>NC_042989.1:24900541-25224246 GCF_901001165.1 Salmo trutta
CCCCAGATCTGTGCATCAACACAATCCTGTCTCAGAGCTATACGGACAATTCCTTCGACCTCATGGCTTGGTTTTTGCTCTGACATGCACTGTCAACTGTGGGACCTTATATAGACAGGTGTGTGCCTTTCCAAATCATGTCCAGTCAATTGAATTTACCACAGGAGGACTCCAATCAAGTTGTAGAAACATCTCAAGGATGATCAATGGAAACAGGATGCATCTGAGCTCAATTTCGAGTCTCATAGCAAAGGGTCTGAATATTTATGTGAATAAGGTATCTCTGCTTTAACATTTTTATATATTTGCAAAATGTCCCAAAAATGTTTTCGCTTTGTCATTATGGGGTATTGTGTGTAGATTGCTGATGATTTAAAAAAAAAAATCAATTTTAGAAGAAGGCTGTAACATAACAAAATGTGGAAAGAATCAAGGGGTCTGAATACTTTCCGAAGGCACTATGTATTTCACAAAGTCGGCTCAGAAATTCAAACCAGCAACCTTTCGGTTACTGACCCAACACTCTTAACCGTTAGGCTACCTGTCATCCATAGAACACTGAGATGTTTTGTGTTTTGTAGTAGTCTGTAAATGGTCTACCTTGAATCATTTTGTATTCTATTGCATTAATAATGGACACCTTTCACCCTCTTTTCAAAGGTAGGTTACATCCCGGTGACATCTCTTGCTTTTAACAGGGTACTTTCAATTCAGATCAGTTTGGCACAATTAAACTGCTTTACATTAACTCGAGCATGTGACCGACCATGAAGCATGAATTATGCTTCATAATTAGCCTGATGAGATGGCCATTCTACAGCATGCTTTGTTTTCAGATTAGCTTCAAACCACACCAATTCAGTGTGTGTGTGTGTGTGTGTGTGTGTGTGTGTGTGTGTGTGTGTGTGTGTGTGTGTGTGTGAGAACTACTTCTTACTGCAGATGTCTTCTGGAGTAGTAGGACAATTATAGTCACTGGCAGCGATGACACAGTATCTTGACATTAGACGCTCTGTCTCCAATTCCCTCTTAATTGTCACCCGTGAAGAAAAGCTTTCAGAGAAACTGTATCATCATCCCCACTCCATTTTACTTTGTTAACTTTGCTTGCCATAAAATTTAAAAGGGGGGCTTTTTTGCACCTTTTTATCCACTTGACAGCACTTAACTAATTGACAGCCTCACACACAAACACTAACAAACACACACAAACGTATACCGCACACTCACATCCAGACACACATAGAAATGTTTATGTATTTCTTTGGATCCACAATGAAATGTTGTAACATACAATTAATTAACAAACGAACTGAATTTGACACCTATGTGATTATTGCCAATAATAAACAAACATATTTGTTGAAGGTGGACAGTTTCTCACAGACATAACTCCTATCATTATCTAGCAACATTTAAGCTTTTTAATATGACTGTGTGAAAATCAAACCAGAGCTATGTCAACTTCAAGTGCAATTGTTGAAACAATGATAAAAGCTTGTGTCAAATCGCATTTGCTGATGGCATAAGCCAATTATAGAAACAAGTGACCATTGAATTAGTCCATACCTAAAACTTGAAAGCTTTTATATTCTGATGTAGAATACACTCTGTATGGGGAATCACCTTATTTGCACTTTCAATGGGACTCCCGCCAAACAATGGCCTACCCTTAGACACAGTAGAAATATTAGGTTTATTCCTATTGTCACAGGCGTCGAAATGAGTAGACCAAGGCGCAGCGTGTATAGTGCTCATATTTAAACTTTTAATGAAGACACTCGAACCAAAACAATAAAACGACTGACAACAGTTCCGTAAAGTACACTGACAAAACGGAAAACAACTACCCACAAAAAACAAAGGAAAAACAGGCTGCCTAAGTATGGCCTCCAATCAGAGACAATGATAGACACCTGCCTCTGATTGGAAACCATACCCGGCCAAAACATAGAAAACTAAACATAGAAATAGAAATCTAGAAAAAGCCCACATATAAACAGAAAACCCAAAACAACCACCTGTCACGCCCTGACCACTCTACTATGGAAAATGACCTCTTACAAGGGTCAGGACGTGACAGTACCCCCCCCCCCCCCCCAAAGGTGCAGACCCCGACTGCACCCAGACAAAAAACAACAAAAACAACCCCAAACCCAAAGGGAGGGAAGGGAGGGTGACAAACGTCTATGGTGGCTCATGTGCTACACCCAGACCCTCCTCTCCCTCCGATCCTCCAGCAACGGAGGTGGCTCCGGCTCAGGGTGTAACCCCCGTTCCGCCCTCAGATCCCTCCGCTTCTGTAACCCTGGCCTGTGGATCATTATCGGAGGAATCGGACTGTAGATCATTACCGGAAGCTCTGTGCTGTAGACCACCGCTGGAGGTTCTGACCTACAGGCCGCTGCTGGAGGCTCCGGACCGCCGCTGTAGGCTCCGGAGCGTCGCTGGAGGCTCCGGACTGGAGAGCGTCGCTGGAGGCTCCGGACTGGAGAGCGTTGCTGGAGGCGCCGGACTGGAGTGCGTCGCTGCAGACTCCGTGCCATGAATCTTCACAACTGGTTCCGCGCCATGGATCATCACTGGAGGCTCTGGGCCATGGATCATCACTGGAGACTCCGGGCCATGGATTATCACTAGAGGCTTTGTGCCATGGATCATCACTGGAGGCTTCCTACGTGGAGCTGGAACCAGTCTCACCGGACTGGGGAGACACACAGGAGACTGGGTGCGCAGAGCAGGGAAAGGGCATACTGGGCCGTGGAGGCGCAACGGAGGTCTGGAGCTCAGGGCTGGCACACCCCGTCCTGGCTGGATGGTCACTGTAGCCCAGCAAGAGCGGGACGCTGGTACAGGACGAACTGTGCTGCACTGGTGAACAGGGGGTACCGTGCGTAGAGCAGGCGCAGGATAACCTGGGACGTAGAGACGCGCTGGAGACCAGATACGCTGAGCTGGCGCACTTCTTCCTGCCTGACGGCCAACTCTAGCACGGCAACAGTGAGGAGCTTGTACCGAGCGCACTGGGCTGTGAGTATGCATGGGCGACACAGTGCGCATTGCCGCATACCACGGTGCTTGTTCAGTCACTCGCTCTCCACGGTAAGCACGGCGAGTTGGCTCAGGTCTTAAAACCGCCTTAGCCAATCTACCCGTGTGCCCCCCCAAAATAATTTGGGGCGCTGCCTCTTGGGCCTCCGTTGTTGCCTTGCCTGTTGATCTTGTCGCTGTACCTCCCTCGCTGCTTCCACCTGTTCCCATGGGAGGCGATCCCTTCTGGCCTGGATCTCCTCCCACGTCCAGGATCCTTTGCCATCCAGAATGTTTTCACTATATATTTTACCTCTTGGGGATGTCATTCGAAAACATAACGTTAAATTTCACTGCTATGCGGATGACACACAGCTGTACATTTCAATGAAACATCGTGAAGCCCCAAAATTGCCCTCGCTAGAAGCCTGTGTTTCAGACATAAGGAAGTGGATAGCTGCAAACTTTCTACTTTTAAACTCGGACAAAACAGAGATGCTTGTTCTAGGTCCCAAGAAACAAAGAGATCTTCTGTTGAATCTGACAATTAATCTTGATGGTTGTACAGTTGTCTCAAATAAAACTGTGAAGGACCTCGGCGTTACTCTGGACCCTGATCTCTCTTTTGAAGAACATATCAAGACTGTTTCAAGGGCAGATTTTTTCCATCTACGTAACATTGAAAAAATCTGAAACTTTCTGTCCACAAATGATGCAGAAAAATGAATCCATGCTTTTGTTACTTCTAGGTTGGACTACTGCAATGCTCTACTTTCCGGCTACCCAGATAAAGCACTAAATAAACTTCAGTTAGTGCTAAATACGGCTGCTAGAATCCTGATTAGAACCAAAAAATGTGATCATATTACTCCAGTGCTAGCCTCCCTACACTGGCTTCCTGTTAAGGCAAGGGCGGATTTCAAGGTTTTACTGCTAACCTACAAAGCATTACATGGCTTGCTCCTACCTATCTTTCCGATTTGGTCCTGCCGTACATACCTACTCGTACGCTATGGTCACAAGACGCAGGCCTCCTAATTGTCCCTAGAATTTCTAAGCAAACAGCTGGAGGCAGGGCTTTCTCCTATAGAGCTCAATTTTTATGGAATGGTCTGCCTACCGATGTGAGAGATGCAGACTCGGTCTCAACCTTTAAGTCTTTACTGAAGACTCATCTCTTCAGTGGGTCCTATGATTGAGTGTAGTCTGGCCCAGGAGTGTGAAGGTGAACGGAAAGGCTCTGGAGCAACGAACCGCCCTTGCTGTCTCTGCTTGGCCGGTTCCCCTCTCTCCACTGGGATTCTCTGCCTCTAACCCTATTACAGGGGCTGAGTCACTGGCTTATTGGTGTTCTTCCATGCCGTCCCTAGGAGGGGTGCGTCACTTGAGTGGGTTGAGTCACTGACGTGGTCTTCCTGTTTGGGTTGGCGCCCCCCCTTGGGTTGTGCCGTGGCGGAGATCTTTGAGGGCTGTACTCGGCCTTGTCTCAGGATGGTAAGTTGGTGGTTGAAGTTATCCCTCTAGTGGTGTGGGGGCTGTGCTTTGGCAAAGTGGGTGGGGTTATATCCTGCCTGTTTGGCCCTGTCCGGGGGTATCGTCGGATGGGGCCACAGTGTCTCCTGACCCCTCCTGTCTCAGCCTCCAGTATTTATGCTGCAGTAGTTTATGTGTCGGGGGGCTAGGGTCAGTCTGCTTTATATCTGGAGTATTTCTCCTGTCTTATCCGGTGTCCTGTGTGAATTTAAGTATGCTCCCTCTAATTCTCTCTTTCTTTCTTTCCTTCTCTCGGAGGACCTGAGCCCTAGGACCTGAGCCCTAGGACCTACCTGACATGATGACTCCTTGCTGTCCCCAGTCCACCTGGCCGTGCTGCTGCTCCAGTTTCAACTGTTCTGCCTGCTGCTGTGGAACCCTGACCTGTTCGGACGTGCTACCTGTCCCAGACCTGCTGTTTTCAACTCTCCAGAGACAGCAGGAGCGGTAGAGATACTCTCAATGATTGGCTATGAAAAGCCAACTGACATTTACTCTTGAGGTGCTGACTTGTTGCACCCTCGACAACTGTGATTATTAATATTTGACTATGCTGGTCATTTATGAACATTTGAACATCTTGGCCATGTTCTGTTATAATCTCCACCCGGCACAGCCAGAAGAGGACTGGCCACCCCTCATAGCCTGGTTCCTCTCTAGGTTTCTTCCTAGGTTTTGGCCTTTCTAGGGAGTTTTTCCTAGCCACCGTGCTTCTACACCTGCATTGCTTGCTGTTTGGGGTTTTAGGCTGGGTTTCTGTACAGCACTTTGAGATATCAGCTGATGTAAGAAGGGCTATATAAATACATTTGATTTGATGTCCTCCCATGTCCAGTCCGTCGGCCCACGCTGCTTGGTCTTTTGGTGGTGGGTAGTTCTGTCACATGCGTCGAAATGAGTTGACCAATGCGCAGCGTGTATAGTGCTCATATTTAAACTTTTAATGAAGACACTCGAACCAAAACAATAAAACGACTGACAACAGTTCCGTAAAGTACACTGACAAAACGGAAAACAACTACCCACAAAAAACAAAGGAAAAACAGGCTGCCTAAGTATGGCCTCCAATCAGAGACAATGATAGACACCTGCCTCTGATTGGAAACCATACCCGGCCAAAACATAGAAAACTAAACATAGAAATAGAAATCTAGAAAAAGCCCACATATAAACAGAAAACCCCAAACCACCCAAAACAACCACCTGTCACGCCCTGACCACTCTACTATGGAAAATGACCTCTTACAAGGGTCAGGACGTGACACCTATTGAGTACTAAATGCTATTCCTTCCCTTACTATTATTACCGTTAGAATATTTATTGTTCATCTCAATGTCTTAGTACGTATTCAATGTTTTGAACGAATATTAAATGCAGTTTTAGATCCTTTCTAGTTTTGCCATAATAGCCAACCTTTAAAATAGCCCTGAGTCTCCAGCGACGCTCCTCAGCCCTGAGCCTCCAGCGGTGGTCTGCAACCCAGAGCCTCCAGCGGTGGTCTGCAACCCAGAGCCTCCAGCGGCGGCCTTTAGCCCAGAGTCTTCAGTGGCGGCCTTTAGCCCAGAGTCTTCAGCGGCGGCCTTTAGCCCAGAGTCTTCAGCGGCGGTTGGCGGTCCGAAGCTTCCGGCGATGAGCCATGGTCTGGTTCCTCCGGACATACAGAAGCGGGGGGGATCAGCGGGCGGTGGGGGTACTACGCCCGGAACCAGAGCCGCCGCCATAGACATTAGTCACCCACCCTACCCTCCCTTTGTGGTTTTTGTGGTTGCTTTCTTGGGTTTTTGTTTGCATTCGGAGTCTGCACCTTTGGGGGGGACGGGGGGGGACAGGGGGGTACTGTCACGTCCTGACCCTAGTAAAATGACATTTTCTATAGTAGTGTAGGGCAGGGCGTGACAGGGGGTGTTTTTGGTTTATCTATGTTTTCTATTTCTATGTTTAGGTTCTAGTTTGTCTATTTCTATGTTGGGATTGTTTGGCGTTGATCTCTAATTGGAGGCAGCTGATCCTCATTGCCTCTGATTAGAGATCATATTTAAGTAGGTGTTTTTCTCATTGTGGTTTGTGGGTTATTGTCTTTTGAGTAGTGTGTTGTCCTCGCTGCGTCACGGTTTGTTGTTTTGTATTTTCAAGTATTTCAGTGTATTGCATTCAGTTTCACTTTTAATAAATATGTGGAACTACGAAAATGCTGCATCTTGGTCCGCTCCTTCGAACAGCCCTGACAATTTCCTTGAACTCTCACCTTTAGATGGACTGGGGGGCTGAATTAACCGCAAACACTGCTTCCATATCCTAGCCATGAATACCTAGGATATGTAAGAATAGCTACAAAATACAGATGAACCCAACATGTGCATTACAGAAAGCCCAGCCTTAGCCAACTGTTCCAAGTTTGACATGAGAAAAAAGCAGGGTGTTCATAGACATTTTTTGGGGGAGAATTTCTATAAGCTGTTTATCAAATTATTAACCACCCAGGTGTTTCTTACTGGTTAGCAGCTGAACTCTGGCTCTGCCAAGCAGGGAAACAAAGGTCTGAAGGAATTATTTGAGATATGCACAGAATATCAATTTAATTTACTGCCGTTAATTCTCATGCAAATTATGACCTCTGTGAAGGCATATCAATTACCCTACACTCTGTATTTATTCTACAAGAAGATGGGCAGGAAGAAAGAGGCCAATAATGAATAATTGCATATATTATAATTAAAATAAAGCCCCATTTTCCCATTAAGCGTCAGCTGATAAAAGATAACATGCTGGCTTTTCCCCAATATGTATATGACTACTACTGTTAGTAGATAGGCCTATTGTGCTGTTAATATTCCACATAGTCTTCCAGGAAAAACAGACATGTATGGTTTTATTTTCAATAATTTCTCTCAGGAAAACTGAAATATGATGGGAATGAATGTTTTGAAGTATGGTGTGGGTCTGTGATCTTATGGAATATGTAGCCTTATTTATCTCTTGAGACTGCCATGTCACTCAAGATTCAAGAGTCATATTAGAGATGTAACTTAGGTGAAGCACAGACTGGATACTGTCTGTGCGTCACTAGATAGTATAAGTCAAGATAAAAACATTAGGATGTATTTTTGTTTACATGGATAACCCTTAGGCAGGTTGTTGTTGGCATTGCACAAGTACATGCTGACTGACTTTAATTGTCAAAATAGTCTCTACATAGGGCTTCTTTCTATTGCAGATTGTGTTTCAAGGTTGCTCATATACAGATGTGAAGTTATAGCTGACTGTATATGATATCAACAGAAACATCCCTTACACTGTTGTAATGTTACAATATATTCGGAGGATTGATCACTTTCACCAACCTCTGCTGGGCCCCAGCAGAAGAGCTGGGCTCCCGATTGGCGCAGTGGTCTAAGGCACTGCATCTCAGTGCTAGAGGCATCACTACAGACCCTGGTTCGATTCCAGGCTGTATCACAACTGGCTGTGATTGGGACTCCCATAGGGCAGCACACAATTGGCCCAGTGTTGTTAGGGTATGGCCGAGGTAGGGTATGGCCGAGGTAAATAAAGGTTAAACAAAATAAAAAAAAGAGTGATGTTGCGAGTCTTACTTTCTTTATCACCTCCAAAGTACTGGCTTTCAGCTCTGTGCAGCACAAACAAGGAGCCCGCAACAATGCAATTATACATGCAGAGGCAAACAAGGGGATTTATTCCACAACAAATAGCCTCACAGAGAAATGCTGAATAAGGGCGATTAGCATGTGAAAGGACAGCAAAACACCCCAGTTCAACAGCTAAAGAGCAAAGTGATGGGTCTGGAATGGGGAAAATTGCTTGATTAGGCTGGGTCTGCATTTGGAGGGGCTGGCAGTTACTACTACTGTGGGAGACGTGTCGGTAGCGAGACACAAAACTGATGTGCCGCTATTGTAGCATCAGTCAGAACATGACATGACATTAGAGAGCTGTCAACAATGAACTTCTGAAATGCAAAGCAAGATCAGTGGTGATACTGTGGGTAGTGGAGAAAAAGGCAGCCTGCTGCATCAGGACCCATGAACAGAGGACAGCGACAGCTTATCTGTTCACTCATGTATTAGTTACGTATGGCTTCAGCCTCAGACCTTCAGCAAAAACATACAGAAAGCTGTTGTCAAGTTTGGAGGCATGTTCTGTAGGCCTGAAGGGGTTGCGGCCTAAGAAACATGGCCTAGTTATTCTAGTTTCTGAGTCTCAACCTGATATTGATTGGGATCAGAGATGAGATGTAGGCCTATGGGGCTTACCCCGCTTGTTGAAGCAGCCACATCCTCTGCCCACTTTAACTCTCTGTAGGTCTGCAATGACATCAAGCCAGGTCAACACAAATAGGCTATACATCCCTTTGTAGAAAATGGCAGACCTGGGCTCAAAATCAATGTGTATTTTTATTTAACTAGGCAAGTCAGTTAAGAACAAATTCTTACTTACAATGATGGCCTAGGAACAGTGGGTTAACTGCCTTTTTCAGGGGCAGAACAACTGATTTTTACCTTGGGGATTTGATCTAGCAACCTTTGGTTACTCGCCCAGCACTCTAACCACTAGCCTACCTGCCACCCCAAGTACTGAGTATTTGTTATTTAAATATTTATCTTATCTTATTAGCTCTGTGTATTTTTTATTTTTTTTCAAATAATGTGGCCTGAATCAACTATTTCTATTGGAAGTATTTGAAAATATTTTATAATAATTTCCTATAAATAGCCTACTATTTGAAACTATGTTCAAACACTTAATTCAAATACTATTTTCAAATACCTGGGTTAAATACATTGGAGTTTATTTGAGTCGGTGTATTTGAGAATTTTCAAATACTTTACAAGTGTATTTCCAATGCAAATCAATATATCAGCAGTCTACATATCTCCATGGCTTGTGAAAATTCCTCTCTCCCATTTATTATTTTCCATCAGTCATGAGTGTTCCATACCTCACTCTCCCTGTATGTGGCCTATGGTCATTCCCATGTAAAATGACCCATGAGCACCAACGTGAAGTTCATAGGAGCATATCAAATTGGGTTTCAAATTAAAGCTAAAAGTCTATATTTCTAAGAAATGAAGTCATATATTTGTATTTATTTTTTCAACCATTTTCCATTAAAAAAATTAGGAATAAGCAAATGAAGGCTTTGATTTCTAGTCAAAGTGATGGAAAAGGGGTCTTGGAAAACAAATACCAGAAAATGTCTTAAAAGATATTAAAAATACATCAAAATGCAATAATGTTGAAGTAAAAACCCCGGCCAACTAATATCAACACATATTTCGTTTTGTATAAAATGTTCTGCCTTCTATAAGTTTATTAAACATTGGCTTTTGCCTTGATATTCCGTTACCAAAAACACACATATCTTGAAGATATTTTCAAATTTCTCTCCCTCATGAGTAGGGACGATAATGAAAGTTCACAGAAGTAACAAGGTAGACCTATCAATTAGTTATAGTGTTTTTACTGATATAATTTTGTTTATGAATTGTGAAGTGATTAAATGTCAAAATTCCGTTACCAAATCGATAATGGAATTTCGGAAAATCGTTAATGGAATTTCTTCAATTAAATTGGCTACAATGGGAAATCATAGTCGTCACACACCACAGTTGGGACAGCACAATACAGCACAGTACATCACAGTAGAGTAGGGTAAAGAAAATTATAGTTCAGTATAGTACAGTACAGTACAGCACAGTAGAGTGCAGTGCAGTAAAGAAAAGTAGAGTATAGTTCAGTAGAGTAATGTACAGTAGAGTTCAGTACAGCAAAGAAAAGTAGAGCATAGTTCAGTAGAGTATAGTAATGTAGAGTAGAGTTCAGTACAGTAAAGAAAAGTAGTGTATAGTTCAGTACAGTGCCGTAGAGTATAGTACAGTGCACAGTAGAGCACACTAGAGTTGAGTACACTAATGTCCTGTATCATAATGTACTGAACTCTACTGTACTGTTCTATACTCTACTTTACTGTACTCTACTGTACTCTACTGTACTGAACTCTATTCTACTGTACTGTGGTGTACTATACTATACTGAGCTCTACTGTGCTGTACGTTGATGTCCAAACTTGTGAAACATAGACATCTATGATTGGTTCAGATTTGGTCCGGTTTGGACCAACCAAATTTGGTTTTGTTTGAGGGCAAAGCTCATTAAAATAATAACCAGCGTGTAGAATAATAGCCAAATAAGCAAAGGAGGATATTGCATATTTATTCCTTTGTGTAACTTTTTAGGATACATCACCAAGAAGAGAATGACATTCATATACATAATTATGCATGTCTGTGTAGTACAGATCAGGGACTCATGAAGAAATTATGTTACCGGGTGTAAATCCACTTCACATAATGTAGTTCAATAACCAAAATAGATTTTTTCAAAGTCAATGTGTCATGTCATAGCTGACACCCCATTCTTTCTGCAGACATCTTTGAATTTGAATTCGGAGCAGATTTTTAAAAGTGTTTTGGGGAAATGTGGACATAAAAACTGAATGAAATTTTACTGAAATCCTGTTACCAAACTTTGGATCTGCACAGTTCTTCCATTAAATGTGTTTTTGTAAAATTTCCACTGTAGATTGTAAAACAAAATAGTCATTGTGCAGAGTTGTATGGGTTGTTAAACTTTGAAATCAATGTTTTTTGTTTGGTATATATGAGTCTCAGCACAATTCTGTCACAGTGGAACAGGTATATGTAGTATAACTTTATGTACTTTACCACTACAATGTAATGCCTGTGCAACTATTATTGGTATTCCAAGTAAAAAAGTATGTATATGAATGTACCGTCCGAAAGCTGATCCTGGACCCGCGTTAAGAGCAAAACTTTTGTTCGTTCTCTCTATTTTCCTGCTTTGTCCTTTTACCAGAGCAGAGGGGATCTCTGGGATAGCGGTGCTCATGACAACCAACATAAACAAGTTTCAGTAGCTATGTTTATGCGTTGGTTGCACAAAACAGGGTGCTAAACCCAAGGACAGCTGCTGTCATTGCTTTCTGTGGGGACCAGTACTATGAAATAGTTGGATCTATTTAACAAAGCATGGACGAAAGGTAAGACTTTAACCCTTTTCCATTTTGGCACCAGGCCCCTTTGATACCACGAGTTAGTTGGAGTTGGGGACTCTCCCGAAACTGCTGCTGCCTCCCGCCATGCTTCATTGCTTGGATAAGTGGCTAGCTAGGTATTTTGTTAGTCAGCAGGTTGACGCTAGAAAGTAACCATTTATTGAAAAAGATATGGCAGTAATTCATTTTTATAACAATACCTAGCTAGTGCATATTGTTGTCGCTATGCTAGCTAACGTTGACTAACTTAACAGGGGGTTTGCTAGCCCTTGCTAGCTAGAGAGTAAACTGTCACTGTGCGTATATGCATGCAATACTGGGTTCATACGAACAGATAAAACATTGCATTCTTACAGGAATTGCTGCAACGTTAGAGAAGCGGACTAATCAGTGGTTTAAGTCGAATTATTAGCTAGCTATCCTGTTGACAGTACGTTAGCTCTGCACTACTATCTGGACCTTTCTATGCACACAACTATTGTGGGCATGCAGGGGGATTGGGACACTGCTATAATAAATATAGTTAGTATGGTATCCGGACCAGTGGCGACTTTAGCCGGTAAATCTTGGTGGGGCAAAAAAATAAAATAAAGTGGGATTCATGCCAGCAAAGCCACTAAACAATACATGAATTGCACTATAACGGTGACAACAAACTGTTGGGCCTACGTAAAGCTGTTCTAACAGCAGTCCCAACATCTTACCACTGCTACACCTGGCTATCAGCAGAGCCATGTAGCAAGTGTATGTGACAAATAAAATTAGATTTTATTTGCAGCCTTGTCTGGCAGCGAAACAGTTCATTCAGCCTCATTTACTGCCTTTAAAAAAAGCATAGCTGATATGGCTGACTTGCTTAAACAAATGTGGTTGCCAATGACAATTTAGATGTACAAACTATGGAATGGAATAAAGGGAGGATAAGAGGCAATCCGTCATTTCAATTAAGACATTAATGAGCGAGCTAGAACGGACATAGTCGATATAACTATTTGTTTAGCACTTTTGAAATGTGCAGCGACAGTTCTTACAGTGTTCTCCCTGTACACCAATTCAGAACCGTAGGATAAATAAAGTGGGTAATAAGCAGACAATGAAAGCTCTTACAATTTTCTATGATTACATTTCTCTAAAACAGGATCGGTATAGGTGCTTTTTTTCCCTATTTTTGCCTAAATGACATACCCAAATCTAACTGCCTGTAGCTCAGGCCCTGAAGCAAGGATATGCATATTCTTGGTACCGTTTGAAAGGAAACACTTTGAAGTTTGTGGAAATGTGAATTGAATGTAGGAGAATATAATACAATAGATCTGGTAGAAGAAAATACAAAGAAAAAACCAAACAGTGTTTTTTTACCACCATCTTTGAAATGCAAGAGAAAGGTCACTGATAGGCTACATGTGCACCGGCAAGTCAGAACAGTAGGTGAAATTAAGAGGGGTAAATAGACCAACTTATTAGGTTGAGGCACATGGGCTTCTAACATCTTACTACACAACATACACTTAGTATAACTTTCTTAGCTACAGTATACATATCAGCCTGGCATATTACATCATTTATGCAGCAGCATACAATACATTTTTGGACTCACCTTGTTGTACTGTGCTCACTTGAACAGGAAGGTGGCGTGGCGGTCATTCGTGGGCATATTTTGTCATCAAAGTCTGGCATTTTTCTGGATTTATGTTGCTTTCGAAACAACTGGGAACTCCGGAAAAAAACAAGGTTGAATCATGATGACGTCATTGATCTTCAGGTCGTAGCTCTAGAAAGAGGCCGGATTTACAATTCCGAGTTGGATGACCGTTCAAAACTTATTTTCCCAGTCGGAGGTAATTTATTCCCAACTTCCCAGTTGTCTTGAACTCACTGAAGTCAAGTTTTTGCAGTTCCGAGTTAACAGTTGTTAGAGTGCGGCACAAATTATGCTTCATTGACAGCATGGCCAATGTTGAATGTTTATCATTTTAAACTTGGAAAAGAGCCAGATTTGGGACCACATAGCCACTCAACTGAATAGCAGGCTAGTGATTGCTTTGCAATGCTTGCAGTTAGCCACTGTCACTGATTCCTTCCAAACCACTCATTGTTGAATTTTTGATTTCCAACTTGTTGTGTAATGTTTGTTAGTGGTCGACCGATTTCAAGTTTTCATAACAATCGGTAATCGGCATTTTTGGACACCGATTATGGCTGATTACATTACAATCCACGAGGAGACTGCGTGGCAGGCTGACCACCTGTTACACGAGTGCAGCAAGGAGCCAAGGTAAGTTGCTAACTAGCATTAAACTTATCTTATAAAAAACAATCAATCTTAACATAATCACTAGTTAACTACACAAGGTTGATGATATTACTAGTTTTACTAGTTTAACTAGCTTGTCCTGCGTTGCATATAGTCAATGCAGTGCCTGTTAATTTATCATCGAATCAAGGCCTCATCACCCGCCAAACGGGTGATGATTTAACAAAAGCGCATTCACGAAAAATCACAATCGTTGCACCAATGTACCTAACCATAAACATCAATGCCTTTCTTAAAATCAATACACAAGTATATTTTTTTAAACCTGCATATTTAGTTAAAAGAAATGCATGTTAACAGGCAATATTACCTAGGGAAATTGTGTCACTACTCTTGTGTTCAGTGCAAGTAGAGTCAGAGTATATGCAGCTGTTTGGGTCGCCTGGCTCGTTGCGAACTGTGAAGACCATTTCTTCCTAACAAAGACCGTAATTAATTTGCCCGAATTTTACATAATTATGACATAACATTGAAGGTTGTGCAATGTAACAGGAATATTTAGACTTATGGATGCCACCCGTTAGATAAAATACGGAACGGTTCCATATTTCCCTGAAAGAATAAACGTTTTGTTTTCGAAATTATCGTTTCCAGATTTGACCATATTAATGACCTAAGGCTCGTATTTCTGTGTTTATTATAATTAAGTCTATGATTTGATAGAGCAGTCTGACTGAGCAGTGGTAGGCAGCATCAGGCTCGTAAGCATTCATTCAAACAGCACTTTTTTGGCGGTTGCCAGCAACACTTCGCAATGCTTGAAGCACAGTGCCGTTTATGACTTCAAGCCTATCAACTCCCGAGATTAGGCTGGCAATACTATAGTGCCTATAAGAACATCCAATAGTCAAAGGTTTATGAAATACAAATTGTATAGAGAGAAATAGTCGTATAATTCCTATAATAACTACAACCTAAAATGTATTAACTCTGAATATTGAAGACTCATGTTAAAAGGAACCACCAGCTTTCATATGTTCTCATGTTCTGAGCAAGGAACTTAAACGTTAGCTTTTTTACATGGCACATATTGCCCTTTTACTTTCTTCTCCAACACTGTGTTTTTGCATTATTTATTTGAGACTAAATTGATTTTATTTATTATATTAAGTTAAAATAAAAGTGTTCATTCAGTATTGTTGTAATTGTCATTATTACAAATATATATAAAAATCGGCCGATTAATCAGTATCGGCTTCTTTTGGTCCTCCAATCATCGGTAACGACGTTGAAAAATGTATCTTAATTATTTATCTTCATATGACAAGGATTAAAAAGGATTTGCCAGTAGATTGTCGACTTGATTCATGATGATGATGACTGCTAGCGAAGATTTTGAAAGTTATGATGTTGACATTATCAATCCAATCAAAGCTACTGTACATATAGCATGATTTGACGCCATTTTATCGGTGGCCAATGACCTTGAGCCGCCTTGGGTGGGCACTTCTAATGTAACTCTATGGCAGCACCCAAGGGGGTAGAATGTTCTAGCTCTACCCTTAGACTTGGCACTGACGTAGTTTCCCCATGAGTGACAGAACACTGAGCCAATCACGACGCAGCGCTCCGTATTTTCTGCCGGCTTGCCCCACCATCACAGAAAGCACTGAGCTAGGCTGAAATACCTGCATTTTGGAGCGGCCTTACTCAAGAAAACAAAAAAGAGACCATGTTTGTATCCGGCTTTATTAACTGAATGATATATATATATTTTTACATTGTTTGGAAACTGATATGTGACACGTATTAATGCCAAAATAACATGTAAAACAGGCTAAAATGCTCAGCCCCACCTGCCCTGAATGACGGATTGCCACTGATCGGTACACTGCACTGCTATGACAGTTCAGTGTTATGCTTTTGTAAGTTTGCCCAACAATAAACAATGTAGCTACCTAGCTAACAACTTAGCTTGATGTGCATTGTTCATCAAGTCCTTAATCCTAATAACAGTTCAGCCATTATCCACATATTACATTTCATCTCTAATGTAATGCTGTATTTCCTTTATATGTGCACAGCACACCAACACATCATTCCATGGTAGCTAGGTATAACCTGTGTAGGCATTACATTGTAGTGGTTCTGTAAGTACAGACAGTTATACTACATAGTACCACAGTTATACTACAGTAGTTATTTCACTGGTAGTCGCTCTGATATGAATTAGGCCTATACAATGTAAATAGTCATTTTTACTGAAGTTCTAAACTGTTCAGCTGTTTATGCGTAACACCAGTGAAAAAACAACATGGAGATAGGCCTACTCCATAGTAACCATTTATTTGCAAGGGTGTCCTTAAATAATATATATCTTTATTGCCTTAAGTTCTCAGATAAAGTGTGCAAAACTCTGGTTATCTCAAGGAAATATGTGAGAGAGAAAAACAAGTGAAAATTAGGAACCTTGACATGTGGAGTGCATAGAAATTAGCATGAAGAACACTATCCTGACCGTGGCCCTCTGCATCAACAGATGGGAAGACTGAGCCCGTACAGTGTGTCATCTGTTCAGTGTAGCCACAGCTGCGGAGTTGGTATTGGGCATTGTGCATTTAAAAGGAGTATGATTCTCTGCAAGCTCTGAAAAATGTATACATACATTTAAAAGTTGTGCATTATTGAGATCGAGAGCACATTTTATTGAACTCTTTTTATATGATTCAGCAAATATCACTGTACAGTAAATACATGGTTGATGCTCATCCTCTAATTGAGCAATAAGGCCCGAGGGGGGGGGGGTTGTATATGGCCAATATACCACGGCTAAGGCCTATTCTTAAGCACTATGCAACGCGGAGTGCCTCGATACAGCCTTTAACCGTGGTACATTGGCCATATACCACAAACCCCCGAGGTGCCTTATTGCTATTATAAACAGGTTACCAACTTAATTAGAACAGTAAAAAGTAATTTTTTGTCATAACCGTGGTATACGGCCTGAAATACCACCGCTGTCAGCCAATCAGAATTCAGGGCTCGAACCACCCAGTTTTATAATGTCCCTTATGTACTGAAGGCTAGTTAACGTGCGTGCGTGTTCTTGATTTACAAGGCCATTTCACAAGACCATTTTGGGATACATTTCTAAAATATGATGCATGCACTTCAATGGCGTTCTTATTCAATTACCTTAGTATATTGCTCTAATTGCCACAAACACTGTAGGAATATTTACACTAATTTGCTTGATGTAACAATAGTACACATTGAAACACTGCAGTTTATCACCACAGCCAAATGAGCAAGAGAGAAAACAATGAGTGGGTCAGATTACCACTTAAAAGTCAACAACAATGCTCAACAGCTTAATATCTAACTAAATTGGTTAATTATGACTCGCTAAATTAATTTACCAATATTGAGACAGTGAAGTGCTCCAGAGGTTTATTTACACCCCCCCTCAAGCAGTTGCTTTGTTTCTTTTTTATGCTTTGTATGAGTCAGAAATGTTTGTAAACTCAGCAAAAAAATAAACGTCCTCTCACTGTCAACTGCGTTTATTTTCATCAAACTTAACATGTAAATATTTGTATGAACATAACAATATTCAACAACAGAGACATAAACTGAACAAGTTCCACAGACATGTGACTAACAGAAATGGAATAATGTGTCCCTGAACAAAAGGTGGGCAGTCAAAAGTAACAGTCAGAATCTGGTGTGGCCACCAGCTGCATTACATACTGCAGTGCATCTCCTCCTCATGGACTGCATCAGATTTGACAGTTCTTGCTGTGCAATGTTACCCCACTCTTCCACCAAGGCACCTGCAAGTTCCCGGACATTTTGGGGGGAATGGCCCGAGCCCTCATCGTCCGATCCAACAGGTCCCAGACGTGCTCAATGGGATTGAGATCCGGGCCCTTCGCTGGCCATGGCAGAACACTGACATTCCTGTCTTGCAGGAAATCACGCACAGAACGAGCAGTATGGCTGGTGACATTGTCATGCTGGAGGGTCATGTCAGGATGAGCCTGCAGGAAGGGTACCACATGAGGGAGGAGGATGTCTTCCCTGTAACGCACAGCGATGAGATTGCCTGCAATGAGAACAAGCTCAGTCCGATGATGCTGTGACACACCGCCCCAGACCATGACAAACCCTCCACCTCCAAATCGGTCCCACTCCAGAGTACAGGCCTCGGTGTAACGCTCATTCCTTCGACGATAAACGCGAATCCAATCATTACATTTACATTTTAGTAATTTAGCAGACACTCTTATCCAGACCGACTTACAGTGAATACATTTCATTTCATGCTTTTTTTTTTGTACTGGCCCCCCGTGGGAATCGAACCCACAACCCTGGCGTTGCACACACACCGTGCTGGCGTTGCAAACACCATGCTCTACCAACTGAGCCACAGGGAAGGCATCACCCCTAGTGAGACAAAACCGTGACTTGTCAGTGAAGAGCACATTTTGCCAGTCCTGTCTGGTCCAGCGACGGTGGGTTTGTGCCCATAGGTGATGTTGTTGCCGGTGAGGAACTGTCCTACAAGCCCTCAGTCCAGCCTCTCTCAGCCTATTGCGGACAGTCTGAGCACTGATGGAGGGATTATGCGTTCCTGGTGTAACTCGGGCTGTTGTTGTTGCCATCCTGTACCTGTCTCGCAGGTGTGATGTTCGGCTGTACCGATCCTGTGCAGGTGTTACACTTGGTCTGCCACTGCGAGGACGATCAGCTGTCCGTCCTGTCTCCCTGTAGCACTGTCTTAGGCGTCTCACAGTACGGACATTGCAATTTATTGCCCTGGCCACATCTGCAGTCCTCATGCCTCCTTGCAGCATGCCTAAGGCACGTTCCCGCAGATGAGCAGGGACCCTGGGCATCTTTCTTTTGGTGATTTTCAGAGTCAGTAGAAAGGCCTCTTTAGTGTCCTAAGTTTTCATAACTGTGACTTTAATTGCCTACCGTCTGCAAACTGTTAGTGTCTTAACGACCGTTCCACAGGTGCATGTTCATTAATTGTTTATGGTTCATTGAACAAGCATGGGAAACAGTGTTTTAACCCTTTGCAATGAAGATCTGTGAAGTTATTTGGATTTTTACGAATTATCTTTGAAAGACAGGATGCTGAAAAAGGGATGTTTCTTTTTTTGCTGAGTTTAGTCGATTTTTAAAAACTACTGTTTAATTAATCTAGTGTGCTAAGTCTTAATTGTTAAGCAGTACACCAACTATGAAAATGTGCCATTTACATTCAGATGTGAACATTTTACTAGACTAATTTGTTGTTTGTATTTTGTAGCAAAATGCAGCCTGTTTCTCCAGTGAGTAGAAAACAGTACGACCACACACCCTTAGCATTGTTTGTATCATATATTACCGTAATCATGATCATTTGTGACTTCATTATTATCTTTGAATGTAGAATCAGTGCAAATAGATAAAGTATATTTAGCAATGTTGATCAACAAAAAGTAGCCTTTTTGTGTGGCAATTGGTATTGTTTTGAGGAAAAGGCCTGGGATGTTAGAGTTCAACCCAGTGGCCTTAACTGCCCCATTAGACTGACTGCCCTAATCTCAACTCCAAATAAACAGTCTGGCTACCCAGATAATTGATTAAGAGTGTTGGCAGGCAGAATACCTGTGGTGACTGACTTTCTTGTGTTTGGACACTTTGGATCTCACCAGCTCTTATTTCCATGTCTGCCTGTGTTTGCAGAGCATGTTTAATCAGTTTTATCGCACTGAAGAAATATCCTATGTATACAATTACCAAGATAATTTCATATTATGTGCATTATGTGAATTTTTCTGATAGGGACCATATCCTATGATTTTGGATATTGTTGAACTTTGCATTGAGCAACGGTGCAATAGTTAGGATAATTGCTCACTTTGGGAAGGACATTTTCTAAATGTATATTGATGTATTGACTGTGTTTTTCCTGTTTTTCACAGGTTTGATGCTTGAATAGAATTTCCAGATTCATGGCAGCGAGGCAGAAAAAAGGTATTGACGAGGTATTTAATTACTATGTTAATCTCTGGAAATGATAAAATAGTACATTCGAAAATAAATCTAGGCCTAACTTTTGATTAGAATAAGTTGACTCATGAATAAAGGAACAGACATGACTTGCGTCTAGGCTATGTTTAATTCTGGCTGTAGTAGTAGTTTTGTTATTGCAGGGTGTCCTATGTTCTGTACAATTTATTTTATATAATGGATGCTTGTTTATATGAATAAACAGTTTAACAGTGTAAAATAGTCTTAGGGAAATGTATACCAGATTGTGTATATATTCTGCAATTCATAGGTTTTAGAATATCTGAAGATTTGGCCAAACATATTTTACTCACACAGTATGCTCTTCTCAATGCAAATCTTAGCTCTATCAAACTGTGTTTTCAGCTTTGGAACAACAAAGAAAAGTAGACATTATGCCGAGCAAATCTGTAGAGCAGTATACATTTAACTGTGTATATGCAAGGTGTCTAATCGTGGCTTGTTCCTTGGTACAAGCCATGTAGTTCAAGGCTATAGCTGCTTCTTCCTTCACTTAATGCAGTAAAGTTCTTTCAGATGAAATGTCTAAGACATCTCATAATAACTTGGAGCATGCTGTCTAGAGCAGTCACTTGTGACTGTGTGCAAAACCCCCCTCAGCTTGGTGATATTGTAATGAGCAAAATGGTACCGTCACTCCATTATGCATACAAGCCATTGCTGGCAGTGTGCATGTCCCTCAGGCTACAGCATTCATTAAGGGAAGCTTACCAGGCTGAAAGCTGGAGACATGTGATAACGGGATATGATTTTCATATTTAATACATTCCTTGGAAGAGCACGCGCGTGCCGCAGATTGATAGAAGAATCAATTGCTACTTTAGTGAAACACTTTCTACTTTGCCCTGCAGCTACCGATGGAATCACTCAGCCAAGAAATGAACTTTTCTTCTTTTTTACCTGCTTTGTGGATCTGCTGGGCAGAGCTGCATGGTTTACAGTGAATGTTATTAAGCAGCTAACTGTTTGGTATTTAAGACTCTTATCAGAAAAGAAACAGAAGCCATGCTTTTTGTTATGTTTGGAGGAAGATTTTTTTTTTGCTTTCTTTTCCCCCCTCAGTGCCATAGCAGACAGGAATCGCAACTTGCGTAGAGGATTGCTTATAAGATTAAAGTTAAAACATGGATTGTGTAACGTTCTTCTCAAAAAGGGATTTGAAAATAAATATGACCTTGATCCAAATAAACAATGTTTTAACAGAACAAGTGATACTTTTAAAACACTCAGAGTTGGGGTTTTTAAAAAAAAATGTTTTTAGGAAAAAGCCCTTATAACCAGATTTGCAAGTGTTGCATTTAAGGAGAATAAACTGAATAATACAAGCAGAAAATTGTAAGAGCAGTATTATACCAACACAAACTGTTTCTGCTCCTTGTGAATGGAGAGTATCCTTGACCATTTGATGCTATTTTGCCTATCTTGTCTACTTGTTAATGGTACTTCTGATTATATCCCAATTTAATTATAATACCATAGCCATTGGAATTTGCATAGCTGAAATTGAAAGGGGGGCTGTGACTAGAAACATTTTGCTCTTCAGGATTTTATTTGAGCATAATGATATCAAGTAGCAGTCAATTTTCACTTTAATTCGAGTTACACAATACACTTGCATTCCTAACAAATGATCTTCAAAAATGCGTTGCTTTTTATTAGCATTTTGTTATTTGACATTGAGTAACCATGAATCTACCTGTATGCACCTGGTTATTTCCTGTTTTTCAGGGAGATGTATTACATGGCCATCCTCGGGGTGATTCCCCCTTTCCACATGCCAGGGGTTTATACCAACCATCTGTAATCTTCATGGGTCGACAGACTTCCAGAGAGTCCACGGCTGAAGATGCCACCATAAGTGTACACTTACTAGAAGCCGAGCATCATTCGCCCCAATCATCGCTCACGTGCCTCGGAACACCGGCAAAGTGGCCTTTTGAAGGACTCCAAAGTTTCCAGAGAGGTTGTTGCCGACAGCGGAGCGCGTTTATCAGATGACATTTCAGGCTCAAACGATTGCCCCGACGGCTGTAATTTGAGTGACAAACATGAAAGGGTGGCGGCAGTGGTTCCATCCAGCATAACAGCCAGCGCCGGTGTGCCTTTTGGAGGTGATTAACAACCTCCTACACCTCGAGTGACCTTGACGAGGCCTGAGAAGAATAGCCTATCATCCCAGCAATATCAGCCATATGTCTGACAGGAATTTACCTGCAGAATACACTCGGTAGAGGGTCTGCCCACCAGGATAGCATAAAAAAAAGAAGGTGGAGAGAGTCCTGCAAAGATCACCGACTCAAACTGACTTGGGAAAATAATCTCAAGATGTGCCAGGTTAGTGATCTTATTCCTGAAAGAAATTACATACTAGAAGATATCCAGACTGTATGTTCTCCATTGCTTCACTGTACTTTCTAGTACTTTATTTATTAGCAATTTGATTGAAATGTGTGTTCTTTTTAAGAAATTGCTAAAATAATTTGTATTATATTATACTAATAATGCTCTATATACACAGTGATTTAAATAGCCTGTTGTGTATGTGTTTTCAGAGAGGAGTGAACACCTCAGTATATCCAGTTCCAGTCGAGCTGTCAGTGACCAGGAGTGGCAGTGACCTGTCAATCTCCCTGACGGAGTTTGACCTGGCTTTGGTACCAAAGGTGCCACAGAATGTGGTCTATGTAGACGGCCATAGCAGGAGGACAGACAGCCCACCAGAGGAGTGCTACACGCAGGGACAGGGATCTCCACAACATCAGCATACACAGTCAAGAATCACTTGACACTCCAGAACCGAGGAACAGATCTGAACCAAGTAGAGAATCCACGTCTTAAGAAATGCCATCGGAGAGGTATGTATGAGTTACGTACGCTACATTACGTTACAAGTTTTGCCTTAAACTGGAAATAACGTGAGCTGTCAATTAATTTGATGAAATTCAATCGAGGCAACCCCTTATATCAGCCATCATAACAAACACTGTTCTTTTCATTGTTGATACAATTTGCTACATTTTCCTCCCAGTCTAACTATCTGGTTAATTTGGGCAGTTTATTGTTGAGTGAATTAATCAGAGGGGCAAGCTAAAGCAGCAAAGCTACCGCTCTCCTTTAGGATGTTCCAGAGTGGCCAAACTGAAATGGGCTGCGTAAGTAGGCTGTACTGGGGATTATGCTCAAGACTGTTGACTTGTGCCACATCTGCAGCTGACAGAGAGGATGATGGGAGTCACGCTCCACGCGACCCACCGCACTCAGTGCAGCTCAACAGCACAGGCTTTAGCCTCAGCGCAACTTATAGGGAGGGTTTAGGACCCGTGACAAACATTATTGCCATAATCCAAGATAATGCTGTAACCAAGCAATTTTCTGCTTGAGAGACCTCAGGAAGTCCGAGTGGAGGAGGATATTTGTGGCTCCATAGAGTGTTCTGGAGGGTGGGTATGTGGACTGGCACTCACACTAAGAAATCCAGCACTTGGTGTCCTCTGATTTTAAGGATCGCTTGGGATGGATTTCACTGTGAAGGGAGTGTGCATTTCCGTCCATCAATCCAGACCTTTACTGTCCTCTGAAAAAGTCTGATTGTAGTCTATAGACCTAGCTGTAATAAACAGCTTTCCTCTATATGTGTTACGATAGTCCTCAGTATACTGTATGTGTTGGTAGACTAGTAACTGTTGGGGGGTGAAACTCAAATGTATATGTACAGTATTATAAACAACTGTAGCTTGTAAGTGATTTGGATTTTGCAATGCATTGTGTAGATTCCTCAATGCATAGGCCTTATATTATCTTGTATTTTACAAATGTTTTCCAAGGCCACAAAAATACAGGCATTTTTCATAGTCCCAACTATTTTAACATTTATTTTTTATTTTTGTGGCAGATCAATTCATTATTTGGATGGAACATAAATCAAACTAACAAATGATTCTACCCAGAAACTTTGTGTTTTGTTATTGTGTACTCTATTGAACTGTTCCACTGTGCCCCTTTGAGAATCTGTAGGGAGGTTGCTTGTGGTGGTGGTGGTGGTAATGGGAAGGGGAGAATCTGAGCTCTCCATTGTTAACATGGTGCCCTGTGTATGAGGGGAAAAACAAGGCTTTGATGTAAAGCTCAGAGCAGCCTGTCTCCAGCGCCACGCCACGCCACCTCACTCAACGTCAAGGTTAGAGTTTATATCGCTCTTCCCATTCAGCTCCCAGGCAGGAAAACAAGCCTTGGCAAATCATTCCATTATTCCATTTTATTTCCTCCTGGTGTGACCTGGGTAAGGAGTAGAGAACAGAAATACACTTGGTTTTCTTCAATACTCCTAATAACGGCTGGAGTCTAGGCTTTCAAACAGGGATGTCGTGTTGTACTCATCAAAGTTTATTTGTCACGTGCACAGGATATTGATGTAAAGGGTAGAGTGAAATGCTTACTTGCAAGCTCTCCTCAATGTATTACAATGGAGCAGTATAATTATCTCAGTATTAAAAAAGAAGTAATACAAATTAGTTTAAAAAAATAGTGACTATGGAAATATGTACACAATAAGAATACAGTGCATTCGGAAAGTATTCAGACCTCTTGACTTTTACCACTTTTGTTACGTTACAGCCTTATTCTAAAAAAACATTTAATTGTTTTTTTCCCCTCATCAATCTACACACAATACCCCATAATGACAAAGCAAAAACGTTTGTTAAAAATCTTATGCAAATGTATTCTAACCTCCCCCCCCCCCCCCGGGAAATATTACATTTACATAAGTATTCAGACCCTTTACTCAGTACTTTGTTGAAGCACCTTTGGCATTGATTACAGCCAAGAGTCTTCTTGGGTATGACGCTACAAGCTTGGCACACCTGTATTTGGGGAGTTTCTCCCATTCTTCTCTGCAGATCCTCTCAAGCTCTGTCAGGTTGGATGGGGAGTGTCACTGCACAGCTTTTTTCAGGTCTCTCCAGAGATGTTCGATTGGGTTCAAGTCTGGGCTCTGGCTGGGCCACTCAAGGACATTCAGAGACTTGTCCCAAAGCCACTCCTGCGTTGTCTTGGCTGTGTGCTTAGCGTCATTGTCCTGGAGCAGGTTTTCATCAATGATCTCTCTGTACTTGGCTCAGTTCATCTTTGCCTCGATCTTGACAAGTCTCCCAGTCCCTGCCACTGAAAAACTTCCCCGCAGCATGATGCTTCCATCACCATGCTTCACTGTAGGTATCCTCCAGACGTGACGCTTGCCATTCAGGCCGAAGAGTTCAATCTTGGTTTCATCAGACCAGAGAATCTTGTTTCTCATGGTCTGAGAGTCTTTAGGTGCCTTTTGACAAACTCCTAGTGGGCTGTCCTGTGCCTTTTACTGGAGTGGCTTCCGTCTGGCCACTCTACCATAAAGGCCTGATTGGTGGAGTGCTGCAGAGATGGTTGTCCTTCTGGAAGGTTCTTCCATTTCCACAGAGGAACTCTAGAGCTCTGTCAGAGTGACCATCAGGTTCTTGGTCACCTCCCTGACCAAGGCCCTTCTCCCCAAATTGTTCAGTTTGGCCGGGCGGCCAGAACTAGGAAGAGTCTTGGTGGTTCCAAACTTCTTCCATTTAAGACTGATGGAGGCCACTGTGTTCTTGGGGACCTTCAATGCTGCAGAAATGTTTTGGTACCCTTCTCCAGATCTGTGCCTCGACACAATCCTGTCTCGGAGCTCTCCGGACAATTCCTTTGACCTCATGGCTTGGTTTTTGCTCTGACATGCACTGCCAACTGTGGGACCTTATATAGACAGGTTAGTGCCTTTCCAAATCATGTCCAATCAATTGAATTTACCACCGTTGGACTGCAATAAAGTTATAAACATCTCAAGAATGATCAGTGAAAACAGGATGCACCTGATCTCATTTTTAAGTCTCATAGCAAAGGGTCTGAATACTAATGCAAAAAAAGGTATTTCTGTTTATAAATACATTTGCAAACATTTCTTTAAACCTGTTTTCGCTTAATCGTTATGGGGTATTGTGTGTAGTTTGCTGAAGATTTTTATTTATTTAATACATTTTTAGAAGAAGGCTGTAACCTAACAAAATGTGGAAAAAGTCAACATATACAGTGCCTTCAGAAAGTATTCACACCCCTTATTCCACATTTTGTTGTGTTACAGCCTGATGGATTACATTTATATTTTTTCTCATCCATCTACACACAACACCCCATAGTGACAAAGTGAAAACATGTTTTTAGAATTTTTGGCAAATGTACAGAAAATTAAATACATAAGTATTCACACCCCTGAGTCAATACTTTGTAGAAGCACCTGTGGCAGCGATTATACCGTTTTCAAAATTCTTCAAGCTCTGTCAAATTGGTTGTTGATCATGGCTAGACAACTATTTTCAGGCCTTGCTATAGATTTTCAAGTAGATTTACAGTACCAGTCAAAGTTTGGGCACAGCTATTATTGTAGAATAATAGTAAATACATCAAAAGAATGAAATAACACATGGAATCATGTAGTAAGCAAAAAAGTGTTAAAACAAATCAAAATATATTTTATATTTGAGATTCTTCAAAGTAGCTACCCTTTGCCTTGATGATAGCTTTGCACACTCTTGGCATTCTCTCAACCAGCTTCATGAGGTAGTCACCTGGAATACATTTCAGTAAACAGGTATGCCTTGTTAAAAGTGAATTTGTGGAATTTCTTTCCTTAACCTCTCTAGGGTCGGCGGGACGAAATCAGCCAGTGGAATCCTGTGGCGCGTTATTCAAATACCTTAGAAAATCTATTACTTCAATTTCTCAAACATATGACTATTTTACACCATTTTAAAGACAAGACTCTCGTTAATCTAACCACACTGTCCGATTTCAAAAAGGCTTTACAACGAAAGCAAAACATTAGATTATGTCAGCAGAGTACCCAGCCAGAAATAATCAGACACCCATTTTTCAAGCTAGCATATAATGTCACAAAAACCCAAACCACAGCTAAATGCAGCACTAACCTTTGATGATCTTCATCAGATGACACACCTAGGACATTATGTTATACAATACATGCATGTTTTGTTCAATCAAGTTTATATTTATATCAAAAACCAGCTTTTTACATTAGCATGTGACGTTCAGAACTAGCATACCCCCCGCAAACCTCCGGTGAATTTACAAAAAATTTACTAAATTACTCACGATAAACGTTCACAAAAAGCATAACAATTATTTTAAGAATTATAGATACAGAACTCCTCTATGCACTCGATATGTCCGATTTTAAAATAGCTTTTCGGTGAAAGCACATTTTGCAATATTTTAAGTAGATAGCCCGGCATCACAGGGCTAGCTATTTAGACACCCAGCAAGTTTAGCACTCACCAAAGTCAGATTTACTATAACAAAAATGTTATTACCTTTCGTGTTCTTCGTCAGAATGCACTCCCAGGACTTCTACTTCAATAACAAATGTTGGTTTGGTCCCAAATAATCCATAGTTATGTTCAAATATCCTCTGTTTTGTTCGTGCGTTCAATACACTATCCGAATGGTAAAGAAGGGTGACGAGCACGACGCATTTCGTGACAAAAAAATTCTAAATATTCCATTACCGTACTTTGAAGCATGCCAACCGCTGTTTAAAATCAATTTTTATGCAATTTTTCTCGTAAAAAAGCGATAATATTTCGACCGGGAATCTGTGTTTAGGTTCAAAGACGATAGAAAATAAAAACATGGGGTCGACTCATGCACGCGCCTCAGCCCAAAGTCCTCAGCCCATTGTCCTCAGCCCATTGTCCTCTGAGCACTTGCCAAAAGCGCTAATGGGTTTCAGCCTGGGGCTGGAATTACATCATTCAGCTTTTTCCCGCCTTCTGAGAGCCTATGGGAGCCGTAGGAAGTGTCACGTTACAGCAAAGATCCTCAGTCTTCAATAAACAGAATCAAGAAGCTCAAGGAATGGTCAGACAGGCCACTTCCTGTAAGGAATCTTCTCAGGTTTTTGCCTGCCATATGAGTTCTGTAATACTCACAGACACCATTCAAACAGTTGTAGAAACTTTTATAGCCTCGCTACTGTATATAGCCTGTCTTTTTACTGGTGTTTTATTTCTTTACCTACCTATTGTTCACCTAATACCTTTTTTGCACTATTGGTTAGAGCCTGTAAGTAAGCATTTCACTGTAAGGTCTACACCTGTTGTATTCGGCGCACGTGACAAATAAACTTTGATTTGAACAATTACATTCCTCAGTAAGAACGTCCCCAATCAATATTTTAAATTCACCTAGCGACACAGTATATACTGTTCTTGTGGTGTCAGGTCACAGTTATTGTGTGTTCTTACTTACAACAGTTAATAGTTATATTTATTGTAGTGTTATTTGCTCCACCAGGTCAAAACCATTGATACAACTAGTAGTATTTTCCAGCATTTTCCATTTTCATTGTGTGTGAAAAGAAGTACCCTGAAAGACACCAATCACTCATGTGAGACCATTACATGTTGGATATCATGGTGAAATATCCACTGTATGCAGTGTCATTGTAATATTGCTCCCAAGAGTCTGACCCTTTCATCCCTACTAACAATGCACTCCTGATGTTGTCGAGACTCAGAGACACACACAGCCACACCAAACGTGTGGTTTGAGACCTCGCGATGAAGCTCTCATAACAAAACGGAGAGGTTTGGTGCACACAACAAATTCTCTTTTCTTTTGTAAAAAGGTCCCTTTTTTGAAGAGCACTGACAAATAACGTGGAGAGAAAGATAACTATGAGGGGGGGCAGAGCTTTTGCCCAAGCTACTTCAGTTGCATTGAAGAGGACTTAGTGCAGATGGATGGTGCACTACAGAATGTCATGGATATAATTCAAGCTGCCAGCTTAATCAGGATGTTACCAGGAAACAACCTGCAAAAAGGAAGGAGCAATTGTTTGCTGACCCCTAACCCCAGAGCCCATTATAGGTTGTCATAAATTATTTTTGCCCCTTTTATGTTGGGTGGCTCAGGATTTCTGCTGGGGTTTCTGGGGAATTCAATGAGGGACACCCAGAGCGTAATGCTCAGGAAAGAAATGGATTCCCAAAATCCACATGCATTAGGCACCTTTTCTCATACCCTCACATGGACAGCTTAAAGTGTAAATCTCCCACCAAAAGAAATCATTTTTTGGTAATTTCTTGTTGGGACTCGGAGGTTGGGCTATGTTAGCTTTCGAATTTGGTTGAAACTGGTGTTTTTTATAATAGTTTTATGAGTCAATGTGTTTTTTCCAGGCCCTAAAGTAGATTTTGAGGCAGCCACCTTGTGTTATATTGAAATGGTATGACTTTTATGTAAGTTATGAACCAGTTTTTCTCTGTTTATAAACCCTTCTGTTTATTAGTTAACATTTTAATGTTTCCAGTGCTGAGGCACTTTATTTTCCTGCCTGGTACTCTGCATAAATTGACATTGAATTGAATGGTTGAGCCCATCTCTGACATTGGTTAACATGTCAATCAATTCAAATGCTACCATAGTACCTTGATCTCTTACACACACATTAGGACATTCCTGTAACACCTACACCTCAAGTACAAGCATACCTTGAGTACCAAGTTGAAATCAAATTAACTGGAAAAATCTGAAATCCATCAGCCATTTTGTCTCTGTGTGTTCATTTGACCTGTATGTTATTTTAGGCTGTCCATCCAGGTGTTCTTCCATCTACTGGAGAGCATCGAAGAACATTTCTTTCCACAGAAGAGAAAGAAATGTGTACTGGGTCTCATTAGTTGGTGATAGCAAATGTAAAAAAGTGGTCAGGTAAGCTTTCCTTCATTAGAAATTATATTGGTCTTAAGTTTGGCTGCAATTCTTTTCATTATCAACCAGTGTTTGTGGAGCTGGAGGAAAATGTATTATCCTGCCGCCAAGGGCTCTCACTTCTAAATGAAGTGTCATTAATTTAAGTGTCATTGCAGCACATCTTGGGTTCTAAGGGTTTTTGAAAGACACTGGATTGTCATAATAACCACACTTTGCAGCTGAATCATGGTTGTTCTGGCTTTTGGAAGTCAGGTAAATTCAACAGCTATGTGGCATTTGAAACTAAAGTGACATCTTGTCTTGTGATGTTCCATTTGTGTACACGATAAAGATCTAAAAACATGTATCAATAAGTGTTTGCCATCGAAAGCAGGAAAGGAAATAACATCTTGCCCAATGATGTCCTTTTTGCCAGATTGATCAGAACTACTGTCACCTAGTTGTCAGGTTTCTTTGCGTCCTTGTTATTTTTTTTCTAGAGAAAATTAGGATTGATATTAATTTGTATAATTACTTAATCATTATTCAATATGGCAAATATGTGCAATAAGATCACATGTAGAAAAAAGTTTCAATTGGTCTTGCTGTTTCAGGGTCCCTCAGTGTTATATTTGCTAAATCTTGCAACTAGCCTGAGTGAGTCAAGATGGGGATATTTTGAACTCTCTGTTCCTGTAATAAATGTGAGCTATAATTGAGTCATTCAGACCAGAGATATCAGTGCTCTACAAGTGACCGAGTTCAATAGACCAATCTTACCATCGAAATGAAAAGTGAACTGATTCAAAGAGGAATTCCATTTTTCAGACAAAGAGCAGATTAGTTCCTGTGTGTTTTTCTTGACAGTTAGAGTGGAGTTTAGATGTCGGGGGTGAGAACACATTTAGAACAGGTTGAGATTGGATCGAATGGCCGTGAACTGGCCTCCATCCTCCACAAATGTAAAGGTAATTTGTGTAACCTCCAGCAGTAGCCTAAGTCTGTGTGTGCGTGTGTGCGTGTGTGTGTGTGTGTGTGTGTGTGTGAGTTTAATTTGCTCATCACATTCTCACAATCTGTGACTTTGGTTTATTTTGATAATCAGGAGCTCCATATTGAACCATAGCTCCAAGCTCTGATATGCTCTGCTAAATAAAGTATCCTGATATGTTTTATACCCTACTGTGGTCGCTTGACTTTTTCTCAGTATGTAGCCAACTTATGTGTCGTTAGGTTAACTTCCATTCACAAATATCAGTTAAGTTCCAATTCTTTTCAATATATCAAGATGTCAAACTATACCACTTTTTATTTGTGTACCATGTGTTTTTCTTTCCATCTACAAGGTTTTTCACCATACATGCATGAATGAGCAAAAAACATGAAGAACATGATGTGTGAAGTGTTTACAGTATATAGATAAGACAGTATAAGTACATTATCTCACTGTAAGGAAAGATGTTTATGTTGTATCTTACTATGGTACATATCCATTCAGACAACAGGCCTGTGTTCCTCACGATGCTGTGTGTGTCTCCACCCCTGTCCTCCACGCTGCAGCTCCTGTCTCCCACCTGACGCTGCTCCTCTGTGGGATCCCTGGTTCAAGCACACCCTTCTGCTGAAGGACCACCGTGTCCTCACCACCGAGCGCCTCGTCCAGCTGTTCACTCCACTGCTACTGCCGCACAATGCCTCCTATAGCACCAAGGTATGCATCTCACAATACACTAGTACAGTTTCTTGTACATACAGTACAGACTCCAGGGGTTTGAATCCCAGGTTTTTTCCACTTCTGGCTTGTTACTGAAGCAGTCATCATGCGCTGCAAGCACATAGGGCTCTAAAGTGCTACCAATTTGGTTGCATATGCTCTAAAAATATTGTTTTGCGACCTGGAATTTTAATTTGGGAGCACCAGTGCCCTAAAGACAAAAGCGAGGGCATATTCGTTAGCATCATGGTTGTACGGAAGAGTGTCTGGGCCAAGTGATGAAAAAAAGGGATAGGTGGTGGTACCAGTTTAGGTTTTTTGCACGTATAGTACTTTGAAAACTTGAAATACAAGGATAAAGTCGAAACTTTGAGAATAAAGTCTAAATTAAATTGCAATATTTAGACAGTGGCAATATTTTGAGAATAAAGTCAAATTAACTTAACAAATTTAAATCCAAATAGTAAATTAAACATTTCATTTTGAAGACTTTACATTTTATTTAGAGAATTAAGTAAAAATATTGAGAATAAAGTAAACATTTTGAGAATTAAGTCGCAGTTATATTTCCAGATTAAGGTAGGGAATCTGGTTAACCTGTCTGGGCTAGGGGGCAGTATTGAGAATTTTGGAAAAATATGTTCCCATTTTTAACTGCCTCCTACACCAACTCAGAAGCTAGAATATGCATATTATTGTTCAGGTTTGGATAGAAAACACTCTGAATTTTCTAAAACTGTTTGAATGGTGTCTGTGAGTATAACAGAACTCCTATGGCAGGCAAAAACCTGACAAGGTTTCAAGCAGGAAGTACCCTGTCTGACAAGGAGTCGTGCGTCTTGCATCTTTTTATTGAAAAGTAAGGATCTTAGCTGTAACGTGACAATTCCCAGGGCTCCAATAGGCTCTCAGAGCCCGCGAAATAACTGAAGGTTTACGAGGGAGCCTCAGGTTGAAACATATTATCGCCTTTTGTAAGTGGATGCTCCGAGGACCTTTGAATGATGCGCGTGCATGAGTCGCTTCTGAGGAGAAATTTTATTCGGCTGTTTAGGCTCAATGCATACTCCCGGTCGGAATATTATCACTTCTCTACGACATAAATGGCATAAAAATTGGTTTTAAACAGCGGTTGACATGCTTCGAAGTACGGTAATGGAATATTTAGACATTTTTGACACGCCAATGCGCCATGCGCGAAACCGGGAAGAAGCATTCTAGAACTCACGAACAAAACGTCGCTGTTTGGATATAACGATGGATTATTTGGGACCAAACCAACATTTGTTATTGAAGTAGAAGTCCTGGCAGTGTATTCTGATGAAGAACAAGCAAGGTAAGAACATTTTTCTTATAGGAAATGTGATTTTGGTGGATGCTGACCTGGGTGGGTATCTAAATAGCTAGCCCTGTAATGCCGGGCTATGTACTTAGGTTATTGCAAAATGTGCTTCATCCGAAAAGCTATTTTAAAATCGGACATATCGAGTGCATAGAGGAGTAATGTATCTATAATTCTTAAAATAATTGTTATGCTTTTTGTGAACGTTTATCGTGAGTAATTTAGCAAACTGTTAGTAAATTCAACGGAAGTTTGCCGGGGGTTATGCGTTTTCTGAACGTCACATGCTAATGCAAAAAGCTGTTTTTTGATATAAATATGAACTTGATTGAACAGACATGCATGTATTGTATAACACAATGTCCTAGGTGTGTCATCTGATGAAGATCATCAAAGGTTAGTGCTGCATTTAGCTGTGGTTTGGGTTTATGTGACATGATATGCTAGCTTGAAAAATGGCTGTCTGATTTTTTTCTGGCTGGGCACTCTGCTGACATAATCTAATGTTTTGCTTTCGTTGTAAAGCCTTTTTGAAATCGGACAGTGGGGTTAGATTAACGAGATTCTTGTCTTTAAATAGCTGTAAAATAGTCATATGTTTGAGAAATTGAAGTAATAGTATTTCTAACGATTCAAAAATCGCGCCACTGGAATATCAGTAGCTGTTACGTAGGTGGGACGAAATCGTCCCACATACCCCAGACAGGTTAACTTCTTATGGCTTGGGGGTGCTATTTTCACGTCCGGATGAAAAGTGTGCCCAGAGTAAACTGCCTGCTACTCAGGCCCAGAAGCTAGATATGCATATTATTAGTAGATTTGGATAGAAAACACCCTGAAGTTTCTAAAACTGTTTGAATGATGTCTGTGAGTATAACAGAACTCATATGGCAGGCAAAAACCTGAGAAAAAATCCAACCAGGAAGTGGGAAATCTGAGGTTTGTAGTTTTTCAAGTGATTGCCAATGCAATATACAGTGTCTGTGGGGTCATATTGCACTTCCTAAGGCTTCCACTAGATGTCAACAGTCTTTAGAACATTGTTTCAGGCTTCTACTGTGAAGGGTGAGAGAATAAGAGCTGTTTGAACCAGGTGTCTGGCAGAATGCCATGAGCTAATTCACGCGTGCAGCCGTGAGGCCGAGCTGCGGTCCTTTTCATTTCTAAAGACAAAGGAATTGTCCGATTGGAATATTACTGAAGATTTATGATAAAAACATCCTAAAGATTGATTCTATACATCGTTTGACATCTTTCTACGAACTGTAATGAAACTTTGACTTTTCGTCTGAGCTTAGGGCTCGCGCATTGTGCATTTGGAATAGTGAACTGAACGCGCGAACAGAAAAGGAGGTATTTGGACATAAATATGGACTTTATCGAAACAAAACAAATATTTATTGTGGAACTGGGATCCCTGGGAGTGCATTCCGATGAAGATCAAAGGTAAGTGAATATTTATAATGCTATTTCTGACTTTTGTTGACTCCACAACATGGCGGGTATCTGTATGGCTTGTTTTGGTGGCTGAGCGCTGTACTCAGATTATCGCATGGTGTGCTTTTGCCGTAAAGCTCTTTTGAAATCTGACACAGCGGTTGCATTAAGGAGAAGTGTTTTTTTTTTTTTTTTTTTTCACCTAACATAATCGTATGGTGTGCTTTCGCTGTAAAGCCTTTTTGAAATCGGACACTGTGGTTGGATTGTCAAGAAGTTTATCTTTAAAATGGTGTATAATACTTGTATGTTTGAGGAATTTTAATTATGAGATTTCTGTTGTTTGAATTTGGCGCCCTGCATTTTCACTGACTGTTGTCAAATCAATCCCGTTAACGGGATTTCAGCCCTAAGAAGTTTAATTGCATGGCTCCCTGGCTCCATGTTGCTGTGCACTGTAGAAATGCCTTAGATGACCTGGTAAAACCTATGGCTTTAGTAACACGGTTTCCACCGACATAACATTACGGCTAAAGCATCTATGCAGCAATTTATTGCAATACCATATAGTTTATTATTACAAGATTTACATTTTACATTTATATTTTAGCAGACGCTCTTATCCAGAGCGACTTACAGTAGTGAATGCATACATTTCATTTCATGCATTTTTTTTTTTTTTACTGTCCCCCCCAGTGGGAATCGAACCCACAACCCTGGCGTTGCACACACCATTTTGTCATATGTGTCCATATGCCATATCACCTTGGGACCTTTGGTCGTGCACTACCGTCGGCGTCGTGCGTGCCTAAGCTTCACACCTTGAGGATCGATTGACTTGATTGTAGATCTGTTGTATAGTGTCTTGTGTTACTACAAAATCTCCTTCTGAAAATATCCAATCTGTGGCGCAACCTCTTCAAGGTCCTAATACCAATAATATGGTTACTATGTAGTAAAAGACCAAGGATTTCCTTGTTACTGAAGCCAATTCTAAAGTATAGTTTCACCAGGCCATCTAACTCAGGCATTTCAACTGTGGCGCGCACAGCAACAGGGAGCGAGGGAAGCATGCACTTAACAAAATCCCCTACTTCAGTCTTGACATTTAACTGCGACTTCATTCTCAAAATGTTGACTTTATTCTCTAAATATTGCCACTTTATTCACAAAATATTGTAACTTAATTCTCAAAGTATTTCGTTTTTAAAAGTACTATCTGTGCAACAATGAAAAAATCTAAGTACCACCACCCATCACCCTTTATGTATTTTTTCTCTTCACTTGGCCGTAATACTCTTCTGTGTGGTTGTACCATTACTACAGTGAAAACGGCTTGTTTCTAGCCAAAACAGTTCAAAAGACATGACTCATATTACCTGCGCAACGTTTTTTTCTTCCAACGGCGGATTGGTGGTCCTTATTTTACATTCAGAAACCATGTCGCGGGCCATTCTAAAACTATTCGGGGGTCATTTGTTTACACTTTGTACAGTCATGTTACCTCTTTTAGCTAGCTAGCTAACAACCTGGTAACTTTACTAGTAGGCTATATCCAAACATTTGGGGGCACAGAAAGAAAGAAAAATGGATAGCTTCTTCAGAAGATCATTGATCATAGTAATGAATGAATGAATGACTGATCTCATGCATGTCATCAGTCACAAACATAGATGTTCAATGGAATGCATCTACATAGGAAAATAGTATTTTTTACACAATGTAGAAACCTAATATTCAATAACACCTATTTGTATGAACATTTTAGCTTTTTATTTATTTATTTATTTCACCTTTATTTAATTTATTTATAATAGACAAATTAATTTACAGGGTTACATATTTGTTTCTATGGCACAACATGTGTTTCAGAAGTAGCTAAAACATACAGTATTGGCCTAACATATACTACCGTTCAAAAGTTTGGGGTCACTTAGAAATGTCCTTGTTTTTGAAGGAAAAGTATGTTTTTTGTCTGTTAAAATAACATCAAATTAATCAGAAATACATTGTAGACATTGTTAATGTTGTAAATTGACTATTGTAGCTGGAAACGGCAGATTTTTATGGATATCTACATAGTCGTACAGAGGCCCATTATCAGCAACCATCACTCCTGTGTTCCAATGGCATGTTGTGTTTTAAAAGGCTAATTGATCATTAGAAAACCCTTTTGCAATTATGTTAGCACAGCTGCAAACTGTTGTTCTGATTAAAGAAGCAATAAAACTGGCCTTCTTTAGACTAGTTGAGTATCTGGAGCATCAGCATTTGTGAGTTCGATTACAGGCTCAAAATGGCCAGAAACAAAAAACTTTCTTCTGAAACTCGTCAGTCTATTCTTGTTCAGAGAAATGAAGGCTATTCCATGCGAGAAATTGCCAGGAAACTGAAGATCTCGTAAAACGCTGTGTACTACTCCCTTCACAGAACAGCGCAAACTGACTCTAACCAGAATAGAAAGAGGAGTGGGAGGCCCTGGTGCACAACTAAGCATGAGGACAAGTACATTAGAGTGTCTAGTTTGAGAAACAGACGCCTCACAAGTCCTCAACTGGCAGCTTCATTAAATCATACTCGCAAAACACCAGTCTCAACGTCAACAGTGGAGAGGCGAATCCGGGATGCTGGCCTTCTAGGCGAGTTACAAAGGAAAAGCCATATCTCAGACTGGCCAATAAAAATGAAGATGGGCAAAAAAACACAGACACTGGACAGAGGAACTCTGCCTAGAAGGCCAGCATCCCGGAGTCGCCTTTTCACTGTTGACATTGAGACTGGTGTTTTGCGGGTACTATTTAACAAAGTTCTTTGTTTTTAGCCATTTTGAGCCTGTAATCAAACCCACAAATGCTGATGCTCCAGATACTCAACTAGTCTAAAGAAGGCCAGTTTTATTTCTTCTTTAATCAAAACAACAGTTTTCAGCTGTGCTAACATAATTGCAAAAGGGTTTTCAAATGATCAATTAGCCTTAGCCTTTTAAAATGATAAACTTGTATTAGTTAACACAACGTGCCATTGGAACACAGGAGTGATGGTTGCTGATAATGGGCCTCTGTACGCCTATGTAGATACATTTCTAAGTGACCCCAAACTTTTAAACAGTAGTGTGTGTGTGTGTGTGATATAGAGGCAATATCTCAATCGATAAAAGTAAAGAATTCTCGTACTCCTACATTTTGTAAGTTAGGACACCATTGCTACCAATGAAAAGGTTAATTTAGAGCCCCGCAAGCACATGTCATGCATTACAAGGATATCTTAAAACATTTTTACCGATACATAGTGTTAAACCTCAGACAACACGATATCAGGGGCTTTCTTATGTTAATTGTCTTTCAAAGATAGCAGCCATTGTATGGACAATCGGTGTTAAGAAAGCGATAGCACTTTGGGCCTCTTTGTCTCTGTGGGTGTGAAACATTGTGATTCTCATTCATCAGATTACTACACAGGGTGACCTTGACCGAAGGGAAACTCTGACCCATGCACTAATCGCAAATAACAGGCTCTGCCCAGACTCCTTTCATCCTGTGGCTTATTCTCCTGAAAACACAGGCCTTTAATTTGTTATTAGCTGAAGTATTGCTGTGGCCTAGGCCCATGTGAATGAGGCAGGCATTAGACCGTCTTCACAACCGAGGCGGGAGTCTTTGAAAGTCCCTACTCATTGACCTTGCAACAGAGTATGCCTAATTAAACGGCCGATGAAATTACAGTGACTATTCACCAGGCCCACAGAGGCTGAAATATCAAGATAAGAGCATCTCATCTTCCTTCCTGAATCGTCTCTGTTACTTTCTTTGTTTGTGTGCTTAGGGTTTTCATTGTAACTGAGACACATGTAACTGTATCCCAAACCAAATCAATGTGTATGTCTATATAGATTAATCTCTTAACATTTGATGGAGTGGGAAATATTTGTTCTTCACAACAAAGGATAAGTTTATTTCTTGTAATATAATCAGTTTTGAAAAATAACAATCTTATTTGTATTCAATTTCCTGACGCAAGACAGACAGGCAGAGAGAGGCTGTAGAGGTTCTTGAAAATATGAACTGACAAAGAGAAGGGAGGTGCCGCCATCCTGATCATCATGTCCAAGTGCACCAGGAAGAGCTTGAGTGTGTCTCTCTCTCTCTCTCTCTCTCAGGGCTTTATTGGCATGGGAAACATGTTTACATTGCCAAAGCAAGTGAAATATATAATAAACAAAAGTGAAATAAAAAATGAACAGTAAACATTACACTTACAAAAGTTCCAAAATAATAAAGACATTTCAAATGTCATGTTATGTGTGTATATATATGCACAGTGTTGTAATGATGTGCAAATAGTCTCTCTCTCTCTCTCTCTCTCTCTCTCTCTCTCTCTCTCTCTCTCTCTCTCTCTCTCTCTCACAAACACACACAGCAGCTTATTCTCCTTCACTCTCATACACGAGAGCAAACTGAATTTCTATTCACGTCTTGCCACACAGCCTTCACCACTCTGTAACAAACGGGAGCATGCAGCTCGCATGCACCCTCAAAGAGGCCCTTTGAGTATTCAAGGGCCAACAGTTGCATTCATTGATATTTAAAATGCAGTGGTTTGGGTTTGTGAGAGCTCTCTCTGCTCCGTGGTACATTTGACTATATTTAAAAAGAGAAATATCAGGAATAGGGATCAGGACATTTTTGATTGTCAGTGTTGAAGTGGAGATCAGATTGGAGTTTGTTCCCCTCTCAGGATATGAAAGCCTGTACACACTGTCAGTCTCCCAATGACCTGCCTATAACAACTAATATTGTACATGTACTTAAAGTTTGTCTGTGTCTAAATCCTCCTGATCATCCCCTTCATATTAGTGCTCGTTAAAAGTTGTGAACAGCCGTCTGAGCTGAGAGGCAGCCTTTGAAGACAAGAGAGGGCCTATCTCTCAGATGATGATGATGATGGCTGGGTTGATACGGTGAAAGGAATCTGTATGTCATCACACAGTATCCTCGTCTCCCAGGAGATAAGTGGAGAGGAAGGAAGAGAGCAGTTTGTCTTTATCCTCTCTGCCAAGTGGAGATATCTTAACGTATTTCACATTAATGTGAGGATGATTGCATTCTTTAGGCGCTTGTCTAATCTCATGGGAGAGGGAGAAAGAGGGAGGGAGGGAGAGAGATGTGCAGTGCTCTGTCAGGATGTGTGCAGTGCTCTGTACTATAGCCAGGCCTGGTAGATTACTTGTTTAATTGGTAGTAGTTCAATTTGACTCTCCCTTCATAATGTGGAAGCAATTAGAATGTGGTTTTAATTTTCCATGGTTGCAGGCCAAAGTGCTGCAGAGGACACTTTTGTCCCGGTCCAGTGAGGAGTGCCCCTCGGTGGAGGTGGCGAGTGAGTCGTCATCTTGTGGCCTTCCCTCATTCCCCTACGACAGTGTTGTGGAGGTCCAACCAGTCAGACCTGCTCAGGAGCACCGCGCCGCAGGAATGCAAGGTCATTATTGCTCTCTCACCATGTCTGGCTGGCCACTTGGTACAGTAGCCAATGTGCTAGTCCAAGTAGTGATGCATCACTTTCCAGGTTATGATAGTGAACTGTGTAACCAGTCAAGACTAAAACTAATGAGGGAAGTTGGGAGTATGACCCTGTCCAATGATGCCTGTGTTTTTAGACTAGAACTATTTCAATCAGAAGCATTTTGCTGATATTGCAAGTTTAGTTTTCACAACATCACAAACAGAAAAAAGTCAGTAATTTCCCAGCGAGACGGAGAGAGGGTCGGGATGTGAGCAATGGTAGAATGGTGCCATTTCTGTTAAGTATGAGCAATCGCTATACTGAAATGAAACTACCCTCATATGACAAAGAATCGCAACACTTTTAACGTAGGCCTCTTTCTGAATCCCTGGCAGCCTGTCTTCATAGGGCCCTCTATTCAGACAAAGGGAAACCCAGAGTCCCAGCCTCCCCCTGTCTCTGAGCTCTGTGTGGGGCTCCCTTTCTTACAGGACTACAAAGTGGTGAAGAGGACAGCCAGGACGAGAGCCCCGTGGAAAGTATTCCTATTGGAGGTAAAAAGGCAGTGCCGAGCCCTGCATTCAGAGTTCTTGTGTGGCGTTTGTTTTCCTCTCACAGCCGCTGATAATGGGCTCTTTTAAATGGATGGCTGTGGCAGGATGATCAAGGTCAATCTGGGGTCAAAGTCCCACCTGAAGAGCTGTGCAATTCCTCTAATTATCTTGGAGAAACAGTGCATGTTTTCAGCCGGCCAGAGCAGAGGCGTGGCCAAATTGATAATTCACACCCATATAATGCAGCGGTTTAATTGTCAGGACACCGGGGTGTAGCTAGAGTTTGGCCATTGGTTCTCATTATCTTCTAAACAATGCTATGCAGCAGCATACTTGAAAAGGCGAGATGTGAATGCATGCTGAAAGCGGCCTGGATTCCAGTTCACACCAGAATCTCAGAAACACTTGGCTAGCATAGATTTCATACTGAGCATTTCACCTGTGAGCATCTCCAAGGGCGCAAGCCCACAGAACCAGAGCAGTTCCAAATCACAACTAATCAAAAGCAAAATATTTTTTGAAAAGAGACATTTGCAGTCCAGTTTCATGGCTGGAGCCACTGCTGGGCAACAGTGAGTGTTGTCTATCTGTTACCACACACTGTCAGCACAAACTGAAGGTAATGAGTTAAGAATGTGTGGCTGTATATGCTTAAAGTGACATGCATTTATTATATCTACAGACAAAACAACTACAATGGACAGATACTTAGATATACAGTGCCTTCGGAAAGTATTCAGACCCCTTGACTTTTTCCACATTTTGTTACGTTACAGCCTTATTCTAGAATGGATTAAATAAAAAAAATCCTCATCAATCTACACACAATACCCGATTATGAGAAAGCGAAACAGGTTTTTTGATTTCTTTTGCAAATGTATTAAAAATGAAAAACTGAAATGCCTTATTTACATAAGCATTCAGACTCTTTTGCTATGAGACTCGAAATTGAGCTCAGGTGCCTCCTGTTTCCATTGATCATCCTTGAGATGTTTCTACAACTTGATTGCAGTCCACCTGTGGTAAATTCAATTGATTGGACGTGATTTGGAAAGGCACACACCTGTCTATATAAGGTCCCACAGTTTACAGTGCATGTTAGAGCAAAAACCAAGCCATGAGGTCAAAGGAATTGTCCGGAGAGCACAGATCTGCGGAGGCACAGATCTGGGAAGGGTACCAAAACATGTGCAGCATTGAAGGTCCCCAAGAACACAGTGGCCTCCATCATCCTTAACCTTTCTGGGCCCGGGGGCAGTATTGAGTAGTTTGGATGAATGAGGTGCCCAAATTAAACTGCCTACTACTCGGGCTCAGAACGTAGGATATGCATATTATTAGTAGATTTGGATAGAAAACACTCTGAAGTTTCTAAAACTGTTTGAATGATGTCTGTGAGTATAACAGAACTCATATGGCAGGCAAAAACCTGAGAAAAAAAATCCAACCAGGAGGTGGATTGTAGTTTTTCAAGTCTGTATACAGTGACTTAGGGTTCAATTTGCACTTCCTAAGGCTTCCACTAGATGTCAACAGTCTTTAGAACGTGTTTCAGGCTTTTGCAGTCAATAGAGAGCGAACAAGACCTCCTGGAGTCTGATGACCGAGAGAATGACATGGCCTCAATTACTAGCGTTCACGTGAGGGGTAGCTGTGTTCCATAACGTTTTTCAAGACATTGGAATCGTCCGGTTGGAATATTACTGAAGTTTTACGTTAAAAAGGCCCTAAAGATTGATGCTTTACAACGTTTGACATGTTTCAACGAACGTAAATATAACATTTTGTCGTGAAATTTTCGGCGCGCATCCTACATTTGGAGTAGCTTACTGAACGCGCAAACAACAAGGAGTTATTTGGACATAACTTATGGACTTTATCGAACAAAACAACATTTATTGTGGACCTGGGATTCCTGGAAGTGCCTTCTGATGAAGATCATCAAAGGTAAGTGAATATTTCTAATGCTATTTATGATTTTAGATGACTCCAAAATGGCGGGTATCTGTATTGCTTGATGTCTTTTTCTGAGCGTCATACTCAGATTATTGCAAAGTGTGCTTTCCCCGTGAAGCTTTTTTGAAATCTGTCACAGCGGTTGCATAAAGGAGATGTTCATCTATAATTCTTTGAATAACAGTTTAATATTTTATCAACGTTTATGATGAGTATTTTTGTAAATTGTTGTGCTGATTCACCGGTAGTATTGGAGGCAAAATATTTTCTGAACATCACGAGCCAATGTAAAATGTTTTTTTTTTATATAAATATGAACTTTATCGAACAAAACATACATGTATTGTGTAACATTGAGTCCTAGGAGTGTCATCTGATGAAGATCGTCAAAGGTTAGTGCTTAATTTTAGCTCTATTTCTGGTTTTTGTGACCCCTCTCCTGCTTGGAAAATGGCTGTGTGGTTTTTCTTGTGTTGGCACTGTCCTAACATAATCTAACTATGCTTTCGCCGTAAAGCCTTTTTGAAATCTGACAATGTGGTTGGATTAAGGAGAAGTGTATCTTTAAAATGGTGTAAAATAGTTGTATCTTTGAGAAATTTGAATTATGACATTTTGTTGTTTTGAATTTGCCGCCCTGATATTTCACTGGCTGTGTCCCGCAGGTGGACACTAGCGTCCCATATAGCCCATAGAAGTTAAATGGAAGAAGTTTGGAACCACCAAGACTCTTCCTAGAGCTGGCCACCTGACCAAACTGAACAATTTGGGGAGAAGGGCCTTGGTCAAGGAGGTGTTGTCACTCTGACAGAGCAGAGTTCCTCTGTGGAGATAGGAGAACCTTCCTGAAAGACAACCATCTCTGCAGCACTCCACCAATCAGGCCTTTATGGTAGAGTGGCCAGACGGAAGCCACTCAGTAAAAGGCACATGACAGCCGGCTTGGAGTTTGCCAAAAGGCACCTAAAGGACTCTCAGACTATGAGAAACAAGATTCTCTGTTCTGATGAAATCGAGATTGAACTCGTTGGCCTTAATGCCAAGCGTCCCGTCTGAAAGAAACCTGGCACCATCCCTACGGTGAAGCATGGTGGTGGCAGCTTCATGCTGTGGGGATGTTTTTCAGCGGCAGGGACTGGGTGACTAGTCACGATCGAGGGAAAGATGAACGGAGCAAAGTACAGAGAGATCCTTGATGAAAACCTGCCCCAGAGCTCTCAGGATGTCAGACTGGGGCAAAGGTTCACCTTCCAACAGGACAATGACCCTAAGTACACAGTCAAGACAACGCAGGAGTGGCTTTGGGACAGGTCTCTGAATGCCCGGACTTGAACTCGATTAAACATCTTTGGAGAGACCTGAAAATAGCTGTGTACCGACGCTCCCCATCCAACCTGACAGAGCTTGAGAGGATCTGCAGAGAAGAATGGGAGAAACTCCCCAAATACAGGTGTGCCAAGCTTTTTGAAGCAGCCTCAATTCTTCTTGGGTCTGCTGCTGCAAAGTACTGAGTAAAGGGTCTGAATACTTATGTAAATGTAATATTTCATTTTTTTATTTTTAATAGATTTGCAAAAATGTCAACCTGTTTTTGCTTTGTCATTTTGGGGTATTGTATGTAGATTGATGTGGAGAGATTAAAAAACGATTGAATCCATTTTAGAATAAGGCTGTAACCTAACAAAATGTGGAAAAAGTCATAGGGTCTGAATACTTTCCGAATGCACTGTATTTGTCATATAAATGTTACATTGTTTAATCATTTCTGTAAGGCCAAACATTCATTTGTTGCCCACAGAGTCCAAAGTATTCAATCATTAGCCAACTTTTGACATTCCTAGCCTGAAACTGGGATTAAAACAACTATATTGCTATGCTATTATGTTGATTTACCATGATGGACAAATTTTACGACCTTTCAGCTTCTCTATTGATTTTGAAGCCTGTGTAGTTGTCAAATATGATACCTAATCCACTGTATATGGAAGTAGTTAGCGTTTTATTTAAAGAAAATCAATCTCTTCTGAGTAGGGGTGCCAGCCAACCTGATACAGCGATAATGTGGAGGGTGAATATGGTGTCGTGGAAACTGTTTTTCCTCTTGGCGTGCGCATGTACACTACTTACGTACACAGTTTAGCCTGCCCTGCTCTGAAGACCCAAAGAGCCAGCCATCGGTGTGTGTTGTCTCATCAAACACACAGCCTCTGAAAGTTGGAAACTTGGGTCTTGAGTCAATATTTAACTGGGGCATTTTGTGTTTTTTGAACAGAGACGACAAAAGCATATCAGCTGCTTAAACAGTCTGCCATGCAGGAGAGGCAGCAGAGCTCTGGAGACGAGGAGGAGAATCTGTCAGATAAGGGGAATCATCGCCCACACCACCCCACCCCACACTACCCCTCCAGCCAGCCACTGTGGCCTAATCATCGGTCAACACTGACCATATGGCTCACTGTCCCATAAAGAATTGTTACTAGTGTCGTATAGAGAATATACCCACCGTGTGTACAGATTTTTTGAGTCAGTGCTTTTCCTCTTCATCCATTTACATATACAGTACCAGTCAGAAGTTTGGACACACCAACTCATTCAAGGGTTTTTCTTTATTTTTACTATTTTCTACACTAGAATAAGAGTGAAGACATCAAAACTATGAAATAACACCTGGAATCATGTAGTAACCAAAAAAGTGTTAAACAAATTCTAATATTTCTTCAAAGTAGCCACCCTTTGACTTGATGACAGCTTTGCACAATCTTGGCATTCTCTCAACCAGCTTCATGAGGAAGGTCGGGTGATTGTGGAGGCCAGGTCATCTGATGCAGCACTCCATCACTCTCTTTCTAGGTCAAATAGCCCTTACACAGCCTGGAGGTGTGTTTTGGTTCATTGTGCTGTTGAAAAATGTATTATAGTCCCACTAAGCGCAAACCAGATGGGATAGCGTGTCGCTGAAGAATTCTGTGTTAGCCATGCTGGTTAAGTATGCCTTCAATTCTAAATAGATCACTGACAGTGCCAACAGCAAAGCACCATCACACCACCTCCTCCATGCTTCACGGTGGGAACCACATATGCAGAGATAATCTGTTCACCTATTCTGCGTCTCACAAAGACAAGGCGGTTGGAACCAACAATCTCAAATTTGGACTCATCAGACCAAAGGACATATTTCCACCAGTCTAATGTCCATTGTTCATGTTTCTTGGCCCAAGCAAGTCTCTTCTTCTTATTGGTGTCCTTTTAGTAGTGGTTTCTTTGCAGCAATTTGACCATGAAAGCCTGATTTCACGCAGTCTCCTCTGAACAGTTGATGTTGAGATGTCTTTGTTACTTTAACTTTTTGAAGCATTTTATTTGGGCTGCAGTCTGAAGTGCAGTTAATTCTAATGAACATATCCTCTGCAGCAGAGGTAACTCTGTGTCTTCCTTTCCTGTGGCGGTCCTCATGAGAGCCAGTTTCATCATAGCGCTTGATGGTTTTTGCGACTGCACTTGAAGAAACTTTAAAAGTTCTTGAAATCTTCCAGATTGACTGACCTTCATGTCTTAAAGTAATGATGGACTGTTGCTTATTTCAGCTGTTCTTGACATATGGACTTGGTCTTTTACCAAATATGACTGTCTTCTGTATACCACCCCTACCATGTCACAACACAACTGATTGGCCCAAATGAACTTTTAACAAGGCACACCTGTTAATTTAAATACATTCCAGGTGACTACCTCATGGAGCTGGTTGAGAAAATGCCAAGAGTGTGCAAAGCTGTCATCAAGGCAAAGAGTGGCTACTTTGAAGAGTCTCAAAAAAATATATATTTTTATTTGTTTAACACCTTTTTGGTTACTACATGATTCCATATGTGTTATTTCATAGTTTTGATGTCTTCACTATTATTCTACAATGTAGAAAATAGTAAAAATAAAGAAAAACCCTTGAATGAGTAGGTGTGTCCAAACTTTTGACTGGTACTGTATGAGAATACACAACACAGCTTATCATATAATAGATTTATTGATTGATTGATTTTATTTGCCACTTAATAAAACACATACTGTATACACAGTACATACATTTTAAAAATGTGACCGGGATATTACAAAACACTCCCTAAATTCCATTGTGCAAAAACATTACAACATTTAGACTACATAGATACCGATACATTACATACAGACATGAAAAAAGTTGTTATATTGCTCGATCATTAGCCAACTTTTGACATTCTTTTTTGAATTTAGTTACGAAGATAGATGCACAAATCAAAATGTTTGATCTGTCCTGTTTGCGCTTTAAGGAATAAATGATGGCTATGAAGTGGATAGTGGGAGAGTTGAGTACTCCTCTCATCAAGACCCTTCTCCTTGGTAAGAACATTATTATTATTCTTCACTCCCTTTATGGGAAATAGGCCACCAGACACCAAAGTGGATGATGTACATTTGCATGTGGCTCTAATAATTCCCAGTTAATTTCCATTAGATCAACGGTGTGCCACCCATTAACTTGTGCGTGAAAACAAAAGGCCAGACTGTTATCAAGCCTAAAGCCTGCTCTCACTATAGGGTTCATGTTTCAGGAGGCTAGCTTTAAAAGCAGACCGTTGTGGTACTACGTGTACAAATTGTGTTTAAACAAATATAAAATCAAGTATATTATAATAGTAACTGTTTTTAAAGGAAGACTCACAAGGATGAGTTTTAAGGTGACACATCCTTTTAATTTCCAGAGCTTCCACACGTCCTGAATAGCATTTAGGCTGTTCAAATCAAAGACATGAGTGGTAGGAAAAGAACATCTAAATAGCTCCATGTTTTCACACATCTGAATATCAACATGACTTTATCAAAATCTGCAATTGTGCGGTCCCCAGAGCGCCTCTTCACCGGGAGCCCATTTGGGAAGGTAATGGCTGCGTAAACGTTATGAGGAATAATCTTCTCTGATTTCATGTGATTACTGGGCACCATGCTGACACAAGGGCCCAATGTGTTCGTCTCCCTGGGCAGGCCAGCGGGCTCTCCCAGTCTACCTATTAGCAGAGGAAAAGACATAATGGCCCAGCTCTATTGAGGCGCTGCTGTCTGCCAGTGCCAGCCCAATGACTGAATCTCTTTAATAAACATGAGCCAATTTCAGACTCCAGACCCTCTCAGATGGCTCCGTCTCCACCGTCATTAAGGCGCATGGTAAGCCCAAATCTAAGGCGATAAAACAAGTGTAAATGTAGAGGAAATAGCAAGAATCACAGCTCTGATTGGCCACTGTGGTCGTGGTGGTCCTGTGCATAAATGATTGAAATGGGACTAATGAGTAGTTTTGCATGCTTGACATCTAATCTGGTCAGGGAAAGAGTGAGCTGTTTTAGGGCGACTACTAAGAGCGGTCACCATCGTACCTCTTTCCTGCTCTTCTGTGATGTTGTCTTACCACAGTCACTTGCGCTTTATTGCTTCAACAAGTGGTCTCGAAGTCCTGCACTTGAACGGAAACATAACACTGCAGGATGCTCTGCCCTTCTTTCTCTCTCTTGTTCTATCTCAATGTCTCTCTCCCCATCTCTTTTCCCCTTCCTCTATTCCTCTCCTTCTCTTACCGTCTCCTTATGTATTTTCCTTTCTTCCCCTCTTCTCCCTTTTTCATTATTTGCTTTATTTTGTCAGTGAGCCGACAAATGCCATCAAAATACTTTGTGGCTGGAATCAAAATAAAAAACGGCCTCCACTCTGTTGTCTTAGACAATAATTATGATTTGCCAGTTAAGCCTAGACTACAGCTGAGGGATTGTAGTTTAAAGCATAGGCTTTGGTGAAAAAAATGCATTTATAGCCCTTTGTGTGGCTCCTCATTATGTGTGGGCCCGATTCATTAAGTAATTGGTTTGCAGTTGTTTACATGAGTATTAAGGCTCTCTATTCAGGAGCCTTTGAGAGATACATTGTGCAAATGTTGCATGTTATGAATGCAGAATGAGAGGCGGGGGCCAGTCCTATTGGCCAAGCACTACACTCGGCTGAAAAGCAAGAGAAAAGCGATGGGTGCTGCTTTGCATAGCAATGACTCTGCCTTAATACGCTTTAAAGATTAAATATATGCAGTCTATACAAGATACAAAGAGATACTCTTAACACATTTATATGTGCTCATTTCACTATTATGGCATTGGAGAGAATTGAGGTCTTTCATATTCTGTTTTTTTTTCTTCTCCCCTCCACACAATGTTTTTCAGCAAGACACTTTATAGAATGTGCTGTTTTATTGTATTATGAATCACGGCCAAACAGACAGATCTGCAACAGTTTTTTTTTAAGGATTCATCCATTAAAAATATTTTGCTGCCATTGTGAGTGGTAAAGCAAAATCACTTTGTGGTTGAGTGGGGCTGAAAGGAATAATGCAGGAAGGAGTGAGACTTAATAAGCAGCTGCACTCCATGTAAAGACCACTTGTTCCCCTTTGTCTGCGGGTGCATGCCTCTGCTTCCTCTTCTGCAAGAATCTTTGTGCTGTTTTTCTTCCTTTACTGTAGGCATTTCAGATGGTGTTCCTTTTCTCTTTTATTTTTTCTTCTGTTTTTTCCTCTCTTTTTTTTGGCCTGGCCTTGATTTAAGAAAGAATTATCTCACTAAAAAAGCAACAGAAAACGTAGGTCCACCCACACAGACAGTGTGGTGAAGAAGGTGGAACAGCGCCTCTTCAACCTCAGGAGGCTGAAGAGATTTGGCTTGGCCCCTTAAACCCTCACAAACTTTTACAGATGCACAATTGAGAACATCCTGTCGTGCTGTATCACCGCCTGGTACAGCACCTGCTCCGCGTGCAACCGCAGGGTTCTCCACCGGGGGAAAAACTACCTGTTCATCCCGCTATCATCCAGAAGGCGAGGTCAGTACAGGTGCATCATAGCTGGGACTGAGAGACTGAAAAACAGCTTCGGCCTGTTCACCTCGCTATCATCCAGAAGGCGAGGTCAGTACAGGTGCATCAAAGTTGGTACAAGAGACTGAAAAACAGCTTCTATCTTAAGGCCATCAGACTGCTAAATAGCCACCACTAGCTGTCTTCCACCCAGTACCCTACCCTGGGCTTAGTCATTGTCACTAGCTGGCTTCCACCCGGTTACGCAACCCTGCACCTTAGAGGCTGCTGCCCTATTTACATAGACTTGTAAACACTAGTTACTTTAATAATGTTTACATACTGCTTTACACATCTCATATGTATATACTGTATTCTATTCTACTGTATTTTAGTCAATGCCACTCCGACATTGCTCAATCTAATATTTATATATTTCTTAATTCCATGTTTTTACTTTTAGATTTGTTTTTAGATACTACTGTGCTGTTAGATACTACTGCACTGTTGGACCTAGGATCACAAGCATTTCGCTACACCCGCAATAACATCTGCTAAATATGTGTATGTGACCAATAAAATTTGATTTGATTTATCTCTCCCTCTCCAGTCATCAGTGGCTGCTATGTTTGTGATGCCGCGTCCCTGCTTGACAAAAACCTTCACTTGACAATTAGTGTGTGGAGCGTTCCCTTGGACAACAGTATGTGCTCAGGCATTCACCCCCCAATCACTCAGACAGAGACAAAGTGTCATAATCAGAAGTTAGCCCTCTGTGTAAGAGAGGCAAGAGGAAGTGATGTGTTTGGCTCTCTCACAGAACACAGGGAGGGAGAGCGGGAGGGAGGGAGAAAAATAGAGAGATTGCCCCAGAAAGTGGCAGGTAAAGAGACCGACGAACATGCAGACAAACAAACAGAGACAGATTGAACAGAAATGTGGTAAAGGACTTTTGGCAGAGAAAGACCCACAGAGACAAACTGCTTTATTTCAGTGCAAATTCCTGGCAAAGTTAGACAAACACCCAGTCTGAAAACAAAAACTTGCTCCTACCCCTAGACACTTCTTACTGGCCCTTCATTTGTAGATCTGAAAGCATCGACATTGTGTAAGCAATATGGGTGTAACTCCATATACTGTAACCCACTGCAATGGTCTATGATTTGATTTGGGACCGGAAAAGAGAAACAGGCAGTGATAGACAGAGAACGACAGAATGGCTGGCAGCATTGAGAGGCTACTGCCAGAGGAGGTCACTCCTACATTGGGTTCCTCTTCATTCGCACCATGCCTAACACTCACCATGCCTAACACTCACCATGCCTAACACTCACCATGCCTAACACTCACCATGCCTAACACTCACCATGCCTAACACGCACCACGCCTAACACGCACCACGCCTAACACTCGCCACGCCTAACACTCACCATGCCTAACACGCGCCATGCCTAACACGCGCCATGCCTAACACTCGCCATGCCTAACACTCACCATGCCTAACACTCACCATGCCTAACACTAACCATGCCTAACACTCACCATGCCTAACACGCGCCATGCCTAACACTCGCCATGCCTAACACTCACCATGCCTAACACGCACCATGCCTAACACGCGCCATGCCTAACACGCGCCATGCCTAACACTCGCCATGCCTAACACGCGCCATGCCTAACACTCGCCATGCCTAACACTCGCCATGCCTAACACTCGCCATGCCTAACACGCTCCATCAAGTATCCATTTGTCTAATACCTGGTTACTCACACAATATCATGTCTTTTAATTTCTATTCATGACAAAAGTAAGGTTTTGTTTTTCATAAGAGGAACATTTTATTAGAAAAGAATTGGTCACATTCCAATAAGTAATTTGTCTAACTGAGGTTGTTTAAAACAATTTGATAATGTAGTGTAAACTTGTGAATAATTTGAAATGGTCTAGAATTCAATTGAATATATTTAGGCTATTCCATTTTATTTCTGTCAATCATTGTTGTGTTCTGTTCTGTCAAGCAGCTGTGATTCCAATGAAGGAGCTGCCTGCTATCAATGAATGTAATTGAGTGTGAATCTGTGGCACCATTTTTACAGTTCTGCAGTTCCTCTTTATGGCCAGCAGAGAGCACTCACATGTTAGAGAGCACAGAATGGAAGCAACCAATGAATGCCCAGGGTTGCCTCATACTGTTGGCCCTCTGAGTGCTAGCTACATCCTACTATAATACTCTGCTGTTTTAAACGTCTAAACAGACCTAAACAATTTAGCTGTGGGTCATAGCTGGGAAGGGAGTAGGAGTTGATGGGGTGATGGGTCTCCCTCTTTTTACCCCTTTCCTTTAGACTAACGCTGTGCTAGAGTGCCTGTGCTATTAGCATTTCTTTGTGGGTGTTAGGAGCTTTAAAAAGACAGGGTAAATTAAGGCAGCATTCTCTACCAGCCTGTGCCAACAGTATATTAAATACCAGGTAAGTATCATTTTCCCAGACAGAATCAACCCTGTATAGCTTTTCCATTACACATCATCAAATTTAATTCCAATGAACTCATTACAAAAACAAAACAACAGTCCAAATTCACAATCATTATATAGTGCAGTTTGGATGGATAGCATATGATAAGTAAAGGATAGTCATAAGCCTATGTCTCCTTTACATAGAGACTAGCAATAAATATGTCTAATTGCGGAGAATAAAATCATATTTTTCAAATGCAGAAGGATAATAAGGGTGTTTATTTGTGTTATTGTGGAATTCTCATATAAGGGGTAGACATGATAGGTTATATTAATATACTTGTTTTGTATCATTTGTGCCAAAGTTTCATACAACATTTCTCCATTCTGCAAGGCATATAACATAATGATAGATAATAATCAAATGTGAGAAAAAAGCATGAAGTTGTGATTGAACGATGGTAGTCCTCCTGCTCACAAACCTTATTGTAATGTACATATAACATAAGGTAAACAGTAATATGTAACAATCACAAAAACCAGGAAGGAGCCATTTCAGAAAGGAGGCATTTCAGTGGTAATTTTCATAATTTTCCACATTACATTCAACCCGGCCTACCAGAGTCTGCTAAACAGTGGCCGGCCCAGTCTGTCTTACATATTCAGATCATTGCCTCAATTAAGGCGAACTCCGCACAAGATGAACTGGCATAAATGTTTATGGAAATGGAATACTAGATTGAAGGTCAGCGGCGTCCTGGGCCCACTATGGTAATGGCCCAGTCTTGAAAATCAGCCGGTCCCTGTTTGAAGTGGAACAACTGATAGATCAGCCCCCATGCTGCTTTGGAAGTTATATAAAAGAATATTCCAATTTATTCCCGGAAACATGATTTTATTAACGTCATTACAGTGGCGGGAGAAGAAGTATCATGTTGCTGTAAATGGCTGGATATTAAAGAGGGAATGTGAATATATAAACATATTGACCATGTCTGTGTTTTCACTTCCTTGTGTTACCCAAATGTTGTGAATTCAGTGTGGTTAAAATATCGTAGCCTAGAATGCTATGCCGTAACAGCTGCTGTTGAATTATGTAAAATAAGTCCCTATATAAACGAAAAGGAACAGTGTTTGACAGGCTATGTTAGTGTAGAAGCAGGCTAAATGGGAAGTAGCAGACCAGACATCCTTATCACACTCTTTTCTGTTCCATCTTCACTTCATCTAAAGCAGTGGTTCCCAAACTTTTTATAGTCCCATACCCCTTCAAACATTCAACCTCCAGCTGCGTACCCCCTCTAGCACCAGGGTCAGTGCACTCTCAAATGTTGTTGTTTTGCCATCATTGTAAGCCTGCCACACACACACTATGCAATACATTTATTTAACATAAGAATGAGTGTGAGTTTTTGTCACAACCCGGCTCGTGGGAAGTGACAAAGAGCTCTTATAGGACCAGGGCACAAATAATAATCAATACGTTTGCTCTTTATTTAGCCATCTAACATATAAAACTTTATTTGTTCATCGAAAATGGTGAATAACTCACCACAGTTTAATGAGAAGGGTGTGCTTGAAAGGATGCACATAACTCTGCAATGTTGGGTTGTATTGGAGAGAGTCTCAGTCTTAAATCATTTTCCACACACGGTCTGTGCCTGTATTTAGTTTTCATGCTAGTGAGGGCCGAGAATCCACTTTCACATAGGTATGTAGTTGCAAAGGGCATCAGTGTCTTAACAGCGCGATTTGCCAAGGCAGGATACTCTGAGCGCAGCCCAATCAAGAAATCTGTCAGTAGCTTCTGATTAAATTCAATTTTCACAGAACCGCTTGTTGCAATTTTGATGAGGCTCTCTTGTTCAGATATCGGTAAGTAGACTGGAGGCAGGGCATGAAAGGGATAACGAATCCAGTTGTTTGTGTCATCCGTTTCGGGAAAGTACCTGCGTAATTGCGCACCCAACTCACTCAATTGCGCACCCAACTCACTACATCACATTTGACATTGTCCGTAAGCTTGAGTTCATTTGCACACAATCATACAATGATGGAAAGATCTATGTGTTGTCCTTGTTAATGCAGACCGAGAAGAGCTCCAACTTCTTAATCATAGCCTCAATTTTGTCCCGCACATTGAATATAAACTCAACAAAAAAAGTAACGTTCTTTTTCAGGACCCTGTCTTTCAAAGATAATTTGTAAAAATCCAAATAACTTCACAGATCTTCATTGCAAAGGGTTTAAACACTGTTTCCCATGCTTGTTCAATGAACCATAAACAATTAATGAACATGCACCTGTGGAACGGTCGTTAAGACACTAACAGCAATTAACGTCACAGTTATGGAACTTAGGACACTAAAGAGGCCTTTCTACTGACTCTGAAAAACACCAAAAGAAAAATGTACAGGGTCCCTGCTCATCTACGTGAACGTGGCATGAGGCATGAGTCATGAGGACTGCAGATGTGGCTAGGGCAATAAATTGCAATGTCCGTACTGTGAGACGCCTAAGACAGCGCTACAGGGAGACTGGACGGACAGCTGATCGTCCTCGCAGTGGCGATTCAGACGACAGCAACTCCAAGATAGAAACTGCCTTACGTCCTCAGCACTATAATATGAACAATGACAACTCTGAGGATTTTTATAACTGACTACCTGAGTAAAGGTCTTTTTTTATTAAATGTATTTATTATTTGAACCCCTTTTTCTCCCAAATTTCGATCTTGTCTCATCACTGCAACTCCAATGGGCTCGGAAGGTCGAGTCATGCGCCCTCCGAAACATGACCCGCCAAACTGCAGTTCTTAACGCCCGCCTGCCAGCCGCACCAATCTGTCGGAAGAAACACTGATCAACTTACGACTGAGGTCAGCCTGCAGGCGCCCGCCACAAGGTGTTGCTAAAGTGCGTAGAGCCAAGTAAAGCCCCACAGGCCAAATCCTTCCCTAACCCGGACAACGCTGGACCAATTGTGCGCCACTCTATTGGACTCCCGATCACGGCCGCTTGTGATACAGCCCGGGATTGAACCCGGGTCTGTAGTGACGCCTCTAGCACTGCGATGCAGTGCCTTATACCGCTGCGCCACTCGGGAGGCTAGAGAAAAGGGATATTTAACAGAAGCTACTGAGAATGTCACCATACTGTTTTATTTTTTCTTCCATCCATTACCCTTATCTGGCTAGATTATATTTATGTTGTAAAATGTATGCATACTGTATCATACAAAAAGAATACTAATAAACCTGATGCCTCTTACTGTGGATAAAGTATGTGAAGCGTTTTAAAAAGACACGATGATGTTAACCCTGCTTCAGTCTCTTTATCTGAATGACTCTTACAACTCATAATAACAGCTTGAAATAGATTAATCTGGTCTTTTATAAAGCGATTTGTTTGCACTAGGCTGGAAATCATGCATTTTGAATGCTGCTAGCATCTCCGAGTGGTCTGCATCTAGCATGCTTGAGTGTAGTGATGTGAGTCACCTGTGAAATGACAAAGAACAATGCCACTCTGGATGTTACCAAACGACCTGCAGACCTGTTGAAGTGGCCCATCGCCCAGGACAAGATAATAATAATAAATCATTTATTACATTTCTGTAGCACTTTTCATGGTATCTCAAAGACGTATTGTCGTGTTTACAGACCCACAATAGAAACAACGGATCACAATGTATGTTTTTGGAACTGTTTAGTGAAGTTGTAGTTATGTACAAAGATGATATCAGACCTGTATTAGTTTTCTTTTTCATTTCCCATGTGCCTTTTCATTTTCTATGACATTTCGAACTCCCTAATATCTTATTGCTTTAAGGAATGTTTTAGTACAATCATGTTTTATTTTTGTATAATACTTTGTGATCAAATTGTTTGAGTAGACGTAATTATGTTTCTGAGTACTGCACATTTAATAGGAAAAAAGATGCGGTCTTTGTTGGTTCACTTTGTTAAACCCCTCAACCTGCCCTCCCTACCATCTACCCTTTTCATTTTCACTCTTAAAGTAACAGTACCTCTGAGTGACGGTGGCTGTGTTCGAGAGGAGCAAAACCGTAATGTGTCATGGGTAAATTGTAACTCACTGACTGATCTACAAATAATAATGGTTAGTTATTTATAATGCAATATTCTATGTAGATCAGTCAGTCGGCAGTTGCCTGCACTGTCGGCTGCAATGTCAAACAATCTCAATTAATATTTACTCCACAAACAGAAATGCATACAAAGCACTCCCTTGCACTACATTTGGCAAATCTGACCATAACTCTATCTTCCTAATTACAGTTTACAAGCAAAAACTCTAACGGGAAGTACCAGTGACGGGTTCAATACAGAAGTGGTCCGATGAAGACTGATGCTAAGCAACAGGACTGTTTCACTAGCGTAGACTGGAATATGTTCCAGCATTCATCCGATGGCATTGAGGAGTTGACCACATCAATCACCGGCTTCATTATTAAGTACATCCCCACTGTGACCATACATACGTTTCCCAAACAGAAACCATGGATTACGGTCAACATCCGCGCTGAGCTAAAGGCTAGAGCTGCCACTTTCAAGAAACGGGACACTAATCCAGACACTTATAAGAAATTTCCACTACGCCCTCCGACGAACCATCAAACAGACAAAGTGTCAATACAGGACTAAGACTGAATCCTATTATACCAGCTCTGACGCTCGTCGGATGTAGCAGGGCTTGCAATCTATCACAGATTACAAAGGGAAACCCAGCTGCGAGCTGCCCAGTGACAATGGGAGTAAGACCTTTTAAACAGGTTAACATTCACAAGGCCGCAGGGCAAGACAGATTACCAGGACGTGTACTCCGAGCATGCGATGACCAGCTGACAAGTGTCTTTACTGATATTTTCCAACTTCCCCCTGACCCAGTCTGTAATACCTACATGTTTCAAGCAGACCAGCCTAGCCCTGTGCCCAAGAATGCTAAAGTAACCTGTCTAAATGACTTTCGCCACGGAGCACTCACATCTGTAGCCATGAAATGCTTTGAAATGCTGGTCATGGTTCACATCAACACCATCATCCCAGACACCCTGGACCGATCATCCCAGACACCCTGGACTATACAGATATACAGTTGAAGCAATCTCTATTGCACTCCACATTGCCCTTTCCCACCTGGACAAGAGGAACACCTATGTGAGAATGCTGTTCATTGACTACAGCTTAGCGCTTAACGCCATAGTGCCCTCCAAGTTCATCACATGGTTCTAATGGTCATGAAAGTCCTGAATTTTAAAATGGTGTTTTCCAGGTCTGGAAAAGTTTTTGACAATTATTACATTAAAAAGTCATGGAAATTAATGTAATAATTTCTGATAATGTAATTTATTTAATAAAAACCAACATATCAGCCAGGATCGGAATGACACTTTAGCAGGTCTGTGTTTGCACGCATGACCTGCATGTGTGCCTTTGCTCAAGGAGAGAGAGACAGTCGGACATTGCAGCAGCAGGTAGGCCTATAAAATATGATAGAGAACAGTCTAACTAGGGAGCCAATTCAAAACACATCTTGTACCCTCTAGTTAACTGTTTAGCTATTATTATCATGTATTAATGTTTTCGTCATGTCCCAAAAAACTTTCCACCAACACGAGCGAATAAGGCCATACAAAGTTAATTAACTTAAATTATTATTTGTGATGAAATGTACGATTCACTTCACCAATGTATTAGTTGGGATTTGGTTAAATTGCGGTGAATCGAACCATGTGAATCAAAATAATACTTTTCCCCTTATCGCGAACATACATTTTAGGAAAATAGATTAGATGTAGCCTTTCTTTTGGTTTATGTGGCTACAAAACTTGTTTATTTGGGCTTCCTATGTATGTGACATTGCAACTCAATAGACGCTAGTCAGCTTGCAAAGTAAACACTTCTAAGGTAGTTAAGATATATATAACTAAACTAGAAAAGCTAAATTTCCTGAAAAAGATTTGTGGGCTTGCTTCAGCTGAACAAAATGTTTGTAGCCTTCCATAGCCATTTGATCTTTGATATATTGAATAAGTTAATTATTTCAAAAGGCATAAAATGTATTTTATCAAAATGTTACAATGTTTTACATCAAGGGTGGTCAACTATCCTCCAGGAAAGCTAATGGGTATGCAGGCTTTTTTTCTAGTCCCCCTCTAACAAACCACATTTTAGAATTTAACTGCTCTACCGGACCTTGATAAACTGTCTCTGAAGTGTTTGAGCAGGGCTTGATCAAAAGCCTGCACACACAGTAGTTCTCCAGACTGAGGGTTGACCACATGTGTTTTATACAGTTGCGTAACAGGTATTCTAATTAGGGAGGCTAATACGGTACATGGGATCAGAGAGCAGCCTCCCAGGGTTGATTCCAAATGATGTTTACTTTTTTATACATACATGGACACGCCACCAATTGTTGGTCATGGAAATTTGATGAAAGTCATGAAATTGTCAAAATGTGTATGACCCCTGTCGTCACAAAGCTAAGGACCCTGGGACTAAAGAACTGGATCCTGGACATCCTGACTGGCCGCCCCCAGGTGGTGCGGGTAGGCAACAACACATTCGCCATGCTGACCCTTAACACGGAGGCCACTCATGGGTGCGTGTTCAGTCTCCTTCCATACTCCCTGTTCTCCCGCGACTGCGTGGCCGCAAACGACTCCAACACCATCAAGTTTGCTGACGAAATACCGCTGGTAGGCCTGATGGCCGATGATGATGAGACAGCCTATGAGGAGGAAGTCCTGAACATCTCTAAAACTAAGAGCATTGTATTTGTAGCTACACCCAAGTTATAGACTGTTCTCTCTGCTACCGCACGGCTAGCGGTTCTGATGCACCAAGTCTGGAACCAACAGGACCCTGAACACCTTCTACTCCCAAGCCATAACACTGCTAAATAGTTAGTCCAGGTAGCTATTTCGTTAACTATTTAACTATCTGCATTAACCCTTTTTTCCACGAATTTTTTTGACTCATCACATACGCTGCTGCTACTGTTTATTATCTGTCACATTCCTGGTTATATGTAAATACCTCAATTACATCATACCCCTGCACGTCGACTTGGTACTGGTACCCCGTGTATATAGCCAAGTTATTGTTACTCCTTTTGTATTTATTATTACTTTTATTATTACATGTTTTACTTTCTATTATTTATCTATTTCCTTTCTCTCTGCATTGTTGGGAAGGTCCTGTAAGTACCCATTTCACTGTTAGTCTACAGCTGTTGTTTAAGAAGCATGTGACGAATAAAATTTGATTTGAAAATTCATTACACTAGTTAACATACGTTGGAAGTCACCTTGGAAGTCACCTAATCAATGTGGCATCTCCACAGACTGGCCCTCAACCCGTTCTCCAGTTGTATAAATATCCTGTTACTGCTATCCTGTGGGAGGTTGTCTTTCTGAATCGTACATGAAAGTTCATCTGTATCATGTCTGTAGAATATTGAACATTTGCAAAGCCATGTTATGTTGTAATATTGTAGAAGCCCATGGCATTTAGTACATCAGTAGGATTCCATTAGTCAGCTTTTAGGTGACTTTATATGCCTGAACCTTCTGAAGCAGGACTCCACACTCATTACCAGTAATGGTTTCAGCCAGCCCTGGCCTGACGCAGAAAGGGAACGTGGCAGAATAATTTGGAGTTTGCTAAAAGGCTGCCTAACATAATATCCATGTTAAGGAGCAGGTCAACAGATACGGCAGATAGCTCTGTGAGAGTGGAGGTATGTTGTACTAATATGTAGCAACACAATAAACATTTCTAAAGAGAACTTTTCCTGATTTACTCTTCGGTGAGAGGCAGTGCCTGTACGCCACGTTTAACTCTTAGCTTTTAACACTGTGGTAGCAGGCTGTGAATCATGACATGTCAGGGGAGATTGTGATTCATGATTCAATGACCTCTTACAGTGTACATACTTAAATGGATAATACAGAAAATATTAGACCATCAGCTCTTTGAACATACACTACCATTAAAAAGTTTGGGGTCACTTAGAAATGTCCTTGTTTTTGAAAGAAAAGCAAAAAATGTTGTCCATTAAAATAACATCAAATTGATCAGAAATACAGTGAAGACATTGTTAATGTTGTAAATGACTATTGTAGCTGGAAGCGGCTGATTATTTTTTATGGAATAGCTACATAGGCTTACAGAGGCCCAATATCAGCAACCATCACTCCTGTGTTCCAATGGCACGTTGTGTTAGCTAATCCAAGTTTAGAATTTTAAAAGGCTAAGGCTAATTGATCATTAGAAAACCCTTTTGCAATTATGTTAGCACAACTGAAAACTGTTGTTCTGATTAAAGAAGCCATAAAACTGGCCTTCTTTAAACTAGTTGAGTATCTGGAGCATCAGCATTTATGGGTTCGATTACAGGCTCAAAATGGCCAGAAACAAAGAACTTTCTTCTGAAACTCGTCAGTCTATTCTTGTTCAGAGAAATGAAGGCTATTCCATGCGTGAAATTGCCAAGAAACAAAAGCTCTCGTACAAAGCTGTGTACTACTCCCTTCACAGAACAGCACAAATGGGCGCTAACCAGAATAGAAAGAGTGGGAGGCCCCGGTGCACAACTGAGCAAGAGGACAAGTACATTAGAGTGTCTAGTTTGAGAAACAGACACCCCACAAGTCCTTAACTGGCAGCTTCATTAAATAGTACTCGCAAAACACCAGTCTCAACATCAACAGTGAAGAGGCAACTTCGGGATGCTGGCCTTCTAGGCAGTTCCTCTGTCCAGTGTCTGTGTTCTTTTGCCCATCTTAATCTTTTCTTTTTATTGGCCTGTCTGATATATGAATTTTTCTTTGCAACTCTGCCTAGAAGGCCAGCATCCTGGAGTCGCATCTTCACTGTTGACGTTTGAACGGTAGTGTCACGTCCTGGCCAGTATAGGGGTTATTGGTTATGGTAGTTTGGTCAGGACGTGGCAGAGGGTATTTGTTTTATATGGTTCGGGGGTTATGTGTATGTAGAGGGGTATTGTATTTATGTGTCCCGGGGGGTTTTGGTGTATGTTCTTGTTTTGGTTTTCTAGGTTTTCTAGGTTTTGTATTTCTTTGTTGGCCTGGTGTGGCTCTCAATCAGGAACAGCTGTACATCGTTGTTCCTGATTGGGAGTCATACTTAGGGAGCTTGTTTTCACCTGTCTCATTGTGGGTAGTTGTATTTTGCACTGCTGTTATTATAGCCTGTGAAACTGTCGGTCGTTTGTTCTTTGTTTCTTGTTTTCGTGTTCACTTTAATTAAATTAAATTAAATAATGATGAGCACGCAACCCGCTGCGCCTTGATCCCCTTCTCTCTTCAACGACGGCCGTTACAGAACTACCCACCACAAGATGACCAAGCAGCGGGGATTGGAGCACCGGCCTGAAGGTTGGACCTGGCTGAAGGAACGGCAATATTGGGAGGACAAGTTTAGGCGAGCTACGGGAACCTGAGAGGCACCTCCAATAATTTTTTTTGGGGGGGGGCACACGGGTAGTTTGGCGGGGCCAGGATTAAGCCCCAAGCCAACTCCCTGTGCTTATAGGAAACAGCCTGTCATTAGTCAGGTCCCGTGCTATGGGGTGATACGCATGGCGTTGAGACCGAGTATTCACAGGCCGGTGTGCGAGGTGCCAGCGCCCCGCATTTGCCAGGGAGAAGTGGGCATCCAGCCAGTACGGGCGGTGCCAGTCCTGCGATCAAGACCGCCTGTGCGCCTCCACGGCCCGGTATATCCACAGCCAGCATAACGCACCAGGCCTCCAGTGTGTCAGCCCGGTCCAACTCAGCCTCTTCCCACTCCCCGCACTAGCCCTGAGGTGCGTGTCCCCAAACTGGCACATCCAGTACCAGCACCACGCATCAGGCTTCCAGTGCGTCAGCCCAGTCTAACTCGGCCGGTTCCTGCTCCCCGCACTAGCCCTGAGGTGCGTGTCCCCAAACTGGCACATCCAGTACCAGCACCACGCATCAAGCTTCCAGTGCGTCAGCCCAGTCCCGAGTGTCCGGCAACAGTACCTCGTCCAGAGTGTCCGGCAACAGTACCTCGTCCAGAGTGTCCGGCAACAGTACCTCGTCCAGAGTGTCCGGCAACAGTACCTCGTCCAGAGTGTCCGGCAACAGTACCTCGTCCAGAGTGTCCGGCAACAGTACCTCGTCCAGAGTGCCCGGCAACAGTACCTCGTCCAGAGTGCCCGGCAACAGCACCTCGTCCAGAGTGCCCGGCAACAGCACCTCGTCCAGAGTGCCCGGCAACAGCACCTCGTCCAGAGTGCCCGGCAACAGCACCTCGTCCAGAGTGCCCGGCAACAGCACCTCGTCCAGAGTGCCCGGCAACAGCACCTCGTCCAGAGTGCCCGGCAACAGCACCTCGTCCAGAGTGCCCGGCAACAGCACCTCGTCCAGAGTGCCCGGCAACAGCTCCTCGTCCAGTGTTCGGCAACCGTGTCTAGTCCGGCACCGAGTGAGACGGCCTACTGTCCGGCACCGAGTGAGACGGCCTACAGTCCGGCACCGAGTGAGTCTGCCTACAGCCCGGAGCTCCCAGAGTCTCCCTACAGCCCGGAGCTCCCAGAGTCGCCCTACAGCCCGGAGCTCCCAGAGTCGCCCTACAGTCCAGGGTCATCAGTGAATGGCCTCAGGCAGAGGATTTCAGTGGGGGTGGATGGGTCAGGTAGGGCACTGAGGCCTGAGCCGGAGCCACCTCCATTGTAGGAGGTTTGGGGAGGGGGGGGGTGTAGCACAGGAGCCGTCGGTGACGGCAGCCACCCTCCCTTCCCTCCCTTTAGTTAGGGGTTTATTTTGGGGTTTTTGTTGTGAGGTGCATCCAGGGTCTGCACCTTTGGGGGGGGGGGGGGGGGGGGGCTACTGTCACATCCTGACCAGTATAGGGGTTATTGGTTATGGTAGTTTGGTCAGGACGTGGCAGAGGGTATTTGTTTTATATGGTTCGGGGGTTATGTGTATGTAGAGGGGTATTGTATTTATGTGTTCTGGGGGTTTTTGGTGTATGTTCTTGTTTTGGGTTTCTAGGTTTTGTATTTCTTTGTTGGCCTGGTGTGGCTCTCAATCAGGAACAGCTGTACATCGTTGTTCCTGATTGGGAATCATACTTAGGGAGCTTGTTTTCACCTGTCTCATTGTGGGTAGTTGTATTTTGCACTGCTGTTATTATAGCCTGTGAAACTGTCGTTCGTTCTTTGTTTCTTGTTTTCGTGTTCACTGTAATTAAATTAAATTAAATAATGATGAGCACGCAACCCGCTGCGCCTTGGTCCCCTTCTCTCTTCAACGACGGCCGTTACAGGTAGTGTATAATATGAGTTCTGTTGTTGAAGCATGAAACATGGGCTACTTGCTATATGGGTCCTTTTACATACGATCATCACTCACAATTACAAAGCCAGAGTCACTTTTGGATGGCATTGAATACATGCCATAGAACATGTGGTTCGTATTACAATAGATATGTCTACCATTTTCTTTTTTGATCTATCTACAGCCCTCTGATGTTTGTGTGGCCATGCAGAATGCACTCAATATGACAAACCATTTAACCAGCACTTACGCAGTTTCAATAGAGTGTGTGTTCCCATAACAATGGCAATCCAATGATAAAGTCTGTGGTAGTATATAAGCATATGAGTCATTTCTTGACATGGCTGTCATCAGACGTACACTGTACTTTCCTATGCGCCCACTGCTCTCAATATAGGTCAAGCACCGTTCTCTTTCTGTTGCAATTTTGTACATTTACACCAAGAGTAGCTTTGAATTGCATCTATTGAACATCAAGTATTGAGTAGATCACTGTTGTTAAAGACACCTGCCTTCAGCAGGGTGCAGATAGAAATGGAATGACTAGATTTTTGTGTCTTGAAATTCTATTGGCAACACCCTGTAGGCCTATGTTCCTGTTGAAAATGACTATGTGGCACCCGAGGGTGAAAGAGCTGTAGAAATGAAAAATTCACACTCCCATGAAAATCTCAAAAGAGTTCCCTGTTGGAGCAGACTGTACTGTATATTCTAAAGAAGCTCTATGCTTTGGTTTCCCCTGTATGATATCTGACGCTGACGTCTAAAATATGTCATTTTGCTCACTGGGTTATTTATTTTATCTGCACACTCCTTAAGTACAGTATCTGAAGGAAACATGTAGGACGTTTTTAGTTTGTCACTTTGGTAAAGGCTTCGGTCTAAAGTTATCTCTCAAAGCCTTTTCATGACTTCAAACACGTAAATAGGTATTGTATCCTCTGATAGTATTCTCCCCACCAGGGAAAGCACTGTCACTGTATTTTCATTTGAAGAAACATATTGACATTGAATTTTCAAATCTAACTGCCAATGGTTTTACTACACCTCCAGACATAATTCAATATTTGTTTTGCCTGTTAAGAGGATGGCATTTCTCACACACAACCCAAATGTAAAGATGTCTTTTACCCATTATCTCACAATACTGAATGTTTTGTGTATAAAATCTGCAGTCCTCTGAGGGATGAAGAATGCAGCAGCATATTCAGCCAGACAAGGCTTTGTTGCAGGCAAATTATGTAAAAAAATAAAACAAAAAATATTCAGCTTTTCGGTTGAATAGTTGAGCATAAAAAATGAGCGAAGGCAGAATCTTGACTGTGGCCAGTTGAGAACATGTTCTCATTTACAACTGCGACCAGGCCAAGATAAAGCAAAACAGTGTGACACAAACAACACAGAGTTATACATGGGATTAACAAACACACAGTCTATAACACAATAGAATAATCTATATACAGTGTGTGCAAATGTAGTAAGATTAGGGAGGTAAGGCAATAAATAGGCCATAGTGGTGAAATAATTACAATTTAGCAATTAAACACTGGAGTGATAGATGTGCAGAAGATTAATGTGCAAATAGAGATACTGGGGTGCAAAGGAGCAAAAAAATAAATAACAATATGGGGATGAAGTAGTTGGGTGGGTTATTTACAGATGGACTGTGTACAGGTGCAATGATCAGTAAGCTGCTCTGACAGCTGATGCTTAAAGTTAGTGAGGGAGATAGAAGACTCCAGCTTCAGTGATTTTTTTTTTCAATTCGTTCCAGTCATTTGCAGCAGGGAAGTGGGATGACCAGTGAAATATACCTGCTGGAGCGCGTGCTACATTCATTTGAAATGTAAAAAAATAAAAAACTGATATCAAATGTACATAATTACTGAGACCCTTTACTCAGTACTTTGTTGAAGTGCCTTTGGCAGCGATTACAGCCTTGAGTCTTCTTTGGTATGATGGTACAAGATTGGCACACCTGTATTTGGGGAGTTTCTTCCATTCTTATCTGCAGATCCTCTCAAGCTCTGTCAGGTTGGAGGGGAGCGTCATTGCACAGCTATTTTCAGTTCTCTCCAGATATGTTTGATCGGGTTCAAGTCTGGGCTCTGGCTGGGCCACTCAAGGACATTCAGAGACTTGTCCCGAAGCCACTCCTGCGTTGCCTTGGCTGTTTGCTTAGGGTCGTTCTCCTGTTGGAAGGTGAACCTTCGGCCCAGTCTAAGGTCCTGAGCGATCTGGGGCAGGTTTTCATCAAGGATCTCTCTGTACTTTGCTCCATTCATCTTTGCCTCGATCCTGACTAGTCTCCCTGTGCCTTCCGCTGAAAACATCCCCACAGCATGATGCTGCCACCACAATGCATAGGGATGGTATTGGCCAGGTGATGAGCAGTGCCTAGTTTCCTCCAGACGTGACGTTTGGCATTCAGGCCAAATAGTTAAATCTTGGTTTCATCAGACCAGAGTCCTTTAGGTCCCTTTTGACAAACTCCAAGCGGGCTGTCATGTGTCTTTTACTGAGGAGTGACTTCCATCTGGCCACTCTACCATAAAGGCCTGATTGGTGGAGTGTTGCTGAGATGGTTGTCCCTCTGGAAGGTTCTGCCATCTCCACAGAGGAACTCTAGAGCTCTGTCAGAGTGACCATCAGGTTATTGGTCACCTCCCTGACCAATGCCCTTCTCCCCCGATTGCTCAGTTTGGCTGGGCGGCCAGCTCTAGGAAGAGTCTTGGTGGTTCCAAACTTCTTCCATTTAAGAATGCTGGAGGCCACTGTGTTCTTGGGGAACTTCAATGCTGCATACATTTTTTGGTACTTTTCCCCAGATCTGTGCCTCGACACAATCCTGTCTCGGAGCTCTCCGGACAATTCCTTTGACCTCATGGCTTGGTTTTTGCTCTGACATGCACTGTCAACTGTGGGACCTTATATAGTCAGGTTTGTGCCTTTCCAAACATATCCAATCAATTGAATTTACCACAGGTGAATCAAGTTGAAGAAACCTCTCAAGGATGATCAATGGAAACAGGATGCACCTGAGCTCAATTTTGAGTCATGCATGCTGACCACACTGCTTGCGTCGCGAGCACATGTACACATACATGTTATTCAATCATTGCACCCACACTGCTCACGACCGTCTGCGTAGCCAGGCGCTAAAATAGAACTTCTTGCTTGATGCGCTGCAAGTCCTGTCTCTCTCAACTCCTCATTGGTTTTTAGGAGCATATACCCAGTTGGTGGTGGTAATGCAGCTTAAAGTTGGTTGCCAACCATCATATAAAGTCCAAAGAAGAAGAAGAAGCCTGAAGGAGGAGAAATTACTAGAAACAAACTCGGTTTACCCATTTATCTGTGGATGAATTGTTGGAGTAGAGGACCTTGTGCATTTCAGGTCAAATAACAACCCAATGTTTATATCCCAGGACAAATTAGCTAGGAACAGCAAGCTAGCTAGCTAAATTGCCTTAAACGTTTTATGCTCTTCGACCTGTCCCCAAATGAATATAGTTGGTTCGGAGTTTGTTTTGATATTTCAACCTGTGTGTCCTGAATGCATCTGTGGTGGGTGGACAAAATCAACATGCGCATGTGCGCGAGAAGTCTGATCATCATGTCATAGCAAAGGGTCTGAATACTTACGTAAATAAGGTATTTCTGTTTTGAATTTTTTATAAATTTGCAACATTTTCAAAAAAACTGTTTTCGCTTTGTCATTATGGGGTATTGTGTGTAGATTGATGAGGGGAAAAATGATTGAATCAAATCTAGCATTATTTAAAAATATATATATAATTTAACCTTTATTTAACTAGGCAAGTCAGTTAAGAACAAATTCTTATTTACAATGGCGGCCTAGGAACAGTGGGTTAACTGCCTTGTTCAGGGGCATAACGACAGATTTTTACCTTGTCAGCTCGGGGATTCGATCTAGCAACCTTTCGGTTACTCTAACTACTAGGCTACCTGCCACCCCCATGCTGTAGCGTACCAAAATGTGTAAAAAGTGAAGGGATCTGAATACTTTCTGAATGCACTGTAGCTATCATTGTTTGTTCAGGTTTTCAAAATAATCTCCTTCTTAAATCAAATGTTCCTGATGTGATAAAAATTATCCACGTTTTTTGCCTACGACTCAACACTATACACAAGGGGTGCAAATTTGGTTTGAGAAGTGGGGGGGACATAACTTGGTGGTGGATCTACAGGTCCTCCCCCAGAATCTTTTGGGCCATCTAAAGATAATTTCCTGCTGTTTTACACAATCCAGTATGCCGTCATCAAGCTAGGTAAGAGATCATTATTAAATATGTTTAAGTGATTAATAAGACTGAACTAGATCAAAGGTAATTCAATAATAAATATTGTGTTGCACTTTTAAAAAAAATGTATTTTTACTTTTACCTCTTTTTCTCCTCAATTTCGTGATATCCAATTGGTAGTTACAGTCTTGTTCTATCGCTGCAACTCCCCAATGGACTCGGGAGAGGCGAAGGTTGAGAGCCATGAGTTTTCCGAAACATGACCCTGCCAAGCCGCACTGCTTCTTGACACACTGCTCGTTTAACCCGTAAGCCAGACGCACCAGGAAACACCGAAGTCAGCTTGGAGGCGCCCGGTCTGCCACAAGGAGTCACTAGAGCACGATGGGACAAGGAAATCCCGGCCGGCCAAACCCTCCCCTAACCCGGACGACTCTGGGCCAATTGTGCGCCGCCTCATGGGTCTCCTGGTTACGGTGTTGCACCTTTAACCAATAGCCTAACAAATGAACAACTCTTGAAAAAAATACAGAGACTTTGATTGTCATTATTAAGACATCCTCTATATCAAATTTCAGCTAAACCGACCAGCCAGCCCGAGCTGCCTGTACGCCGGATCCCAAACAGTATAGTCAATAACTCAACTTTCGCACAACACAATTTCCTTCCCAGTTCTCACCTTTCTTTTTTTTCCGATTTGGAAACACAAAAAAACACATACACCTCAAATATACATTAATACAAAGAAACAGCAAATCCTCCATATAATTAATCTCATAGGCCTAATAGTACCATAGAGCTATTTTTACTTGCACACAATGTAGCTGGGTTGTCCTGTCCTGTTCCAAGGGTCCACCACCCTACAGCGCCCCAACCCAACACACCCCACTCAGCTTTAGGATCTTAGTGAAACATAAAAAATGCATTGGTTTTGGGTGTGTTAGGCCAAGGCTAGAGTGACGGGAGACTCCCAGGGCAGCAGACCCCCAGTGCAGCAGACCCCCAGGGCAAAGACTGAACAGCCCAGCAGCTATGGATTGCCTAAATAGATATCTCCCCTGAAGTGGACATGTTTTCAATACAGACTCCTTTAGTCGTGAAGAGGGCACGACAACACCTTTTCCCCCTCAGGAGACTGAAAATATTTGGCATGGGTCCCCAGATCCTCAAAAAGTTATACAGCTGCACCATCGAGAGCATCCTGACCGGTTGCATCACCGCCTGGGATGGCAACTGTTCGGCATCCGACCATAAGGCGCTTCAGAGGGTGCATGACTGGGGCCAAGCTTCCTGCCATCCAGGACCTACAGTGCCAGTTTGGACACACCTACTCATTCCAGGGTTTTTATTTATTTTTACTATTTTCTACATTGTAGAATAATAGTGAAGACATCAAAACTGTGAAATAACACATATGAAATCATGTAGTAACCAAAAAAGTGTTAATCAAATCAAAATATATTTTATATTTGAGATTCTTCAAAGTAGCCACCCTTTGCCTTTGATGGCAGCTTTGCACACTCTTGGCATTCTCTTAACCAGTTTAATGAGGAAGGCTTTTCCAACAGTCTTGAAGGAGTTCCCACATATGTTGAGCACTTGTTGGCTGCTTTTCCTTCACTCTGCTGTCCAACTCATCCCAAACCATCTCAATTGGGTTGAGGTCGGGTGATTGTGGAGGCCAGGTCATACATTGACCCCCCCCCCCTTTGTTTTTACACTGCTGCTACTCGCTGTTTATTGTCTATGCATAGTCACTTTACCCATATCTACATGTACAAATTACCTTGACTAACCTGTACCTCCGCACATTGACTTGGTACTGGTACCCCCTGTATAAAGCCTCGTTATTATAATTTTATTGTGTTACTTTTTATTTAAATTGTTACTTTAGTTTATTTAGTAAATATTTTCTTAACTCTTTCTTGAACTTCATTGTTGGTTAAGGGCTTGTAAGTAAGCATTTCACAGTAAGGTCTACATCTGTTGTATTTGGCGCATATGACAAATAACATTTTATTTGATAAGGCATCCAGACCTTATGAAAGTTGCCCACAATACCCTTCATCTTGTAATAAATCAAATCTAGTGATGCATAACTTGACATTGTGGCAGGATAACCAACCTTCCAATTAATGGTAATGCATTTCTTAGCCGCTATAAATGCTTGGTTAAACAGTTTCTTCAGATAACAGTATCCAGTATCAATATTTCCAAGCAAACAAAAACAGGGAGAAGGGAGAATCTATAGACATGTTGAGATAAAAGAACACACTCTTTGCCAGAATTCTGACAGCCTTCACAAGACCATAACATATGCAAGTACTGTATGTATGTCCCCTTTTGTATTTTAAACCTCCAGCAGACAAATTACATTTCTGAGTGCATGCAATTCAGTTTCACAGGCATATAGTACGTTCTATGGATGGTCTTAAACTGCAGTAATTTATGTCTGAGATGATATGAACATGACTGGGCATTCAAACATATCTGTATATATTCATCATCAATAGCTTCTACCAGGTCTTCCTCACAATAATGTTTGACATGGCTTGTGTCATCAGGAAAAGACTCTGTCAACCCTTGATAGAGTTTGGAAATCGACTCTGGAGGTTATTCAGACAGCCTTAAAATAGCATCCGACTTTTCCAATGTTTGCTGCACAGAGAGTATAAAGTGTTGTCATGACTCTCCTGGTCGAGGATCTAAGGCCTCAGATCAGCTTGGCAAATGGCTGACAGATAGCCAGACTCCCCTCTCTCCCACAGGAGAGGAGAGGCGAGGCTGGGCTAGTTTTATGACACCTCACACCAAATGTAAATATTATGCAGAGGAGAACCCTCTCCTGCTCTTCAGTACCAACCAAAGGAATTCCTTTGTCCTCCAGGAAACTTTTGCTGCCAAAACTATAACATCCAAAAATGCAAATATTGGAACAATATTTCTAAGATAGGAATGTTCAGTGGGGATCTAAAGATTATGTCATGTCATATTGCTTTTCATTTGTGATGTTATTAAAAACTGTATGAACCAAATATTGTAACTTAGGAAGGAAACTCCCTTCGGCTGTTAAGTTTCCATCCAATATGATGTTCATACAATATGACGAACGATGAAACTATTCTTGTTAAAATAGGAATGCCATTTTAGTTTTCTAACGAGATCGTAGTTTTAATGTCTCTTGCACATTAACAGGGTGTTTTGCTGGTACTATTTAATGAAGCTGCCAGTTGAGGACTTGTGAGGTGTCTGTTTCTCAAACTAGACACTCTAATGTACTTGTCCTCTTGCTCAGTTGTGCAGCGGGGCCTCCCACTCCTCTTTCCATTCTGGTTAGAGCCAGTTTGCTCTGTTATGTGAAGGGAGTAGTACACAGCGTTTTACGAAATCTTCAGTTTCTTGGCAATTTCTCAGATGGAATAGCCTTCATTTCTCAGAACAAGAATAGACTGACGAGTTTCAGAAGAAAGTCCTTTGTTTCTGGCCAGTTTTATTGCTTCTTTAACCAGAACAACAGTTTTGGCTGTGCTAACCTAATTTGCAAAAGGGTTTTCTAATAATCAATTAGCCTTATAAAATGATAAACTTGGATTAGCTAACACAACGTGCCATTGGAACACAGGAGTGATGGTTGCTGATAATGGGCCTCTGTACGCCTATGTAGATATTCCATTTAAAATCAGCTGTTTCCAGCTACAATAGTCATTTACAACATTAATAATGTCTACACTGTATTTCTGATCAATTTGATGTTATTTTAATGGACAAAAACAAGGACATTTCTAAGTGACCCCAAACTTTTGAACGGTAGTGTATATGCGTGTATATCAACTCTGCAATAAAAGAAACGTCCTTTCACTGTCAACTGCATTTATTTCCAGCAAACTTAACATGTGAAAATATTTGAATGAACATAACAAGATTCAACAACTGAGACATAAACTGAACAAGTTCCATAGACATGTGACTAACAGAAATTGAATAATGTGTCCCTGAACAAAGGGGGCGTCAAAATCAAAAGTAACAGTCAGTATCTGGTGTGGCCACCTGCTGCATTAAGTACTGCAGTGCATCTCCTCCTCATGGACTGCACCAGATTTGCCAGTTCTTGCTGTGAGATGTTACCCCACTCTTCCACCTGGGCACCTGCAAGTTCCCGGACATTTTGGGAAGGAATGGCCCTAGCCCTCACTCTCCGATCCAACAGGTCCCAGACGTGCTCAATGGGATTGAGATCCGGGCTCTTCGCTGACCATGGCAGAACACTGACATTCCTGTCTTGCAGGAAATCACGCACAGAACGAGCAGTATGGCTGGTGACATTGTCATGCTGGAGGGTCATGTCAGGATGAGCTTGGAGGAAGGGTACCACATGAGGGAGAAGGATGTCTTCCCTGTAACGCACAGCGTTGAGATTGCCTGCAATGACAACAAGCTCAGTCCATTGATGCTGTGACACACTGCCCCAGACCATGACGGACCCTCCACCTCCAAATCGATCCCGCTCCAAAGTACAGGCCTCGGTGTAACGCTCATTCCTTCGACGATAAACGCAAATCCGACCATCACCCCTGGTGAGACAAAACTGCGACTCGTCAGTGAAGAGCACTTTTTACCAGTCCTGTCTGGTCCAGCGACGGTGGGTTTGTGCCCATAGACGACGTAGTTGCCGGTGATGTCTGGTGAGGACCTGCCTTACAACAGGCCTACAAGCCCTCAGTCCAGCCTCTCTCAGCCTATTGCGGACAGTCTGAGCACTGATGGAGGGATTATGCATTCCTGGTGTAACTCTGTCAGTTGTTGTTGCCATCCTGTACCTGTCCTGCAGGTGTGGTGTTTGTATGTACCGATCCTGTGCAGGTGTTGTTACACGTGGTCTGACACTGTAAGGAGGATCAGCTGTCCGTCCTGTCTCCCTGTAGCGCTGTCTTAGGCGTCTCACAGTACAGACATTGCAATTTCTTGTCCTGGCCACATCTGCAGTCCTCATGCCTCCTTGCAGCATGCTTAAGGCACGTTCACGCAGATGAGCAGGGACCCTGGGCATCTTTCTTTTGGTGGTTTTCAGAGTCAATAGAAAGGCCTCTTTAGTGTCCTACGTTTTCACAACTGTGACTTTAATTGCCTACCGTCTGCAAACTGTTAGTGTCTTAACGACCGTTCCACAGGTGCATGTTCATTAATTATTTATGGTTCATTGAACAAGCATGGGAAACAGTGTTTAAACCCTTTACAAGAAGATCTGTGAAGTTATTTGGATTTTTACGAATTGTCTTTGAAAGACAGGGTCCTGAAAAAGAGACGTTTCTTTTTTTGCTGAGTTTATATATATATACTATATCTCTCTTTTAGAGTTGAATTCCAGAGATGGTAACTCTAATAACAACTTCTTCCATGGTGCCCCAAATCCTAATGAGTTAATTATTACTTGATTAATTTGATCGTATAACAATTAATCATATTCAATAAATAACAGTCATCAGATGAATGTAAGTCACATCGCAACTGTGTTGTATCTGCAAAAATTCAACTCCGCCCGTCACAGACTGCTCTTCCCTGGCTGCCTGACCCTGCTGAGACACCATGTCACCATCTGATCCTCCTAAAATTAGGTATGACAAAGAATTACCTTGGTGTACATTTATACATTACATTATCCAAGAATATAATCAATGGTTCAATAATTGAAATGACCATTATTCCCAGATCCCAGACTGTAACTTTAAGCTGCTGTCCTGTAGGTACTGTAGGTCTACCCATCAATTCAAGATGGAACTTTGTATCATTCACTGATGCTGTTAATATACTGCAAAATTCACCTGAGCTCCGTTGACTGGTCTTCCCTTGCTGTCTGACCCTGCTGGGACCCCTGTCACCATCTGATCCTGCTAAGACATGATGAGCAGTGTTGTGTACTGACTGTGCACTACAGGGCTGCATTCCCGCGGGATGCCTGCGGGTCCGACAGAGATCATTCTGGCACAGTCTTCATTTTTCATGCTGCGGGCGGTCAGACAGACGACTTGGGATGAATTTTGTTTCTTGGGTCACACAGATTATTTGGAAATGGTCCTTTTTCTGCTTTGTATGCGTTACCCTACCTATTGTATTAAAAGCACATATTCTTTTGCATTATTCACTTCAGTAGCCTACCTCTCGTTATTGGGCGTGAGAGTTCAAGTGCGCCTAGTGTGTGTGGTCTCATTGAAATAGAGTAGGCTTCCTACATGGGCGGATAATCACTTGGTAGTTAACTTAAGTATGAAATTAGCTTAAATGTGATTAGAATATAGTTTACTACAATGTCTGTAAATAAATATTAATCATGTAAAGAACAGGAGTTAAAGTGCAATCAAAAAAATGTAATCATAATTAAAAAGGAAAAGGCACAACGCGCACATAGGTTAGGCTTCTCATTTTCAATAAGTATCAAACAATGTAAAACATTTAAAAAAAAAAAAAAAATATATATATATATATATATAAACATTTTGTTAATAAAGTCGCATACAAACATGGTCTCTTTTTTGCTTTCTTGAGTAAGGCAGCTCCAAAATGCAGGTATGTCAGCCTAGCTCAGTGCTTTCTGTGGTGGTGGGGCAGCCAGTGGAAAATACAGAGCATAGGGGTTGGTAATGTTCTCTAGTTGAGCTTTGGTTGGCTCAGTGTTCTGTCACTCATGGGGACACTACGTCACTGTAAAATCTACGGGGAGAGATGGAAAATTCAAGTCCCTTGGGTGCTGCCATAGATTTACATTAGAAATGCCTATCCAAAAAGGCTCAAGGTCATTGGCCACAGATAAAATTACCTTATATCTACCGTAGCTTTGATTGGGCTGATCATGTCAACATCATACTTTCAAACTTTTAGCTAGCAAGCTAGACAAGCAGTCATCATCATGAATCAAGCTGTCAATCTACTGGCAATGGCATATGAAGAGAAATGATAGATCGGCCATTAGACATAAACATTACACAACAAGTTGGAAATCAAAAATTCAACAATAAGTGGTTCGGAAGAAATCAGTGGCTAACTGCTAGCTTTGCAAATCAATCACTAGCCTGTTATTCAGTATAGAGGGTGTGTGGTCCTAGTCTGGGTTTAGTGGTCTCTTTACCAACCTTAAAAGGATAAACATTCACTCGCAACACACAATGGGCCAGAAAAGGTTGAATACATTGGCCATGCTGTCAATCCAGCATGACTTCTGCTACGTTCAAAACAACTGGACACTCAGACCTGGGAAATCTCAGACTTCAGGGTGTTCCAGACAACTAGGAACTCAGTAGAAAAATTAGCTCCGGCTGGGAAAAAACGTTTTGAAAGGTCATCCAACTCTGAATTTCAAGTCGGGAACTCTGGCCTCTTTGTAGAGCTCCGACCTGAAGATCAATGACGTCATGATTCGACCTTGTTTTTTCAGAATTCCCAGTTGTCTTGAAAGCACCATTATTTCAGAGAATGCCAGACTTTGATATCAAAGTTTGATGACAAAATTTGCCCACAAGAAGGACCGCCATGCCACCTTCCTGTTCAAGTGAGCACAGCACAACAAGGTGAGTTCAAAAATGTATTGTATGCTGCTGCATAAATGATGTAATATGCCAGGGAGATATGTATACTGTAGCTAAGAAAGTAATACTAAGTGGATGTTGTGTAGTAAGCTGGTAGTAGCCCATGGGCCTCAACCTAATAATTTGGTCCCTTTCCCCCTCATAACTTATCCTACTGTTCTGACTTGATGGTGCACATGTAGCCTATAGCCTGTTTTAGAGAAATGTAATAATTTAATGTTGTAAGAGCTTATATGACCACTTTATTTATCCTACGGTTCTGACTTGTTGTACAGAGAAAATACTGTAAGAACGGCCCATGTTCTGAATTCTGTTGCTCTACATTTCAAAATTGCTGAACAAATATTTATTTTAACTACGTCTGTCCTAGCTCACTCATTAATGTCTTAATCGAAATTACGGATTGCATCTTATCCACTCATCATCCCCTTATGCCATAGTTTGAACATCTCAATTGTCAGTGGAAACCACATTTGTTTAAGCAAGTCAGCCATATCAGCTATGTTTTTTTAAAAAGACAGAAAATGAGGCTGAATGAACTGTTTCTCTGCCAGATACGGCTCTGCTGATAACCAGGGTTAAGGATTCACTACATGATGCTGAAAAGAAAGCTCTGCTGTTGGGACAGCTTTTTGTAGGTCCTAACAGTTTGTGGGTACCGTTTGTCACCGGTATAGTGCAATTCATGTATTGTTTGGTGTTGTGTTGTGTAGTGGCTTTGCTGGCATGCATCTAGATTTTTTTTGGGGGGGGGGAGTTTGCCCCACCAAGATTTACATGCTCAAATCGCCACAGGAAATAGCACAAGAGAAAGTGCAAGTCTCCTACTCTGCTCTCTTCAAACTATATCTAGCATATTGGCTGAAATATAGCCCAGTAATACAGATAGCCTAATATAAGGGTGAAATTGAGAAATTCTCTGGTAATTTAAACTATTTCGCATTTGATATTGTCTATAGGGCGCAAAATTGCTGGGACCATGGCTGGCCAGTAAGCTACGTCACATACGCCTGAAATAACATTGCAGGACTGCGGTTGGGTTTGGGACCAGTTATTCCAATAGCGGCACTTGGGCGGAGTGCGGTATGAAAAGCTGCGGGTGTGGCGGGAGCAGGATGAAGAAATCGGTCCCGCCGCAGACCTCTACTGTGCACCATGTCAGTGCAGCTTGTAAGGTTAGAGCTGTTTATTACTGTGTCAGTGTGAAAAGTAGATCAATAACGTTACATTTACATACTGAATAATAAAAACTCACATTGAACTGAAATAAATGTCAGAATATCAATCTTCGGTCTTTTGGCTGATGTTTTCATTGTTTGATTCAGGTCTAGTGTGAAACTAATAGGTAGCGTTAGCCAACTTTTGGCCAGATTTCTCTCTCTAACGGTACATCAACTGGCGAAAGATAGCCAAGTCAATTTACTTATGTTGAAACGGGACAAAACAAAAGGCTACAAAACATTTCCACACAAACAACTGCTGTCTGATAGCAATATGAGGTTGCTATTAATACTATCTGACAGATAGCTAAAGGCTAGAGCTGACCTGGCAGTGGTAGCTACTAGCTACAGTAGCGTAGCTAATTCATTCACCTCTGCCAAGAGGGGATGAAACATTAGCTAACGTTACATGTCAGTTACAATACTAGCTCAGCACTGCGAAAAAACACTAGTTTAGATAATTTTCTGTTAAGTTAAACAGTGGTTCCCTTGCCAGCTACTGTTGAAGTTGGAAGTTTACATACACCTTGGCCAAATACATTTAAACGCAGTTTTTCACAATTCCTGACATTTAATCCTAGTAAAAATCCCTGTCTTAGGTCAGTTAAGATCCCCACCTTATTTTAAGAATGTGAAATGTCAGAATAATAGTAGAGAGAATGATTTATTTCAGCTTTTGTTTCTTTCATCACACCAAGTGGGTCAGAAGTTTACATATACTCCATTAGTATTTGGTAGCATTGCCTTTAAATTGTTTAACTTGGGTCAAACGGTTCGGGTAGCCTTCCACAAGCTTCCCACAATAAGTTGGGTGAATTTTGGCCCATTCCTCCTGACAGAGCTGGTGTAACTGTGTCAGGTTAGTAGGCCTCCTTGCTCGCACACGCTTTCTCAGTTATGCCAACAAATTGTCTATGGGATTGAGGTCAGGGCTTTGTGATGGCCACTCCAATACCTTGACATTGCTGTCCTTAAGCCATTTTGCCACAACTTTGGAAGTATGCTTGGGGTCATTGTCCACTTGGAAGACCCATTTGCGACCAAGCTTTACCTTCCTGACTGATGTCTTGAGATGTTGCCTCAATATATCCACCTAATTTTCCTGCCTCATGATGCCAACTATTTTGTGAAGTGCACCAGTCCCTCCTGCAGCAAAGCACCCCCACAACATGATGCTTCCACTCCCATGCTTCACGGTTGGGATGGTGTTCTTCGGCTTGCAAGCCTCCCCCTTTATCCTCCAAACATAACTATGGTCATTATGGCCAAACAGTTCTATTTTTGTTTCATCAGACCAGAGGACATTTCTCAAAAAATTACAATCTTTGTCCCCATGTGCAGTTGCGAACCATTGTCTGGCTATTTTATGGCAGTTTTGGAGTAGTGGCTTCTTCTTTGCTGAGCGGCCTTTCAGGTTATGTCGATATAAGTGTCACGACTTCCGCCGAAGTCGGCTCCTCTCCTTGTTCGGGCGGCGTTCGGCGATCGACGTCACCGGCTTTCTAGCCATCGCCGCTCCATTTTTCATATTTCCATTTGTTTTGTCTTGTTCCATACACACCTGGTTTTCATTCCCTAATCACACTGCATGTATTTAGTCCTCTGTTCCCCTCCATGTCTTTGTGTGAAATTGTTGTATGTCATGTGGGTATTTACCATGCGCCTGATTGTTGTTCATGTTCCGTGTTTTGGGCACGTTTATTGTATTTCTGTGCTGTCGTTTTGGAACGGAATAAAAGTGCGCCTGTTACTACACGCTACTCTCCTGCACCTGACTTTGCCTCCCTTACACACCCATAACAGAATTTCACACCACCCATGGAGTACGCAGGAGCAGGTACCCCGGTTAGAGGAGTTGAGGAGTGTGTCCAGGAACATTCTGCTATGTTACATAATCTTGGTGCCATGATGGATCGCGTAGGCCAGACTATGGACTGCTGGGAGAGACAGGAAGTCTCTCCAGTGCCTTGACCAGCGCAACCGGGGTCACCTCTACCCGTCCCGTCCAGAGCCAGTCCAGGTGAGATGCGTCTCTCCCTTCCCAGGGAGTATGATGGGACGGCAGCACAGTGCCAGGGATTCCTGTTACAACTGGACCTCTACCTGGCCACTGTGCACCCAGCTCCCTCGGGAAGGGAGAGAGTGTCTGCCCTCATCTCATGCCTCTCGGGGAGAGCTCTGGAGTGGGCAAACGCGTTGGACCACTTCGAGGAGTTCACCTGTCGCTTCTGGGCCGTCTTCGACCATCCACCTGAAGGTAGAGCGGCGGGGGAACGGCTCTTCCATTTGAGGCAGGGGACGAGGAGCGCCCAGGAATTCGCCCTGGAATTTCGCACCTTGGCAGCCGGAGCAGGCTGGAATGACAGGGCCCTCATCAACCACTATCGGTGCAGCCTGCGAGAGGACGTCTGACGTGAGCTGGCCTGCAGGGATGCCACCATCTCCTTTGACCAGCTGGTGGATTTGTCCAACCAGTTGGATAACCTGCTAGTCACCCGTCGACATCCAGAGGGGGCTCTGTCGGTGCCATCTTCTAGCACCCCCGCTCCGGTGCCCATGGAGTTAGGAGGGGCTGCTCATAGGGAGGCTGGAAGAGGGGCCATCACGTGTACCATCTGTGGCCGCAGAGGGCACACTGCCGGTCGGTGCCGTGTCGGTCCCTCTGGGAGTCGAGGCAACAGGCAGGGCACTCTGGCATCACCCCACGTGAGTCTGCACCACACTCATCCAGAGTCCTCTGTTGACCACCTGTTTGTACCTGTTTATTTCCCTGAGTTTTCCCCGCATTCCCAGCATAAGGCGCTCGTCGATTCAGGCGCAGCTGGGAATTTTATTGACAGAGCGTTAGACCTTAGTTTAGGGATCCCCATTATTACTGTAGTTAGACCTTTCCCGGTTCACGCTCTGGATAGGCGACCATTAGGGTCCGGGCTAATCAGGGAAGCCACCATCTCCCTGGCAATGGAGACGCAGGGGGGTCACGGGGAGAAGATCAGTCTCTTCCTCATTGACTGTCCTGCGTTTCCCGTGGTACTAGGCCTTCCCTGGTTGGCTCATCATAACCCCACTATTTCCTGGCAACAGAGGGCTATCACGGGGTGGTTTCGAGAGTGCTCGGGGAGGTGTGTAGGAGTTTCCGTTGGTGCTACCACGGTGGAAAGTCCAGACCAGGTCTCCACCCTGCGCATCCCCCCAGAATATGCCGATTTGGCTCTCGCCTTCTGTAAAAAGAAGGCGACTCATTTACCACCTCATCGACGTGGGGATTGTGCGATAAATCTCCTGGCAGACGCTGCGCTTCCCAGGAGTCACATGCATTCCCTGTGGGACAGTGGCTATGGAGACATATGTCTCTGAATCCCCGCGTCAGGGGTACATTTGGTCCTCCTCTTCACCCTCCTCCTCGAGTTTCTTTTTTGTGAAGAAGAAGGATGGAGGTTTACGCCGTGCATTGACTATAGAGGTCTCAATCAAATCACGGTGAGGTACAGTTACCCGCTACCTCTTATCGCCCCGGCAATTGAGTCAATGCATGGGGCGCGCTTCTTCACGAAACTGGATCTCAGGAGTGCGTATAACCTGGTGCGTATCCGGGAGGGAGACGAGTGGAAGACAGCGTTTAGTACCACCTCAGGGCATTATGAGTACCTCGTCATGCCGTACGGGTTGATGAATGCTCCATCAGTTTTCCAATCCTTTGTAGACGAGATTTTCAGGGACCTGCACGGGCAGGGTGTAGTGGTGTATATTGATGACATTCTGATATACTCCGCTACACGCGCCGAGCATGTGTCCTTGGTGCGCAGGGTACTTGGACGACTGTTGGAGCATGACCTGTACGTCAAGGCAGAGAAATGCCTGTTCTTTTAGCAGGCCGTCTCCTTCCTAGGGTATCGCATTTCCACATCAGGGTTGGAGATGGAGAGTGACCGCATTGCAATTACTAACGGAGATTTATCCGGGGTTTTGGCCAGGTGGCTGCTCCCATTACCACACTGCTGAAGGGGGGTCCTGTACGGTTGCAGTGGCCGGCTGAGGCGGACAGGGCTTTTGGGAAGCTGAGAGCTCTGTTTACTTTGGCTCCCGTGCTGGCCCATTCGCATCCCTCTTTGGCGTTCATAGTGGAGGTGAATGCGTCCGAGGCTGAGATAGGAGCCGTGCTCTCACAGCGCTCGGGTACGCCACCGAAACTCCGCCCCTGTGCTTTCTTCTCGAAAAAGCTCAGCCCGCCGGAGCGTAACTATGGTGTGGGGGACCGGGAGCTGTTGGCTGTGGTTAAAGCGTTGAAGGCGTGGAGTCATTGGCTTAAGGGGGCTAAGCACCCTTTTCTCATCTGGACTGACCACTGCAACCTGGAGTACATACGGACAGCGAGGAGACTGAATCCTCATCAGACAAGGTGGGCCATGTTCTTTATCCCTTTTGTGTTTACCCTGTCTTACAGACCAGGTTCCCAGAATATGAAGGCAGACACACTGTCCCGGCTGTATGACACAGAGGAGCGGCCCATGGATCAGACGTCACCCTCCTCTGGTCATCCGGGGATCGGTTGGACGGTGCGCTGTCTGACTGGGAAGTACTGGTGGCCCACCTTGGCTAAGGACAAGAGGGTTTATGTTTCCTCCTGCTCGGTGTGTGCCCAGTGTAAGGCTCCGAGTCCCCTGCCCAGAGGTAAGCTACACCCCTTACCCGTTCCACAACGACCTTGGTCACACCTGTCGGTGGATTTTTTAACCAACCTGCCTCTTTCACAGGGAAACACTACGATCCTGGTTGTTGTGGATCGTTTCTCTAAGTCCTGTTGTCTCCTCCCTCTGACCGGTCTTCCTACGGCCCTACAGACTGCGGAAGCCCTGTTTACTCACGTCTTCTGGCACTACGGGGTGCCTGAAGATATAATGTCTGATCGGGGTCCCCAGTTCACGTCGAGAGTCTGGAAGACGTTCATGGAACGTCTGGGGTCTCGATCAGCCTTACCTCAGGTTTTCACCCCGAGTGTAACAGGCAGGTAGAGAGAGTCAACCAGGATGTGGGCAGGATTCTGTGGTCCTATTGCCAGGACCGACTGGGGAAGTGGGCGGTATTCGTGCCCTGGGCCGAGATGGCGCAGAACTCGCTTCGCCACTCCTCCACTAACCTCTCCAGCCAGTTCTGGCGCCATGGCATCAGGGTCAGACCGAGGCTCCTGCGGTGGACGACTGGTTCAGGCGCGTGGAGTCTTCGCCAAAAGACCAGCGCGGCCCGTCACCGCAGTGAGGCCCCGGTGTTCGCACCGGGGGACCGGTCTGGCTCTCGACCCAAAACCTGCCCCTTCACCTGCCCTGCCGGAAGCTGAGTTTGTGGGGCCATTCAAAGTCCTGAGGAGGGTGAACGAGGTGTGTTACAGATTTCCTCTGATTACCGTATTAACCCCTCGTTCCATGTGTCTCTCCTCAGGCCGGTGGTGGCTAGTCCGCTCCAGGAATCTGAGGTGCGGGAGGTTCCTCCGCCCCCTCTGGACGTCGAGGGGGCCCAAGCGTACTCCGTTCATTCCATCCTGGATTCTAGACGTTGGGCAGGGGGCCTTCAGTACCACGTGGAGTGGGAGGGTACGGTCCGGAGGAGAGGTGTTGGGTCCCGGTTTTGGATGTGTTGGAACCCGAACTGCTGTGGGAGTTTCACCGTCGCCGGCCGGATCACCCTGCGCCTCGCCCTCCGGGTCGTCCAGGTCGTCCCCGAGGCCGGTGTCAAGGTGGGGGGGTACTGTCATGACTTCCGCCGAAGTCGGCTCCTCTTTTTGTTCGGGCGACACTCGGCTATCAACGTCACCGGCTTTCTAGCCATTGCCGCTCCATTTTTCATATTCCCATTTGTTTTGTCTTGTTCCATACACACCTGGTTTTCATTCCCTAATCACACTGCATGTATTTAGTCCTCTGTTCCCCTCCAGGTCTTACATTTTTATATTTGACATTTTAGTCATTCAGCAGGCGCTCTTATCCACATTTCATTTCATACATATATATTTTTTTGTTTCATACTGGCCCCCCGTGGGAATCGAACCCACAACCCTGGTGTTGCAAACACCATGTTGCCGTTGCAAACACCATGCTCTACCAACTGAGCCACAGGGAAAGCCATGGCTCGGCTGTTGTATGTTATGTGGGTATTTACCACCATTACCTGATTTTTGTTCATGTTCCGTGTTTTCGGCACATTTATTGTATTTCTGAGCTGTCATTTTGGAACGGAATAAAAGTGCGCCTGTTACTACACGCTACTCTCCTGCACCTGACTTCGCCTCCAATACACATCGTAACAGTAAGACTCGTTTTACTGTGGATATAGATACTTTTGTACCTGTTTCCTCCAGCATCTTCACAAGGTCCTTTGCTGTTGTTCTGGGATTGATTTGCACTTTTCGAAAACAAAGTACGCTCTAGGATTTTCCAATGATGTCAAGCAAAGAGGCACTGAGTTTGAAGGTAGGCCTTAAAATACATCCACAGTTACACCTCCAATTGACTCAAATTATGTCAATTAGCCTATCAGAAGCTTCTAAAGCCATGACATAATTTTCTGAAATTTTCCAAGCTGTTTAAAGGCACAGTCAACTTAGTGTATGTCAACTTCTGATCCACTGGAATTGTGATACAGTGAATTATAAGTGAAATAATCTGTCTGTAAACAATTGTTGGAAAAATTACTTGTGTCATGCACAAAGTAGATGTCCTAACCGACTTGCCAAAACTATAGTTTGTTAACAAGAAATTTGTGGAGTGGTTTTAAAACGAGTTTTAATGACTCCAACCTAAGTGTATGTAAACTTCCAACTTCAACTGTTCATCTGTCAACGAAAGAGTAGCCAGTTTCTGCTCTGCTTGTTTTTACAACCTGGTGAAAGACTTACACACTGAACTATGCTCAACTGTCTCTCCAGCCTTCCAGAAGCATTGCCTGTCAGCCCGCTCTATCGTGTCCATGTGGTTCTGAAGCCAGCCGGCTGAACACTCCAAACAGCCTACCCTACTGCTAGGCGGCGTCGGCATGGTACTAAAACACACGTCGCCTCTTTTTGTATCAAATTGTAATGATAAAACTGTGGGGGGACAGAAATTTTATTTCAGAATGTGGGGGGACATGTCCCCCTGTCCCCAGTGAAATTTGCGCTCCTACTACACACTCATTTGCATTTTGGTCTTTTGTCTTGAGAATCTTTTTTTAATCAGCACTGAAAGGAAGAAGATCCAGATGAAAGCAAGTGGCAAAGTTAAACCCTCAGCAACAATAGACTAATATGGTTGCAGTATGATATTTGCATACTAGATGTTTTTGTAATGTAGTCTTGCTCGCTGGACAAGTTGAGTTTCGAGTGCGCACCTTCCATTCTCCACTATTTTTATCAGAGAATAATGATTTAAAGGAAGGTCATTTGATCCTCTGTCTCAATAGGCCTCAATTAAATATTCATTAATTCTGATGTGGTCTCCTTTTACAGCATCTCTGGGTATGTGTGTCGAGGAGACAAAGGATGTGCTTTTGATTATACAAGCTTGGGCTGTATTAAATACATCAAGAACCATTATGGTGAGTTAAACAGTCTTGTTTCTGATCAACAGATTTAGTGATAAGTTTGCGTTGGCCAAGATTTGTCTTTTAGGCCTCTGGTGCGGAACAAAAGCAGTGTGTCATTTAATCAACCTGAACCCCTATAGATTGTGTTTATGTTGCTTCATATGGCAAAATCAGGGTCCCTATTAAGTCTAAGCGAACAACTGTGAGTTCAACATGGTCTCATTAGAATATTTTAAAAAGAGTGAAATTTAACCATTGCTGTTATACAGTTGAAGTCGGGGGTTTACATACACCTTAGCCAAATAAATTTAAACCCAGTTTTTCACAATTCCTGACATTTAATCCTAGTAAAAATTCCCTGTTTTAGGTCAGTTAGGATCACCACTTTATTTTAAGAATGTGAAATGTCAGAATAATAGTAGAGAAAATGATTTATTTCAGCTTTTATTTCTTTCATCACATTCCCAGTGGATCAGAAGTTTACGTACACTTAATTAGCATTCGGTAGCATTGCCTTTAAATTGATTAACTTGGGTAAAACGTTTCTGATAGCCTTCCAAAAGCTTCCAACAATAAGTTGGATGAATTTTGGCCCATTCCTCCTGACAGAGCTACAGAAACTGAGTCAGGTTTGTAGACCTCCTTGCTCGCACACGCTATCTCAGTTCTGCCCACAGATTTTCTATAAGATTAAGGTCAGGGCTTTGTGATGTCCACCCCAATATCTTGACTTTGTTGTTCTTAAGCCATTTTGCCACAACTTTGGAAGTATGCTTGGGGTCATTGTCCATTTGGAAGACCCATTTGCGACCAAGCATTAACTTCCTGACTGATGTCTTGAGATGTTGCCTCAATATATCCACATAATTGTCCCTCCTCATGATGCCATCTATTTTGTGAAGTGCACCAGTCCATCCTGCAGCAAAGCACCCCCACAACATGATGCTGCCACCACCATGCTTTTACGATTGGGATGGTGTTCTTTGGGCTTGCAAGCCTCACCCTTTTTCCTCCAAACATAACGATGGTCATTATGGCCAAACAGTTCTATTTTTGTTTCATCAGACCAGAGGACATTTCTCCAAAAAATACGATCTTTGTCCCCATGTGCAGTTGAAAACCGTAGTCTGTCTTTTTCAGGGCGGTTTTGGAGCAGTGGCTTCTTCCTTGCTGAGCAGCCTTTCAGGTTATGTCGATTAAGGACTTGTTTTACTGTGGATATAGATACTTTTGTACCTGTTTCCTCCAGCATCTTCACAAGGTCCTTTGCTGTTGTTCTGGGATTGATTTGCACTTTTCGCACCAAAGTACATTAATCTCTAGGAGACAGGTCGCATCTTCCTGAGCGGTATGACTGCTGCGTGATCCCATGGTGTTTATACTTGCGTACTATTGTTTGTACAGATGAACGTGGTACCTTCAGGCATTTGGAAATTGCTCCCAAGGATGAACCAGACCTGTGGAGGTCTAAAAATGTTTTCTGAGGTCTTGGCTGATTTCTTTTGATTTTCCCGTGATGTCAAGCAAAGAGGCACTAAGTTTGAAGGTAGCTTCAGAAGCTTCTAAAGCCATGATATAATTTTCTGGAATTTTCCAAGCTGTTTAAAGGCACAGTCAACTTAGTGTATGTACATTTCTGACCCACTGGAATTGTGATACAGTGAAAATATATAAGTGAAATAATCTGTTTGTAAACAATTGTTCGAAAAAGTACCTGTGTCATGCACAAAGTAGATGTCCTAACCGACTTGCCAAAACTATAGTTTGTTAGCAAGAAATGTGTGGAGTGGTTGAAAAACGAGTTTTAATGACTCCAACCTAAGTGTATGTAAACTTCCGACTTCAACTCTATGTCACCCAAGCTGACATTTTAGTTATAGTACCCGTGAAACAGCAGTCTCAACATCGCGACTCCGGGATGCTGGCCTTCTAAGCGGAGTTGAAAAGAAAAAGAGAGAGTTCCTCTGTCGAGTGTCTGTGTTCTTTTGCCCATCTTAATCTTTTCTTTTATTGGCCAGTCTGAAATAGGGCTTTTTCTTTTCAACTCTGCTTAGAAGGCCAGCTGCCTTGAAGGCCAGTATCCCGGAGTCACCTCTTCACTGTTGACGTTGATTTTTGTGGGTACTATTTAATGAAGCTGCCAGTTGAGGACTTGTGAGGCATCTGTTTCTCAAACTAGACACTCTGATGTACTTGTTCTCTTGCGCAATTGTGCACTGGGGCCTCCCACTCCTCTTTCTATTCTGGTTAGAGACAGTTTGTGCTGTTCTGTGAAGGGAGTAGTGCACAGCGCTGTACGAGACCTTCAGTTTCTTGGCAATTTCTTGTATGGAATAGCCTTAATATCTCAGAACAAGAATAGACTGAGGAGTTTCAAAAGAAAGGTCTTTGATTCAGAAGAAAGGTCTTTGTTTCTGGCCATTTGAGCCTTTACTCGAACCCACAAATGCTGATGCTCCAGATACTCAACTAGTCTAAAGAATTCCAGTTTTATTGCTTCTTTAATCAGAACAACAGTTTTCAGCTGTTTTAACATATTTGTAAAAGGGTTTTCTAATGATTAATTAGCCATTTAAAATGATAAACTTGGATTAGCTAACACAACGTGCCATTGGAACACAGGAGGGATGGGTGCTGATAATGGGCTCTGTTCGCCTATGTGGATAATACATAAAGAAATCAGCCGTTTCCAGCTACAAGTCATTTACAACATTTGCAATGTCTACCTTGTATTTCTGATCAATTGGATGTTATTTTAATGGATAAAAAATGTGCTTTTCTTTCAAAAACAAGGACATTTCTAAGTGACCCCAAACTTTTGAATGGTAGTGTATATTGTTTAATACTAGTACAATTGTTTAGCGAAAGATATTTAGTTTTAGCAAGCAATTAAAAACTCTAGCACCCTACCCGTGCGAGGATACCAACGCTGAGCCTTTTTCAAGAATGTTTTGTGAGGGTTCTCAGACCATACCTCCATATAGTCTTTCCAAATCCTTGATATCCTTCGTCTGCACTTTACGGCTGTGTAACGGAGACACAGGGAATATGGAAGCAGGTGCAGTTGGTGAGTTTAATAGGAACGAACATGGAGTGAATTAAAAAATAGGAGTAGCGTGGCCCCCCAAGTGGCGCAGTGGTCTAAGGCACTGGATCGCAGTGCTAGCTGTGCCACTAGAGAGTCTGGGTTTGAGTCCAGGCTGTCACAGCACCGGGAGACCCATGGGGCAGTGTACAATTGGCCCAGCTTCATCCAGGTTAGGGGAGGGTTTGGCCGGCAGGGTTGTCCTTGTCCCATCGCGCACTAGCAACTCTTGTGGCGGGCCGGGCGCAGTGCACGCTGACATGGTCGCCAAGTGTACGGTGTTTCCTCCGACACATTGGTGCGGCTGGCTTCCGGGTTAAGTGGGCATTGTGTCAAGAAGCAGTGCGGCTTGGTTGGGTTGTGTTTTGGAGGACGTACGGCTCTCGACCTATGCCTCTCTCGAGTCCGTACGGGAGTTGCAACGATGAGACAAGACTGTAACTACCTATTGGATACCACGGAATTGGGGAGGAAATGTGGTAAAAAAACAACAGTAGCATCTAAACATGAAAACAGGAAACTGTCATGACTGTCCACAAGAATCCAAATAGGTAAGATCAGGTTTGCAATGAATAACTTCAATCAGACCCCTCTCACCCATAGAGGTAGAAGGAAAGAACTAGTGGGGATTAACAACTCACGTCCTGTTGTAAATCAAGGGAGAAGATCCAAGCTCTCCCTCTCCAAATTAACCAAAGGAATGTGCTTTGTCGCAACAGATATTTTTCCCGCTAAAAGTCTAACACGTTCAAAGCATCTACAGGAACAATATTTCTAACATAGAAATTGGGGGAATGGTCAGAGGCGATCTATAGAACACTAATGTCATTTTGTTTGATATTTTGTGATGTCATTAAAATTGTTACAAAGGAAATACTGTAACTTGGAAAGTGTACCCACTACATATATGAAGTTTCCATACTATGCATTGTGCATGTAAAAGAGAGGGATGTGATTTGAGAAGCTATAAGAGATAATTGTTTTTCATAACTTTGCACAGTGAGTAAACACCGGCCCGGAGTAAGGTCAGGAAGCGTGCCAGTCTGCCGGAACCACCCCTTTCGAGCAAAAGGTACGAATGATGGGTAAAGAAAAAACACATTAGACCAAAAAAGCGTGAAGCTGCTGTTGCACATTTAAAATGGTTTGAACTTTGAATCTTAACACGAGGTGGAGAAGATAAAATCACCTCCAGGACAATCACTGGTACAGCTGATTAGCTTACTAAGTAAATCATCTTCTGAAGCGAATTGAAGTAGGACCATCCGGTTACTCTGCTCAAACCATCGTATTACGCTACTCTCATCCCCCCACTGGGGAACCATCGATATGGCTGGCTAGTCTATCTTCAAAGAAGCATCTTCAATGGCGAATGGAAGGAAAATCAACTCTGTAGTTTTGTTCAGGACCTCAAGACAAGTCACAGGATACCGGACAACTACAAAGAAGGACAACAGTAGAAGACTTGTTGGAACCATTTCGGACAATCAGAGCCTTAGAAGCGTGTCGCGAAAAGGCCAAACCTCCTTTCCAAGGCTGCCCATTTCACAGAGAGATCCCCGGTGAACCAAGGCATTTCACGTAAATACATTAATGATTTCATACTCAAAGTGGGCGGCAGTTTGTGTGCAAAGTTTAAGGTTACCGTAGGTGAAAGTAGTTTCTGAATGTACCAATGTTAAGTGTCTCTGTCACTCTCTCTCTCCCTCTCCATCTCTTCTTTAACAAGCAGCCATGTTGTTGTCATTCCATTAAGGACCTGTTTTCAGCGTATTAAGTCTCCAGTCAATAACTGGTGCAGAGCGTGTATGTTTGTCCTGTGTTCCCATTTAATTAGTTAGTAAATAAATAATTAAACCAATTTGTGTAGTACTGAATCATAAGTAAGGCTCGAATTTATGCAGATGCAAGGAGGTTACGACTGTTCAGAATGGTGATATGATACAAGGTCATGATTAATAAGTTGACTGTTTATTGATGTGATAGGTAAAATACCTTTTAGAGTTTCATTTGGGAGATGGTAACTCTTTAAATAACCGCTCTCGTGGTGCTCCAGATCCTAATGAGTTAATTGTTACATGATTAATTGAATTGGGTAACAATTAAGCAGTTAGTTAATTAATTAATCTTAAGATTAATTTCCAGAGTTACCTATCTCTGAGACCAGGTATGGTAACTCATATGTCTAACGGTTAACAATGATGTTAGGTACACCAGTAGTTTTTGTGAAAGAGCTTTATAAATGAAAAGAGAGCATTGTACAGTACATCTCATCAGAGGGCCAGCCTGCTGTCTGGCAGACAATGCAGTGATGTGTACTGAACCTGTCACCTCTGATTAAACGTAAAGCACTATGGTAACTGCATCTAATGGCTTTAGTATTTGTAATCAGGGACACGATCAATGTGGGCACCAGCCAAAGTATATGCTTAAACCATTAGTATAATTTGTATGCGCTCTAGAAAACAACATACTGGATACTTAGTTTTACTGAATTCAAAACTAGTTTAAGGTCAATAAAGGTTTTCTGTAAAAGAATTAAGGTAGAGTGTAGTTCAGATAGAGCCTGGTCAACAGAAGGGGCAACAGAATACAGTATTGTCTGTATACAAGTGAAGGTTTTTTGACAAACCAATATTGTTTATGGACATTAAAAAGTACAGGCACCAAAATGTACCCCTGTGGGACACAGGGTGCTGATGGTGCTGGCTAAGGCTAAAACTGGTGAGTGTAGAGAGTATAGGGATTTTGTTATCCACGTCGGCACCAACGATGTTAGGATGAAACAGTCAGAGGTCACCAAGCCAAACATAGCTTCAGCGTGTAAATCAGCTAGAAAGATGTGTCGGCATCGAGTAATTGTCTCTGGCCCCATCCCAGTTAGGGGGAGTGATGAGCTCTTCAGCAGTCTCACAACTCAATCGCTGGTTGAAAACTGTTTTCTGCCCCTCCCAAAAGATAGAATTTGTAGATAATTCGCCCTCTTTCTAGGACTCACCTACAAACAGGACCAAGCCTGGCCTGCTGAGGAATGACGGACACCATCCTAGCTGGAGGGGTGCTCTCATCTTATCTATAAACATAGACAGGGCTCTAAGTCCTCTAGCTCCACAATGAGATAGGGTGCAGGCCAGGCATCAGACTGTTAGCCAGCCTGCCAGCTTAGTGGAGTCTGCCACTAGCACAGTCAGTGTAGTCACCTCAGCTATCCGTGTCTGTGCCTCGATCTAGGTTGGGCAAAACTGGTGTTCGCCTTAGCAATCTCACTGGAATAAAAACCTCCTCCATTTCTGTCATTATTGAAAGAGATTGTGATATCTCACATCTCAAAATATCGCTACTTAATAATGTTAGATCCCACACTTCCAAGGTAGTTATAGTCAATGAACTAATCACTGATCATAATCGTGATGTGATTGGCCTGACTGAAACATGGCTTAAGCCTGATGAATTTACTGTGTTAAATGAGGCCTCTACTCCTGGTTATGCTAGTGACCATATCCCCCGCGCATCCCGCAAAGGCGGAGGTGTTGCTAACATTTCCGATAGCAAATTACAATTTACAAAAAAGAAAATGACTGCGTTTTTGTCTTTTGAGCTTCTAGTCATGAAATCTATGCAGTCTACTCAATCACTTTTTCTAGGCCATATACAGCGTTCCTCACTGAGTTCCCTGAGTTCCTATTGGACCTTGTAGTCATGGCAGATAATATTCACATTTTTGGTGACTTTAATATTCACATGGAAAAGTCCACAGACCTTCTCCAAAAGGCTTTCGGAGCCATCATCGACTTAATGGGTTTTGTCCAACATTTCTCTGGACCTACTCACTGCCACAGTCATACTCTGGACCTAGTTTTGTCCCGTGGAATAAATATTGTGGATCTTCATGTTTTTCCTCATAATCCTGGACTATCGGACCACCATTTTATTACATTTGCAATTACAACAAATAATCTGCTTAGACCCCAATCAAGGATCATCAAAAGCTGTGCTGTAAATTCTTGGACAATCCAAAGATTCCTACATGCCTTTCCAGACTCCACCTACCCAAGGAGTACAAAAATTGGTTAACCACCTAACTGAGGAACTCAATTTAATCTTGCGTAATACCCTAGATGCAGTTGCACACCTAAAAAACAAAAAATATTTGTCATAAGAAACTCTTTTGATGAACATATCAAGACTATTTCAAGGACAGCTTTTTTTCCATCTACGTAACATTGCAAAAATCTGAAACTTTCTGTCCAAAAATTAGGCAGAAAAGTTCATCCATGCTTTTGTCACTCCTAGATTAGACTATTGCAATGATCTACTTTCCAGCTACCCAGATAAAGCACTAAATTAACTTCAGTTAGTGCTAAACACGGCTGCTGGAATCTCTCTACACTGGCTTCCTGTTAATCATGATCAGTGGGTCCCCTGCGGGACATTGAGCTAACGTAGGCTAATGCGATTAGCATGAGGTTGTAAGTAACAAGAACATTTCCCAGGACATAGACATATCTGATATTGGCAGAAAGCTTAAATTCTTGTTAATCTAACTGCGCTGTCCAATTAACAGTAGCTATTACAGGGTAAGAATACCAGGCTATTGTTTGAGGAGAGTGCACAGTTTTGAACATGAAAGGTTATTAATAAACAAATTAGGCACATTTGGGCAGTCTTCATACAAAATCTCGAACAGAAATGCAATGGTTCATTGGATCAGTGTAAAACTTTGCATATACACTGCTGCCATCTAGTGGCCAAACTCTAAATTGCACCTGGGCTGGAATAATACATTATGGCCTTTCCCTTGCATTTCAAATATGATGGTATTATCTTTTACCAGATCTAATGTGTTATATTCTCCTACATTCCTTTCACATTTCCACAAACTTCAAAGTGTTTCCTTTCAAATGGTACCAAGAATAAGCATATCCTTGCTTCAGGGCCTGAGCTACAGGCAATTAGATTTGGGTATGTCATTTTAGGCGAAAATGGAAAAAAAAGGGTGGATCCTTAAGAGGTTTTAATTAAGTCTTTATTGAAGACTCATCTCTTCAATAGGTCCTATGATTGAGTGTAGTCTGGCCCAGGGGTGTGAAGGTGAATGGAAAAGCAATGGAGCGACGAACCGCCCTTGCTGTCTCTGCCTGACCGGTTCCCCTCTCTCCACTGGGATTCTTTGCCCCTAACCCTATTACAGCAGCTGAGTCACTGGCTTACTGGTGCTCTTCCATGCCGTCCCTAGGAGAGGTGAGTCACTTGAGTGGGTTGAGTCACTGACGTGATCTTCCTGTCCGGGTTGGCGCCCCCGTCGGGTTCGTGCTGTGGGGGAGATCTTTGTGGGCTGTACTCGGCCTTATCTCAGGGTAGTAAGTTGGTGGTTTGAAGATATCCCTCTAATGGTGTGGGGGCTGTACTTTGGAAAAGTGGGTGGGGTTATATCCTGCCTGGTTGGCCCTGTCTGGGGGTATCATCGGACAGTGTCTCCCGAACCCTTCTGTCTCAGCCTCCAGTATTTATGCTGCAATATTTTATGTGTCGGGGGGCTAGGGTCAATCTGTTATATCTGGAGTATTTCTCCTGTCTTATCCGGTGTCCTGTGTGAATTTAAATATGCTCCCTCTAATTCTCTCTCCCTCTCTCTCTCCCTCTCCTCCCGGAAAACCTAAGCCCTGGGACCTTGCCTCAGGACTACCTGGCCTGATGACTCTTTGCTGTCCCCAGTTCACCTGGTAGTGCTGCTACTCCAGTTTCAACTGCGGCTATGGAACCCTGACCTGTTCACCGGACGTGCTACCTTGTCCCGGACCTTCTGTTTTCGACTCTCTCTCTCTACCACACCTGCTGTCTCTAACTCTGAATGCTCGGCTATGAAAAGCCAACTGACATTTACTCCTGAGGTGCTGACCACTGTGATTATTATTATTATTTGACCCTGCTGGTGATCTATGAACGTCTGAACATCTTGGCCATGTACTGTTATAATCTCAATCCGGCACAGCCCTCAGAGCCTGGTCCCTCTCTAGGTTTCTTCCTTGGTTCCTGCCTTTCTAGGGAGTTTTTCCTAGCCACCGTGCTTCTACATCTGCATTGCTTGCTGTTTGGGGTTTTAGGCTGGGTTTCTGTATAGCACTTTGTGACATCGGCTCATGTATAAAGGGCTTCATAAATACATTTGATTGATTGATTGATTTCGTAATATATTGGAAACATAACTTAACACCATTGGAATATACACATTGTGTCCTGTCTGTCAGGTCGTTTTTTAAACCAATCACATTTTTGCTAGGCATTAAAGTTTAGATATAGGGCAATAGTTATTAAGGCCACAAGGGTCACCAACTTTGTGGAGAGAGATCATACTGTCCTCTTTTCAAACCCTCAGGATAGTACCAGATATGATTGTCAGATTAAAAATATAGGATCATGATTCAGCAATCAAGGGGGTGAAAGCTCTTGCGGTGACATATTCATTATAATGCCCACTCATTTCTGTACATCATAGATCTTATTGTCATGCCCTGATCTGTTTCACCTGTCTTTGTGATTGTCTCCACCCCCTCCAGGTGTCACCCATCTTCCCCACTTATTCTCTGGGTATTTATACCTGTGTTTTCTGTCTGTCTGTGCCAGTTCATCTTACCAGAGTTTGTCCTGTCAGCTCCTGTCTTTTCCCAGTCTCTCATTTTCTCGTCCTCCTGGTTTTGACCCTTGCCTGTCCTGACCTTGAGCCCGCCTGCCTGACCCCTCTGCCTGAGCCTACCTGTCGTCCTGTACCTTTGCCCCGTCTCTGGATTTCCAACCTCTGCCTGATCTGAGCCTGCCTGTCATCCTGTACCTTTGCCCCTGTTGCTGTAATAAAAATGTTTACTTTGACACGGTCTGCATCTGGGTCTTACCTTATCCTGATAGTACGAACTGGCTATGTCTGACCCAGCTGATGTCCGGGAGGGCACTCGCCTGGACACGGCGGTGTGGGAGCAACAATCTGACGTCTGCCTCAGTCTGGAGGAATTCGTTGCGGAGGTGAGAGGCTCTGGTGTCCGGGAGAGAGGCTGCTCGGAAGTTACTCCAGCTTTAAGATGACACCCTCAGTGTGGCAGATTATGCAGTGGCGGGTATGTGGACGCTAGCAGTGGCGCACGCTAGCAGTGGCAGACGCTAGCAATGGCATGCTAGCAGTGGCGGGTATGTGGAACCCGGAAGCGCTGTTCTACACGTTCCTGCACGGATTATCGGAAGAGGTAAAGGATGAGCTGGCAGCCTAAACTACCAACAGATCTTGGCTCACTCATCGCTTTAACCATCTGGATTGATGGTCAGCTAAAGGAACGTAGGAGGGAAAAGAGGTCCGATTGCGGTCCCAATTGCTCACTCAGATCCAACCTTGCAGCTGATGAACTCCGGAAGTCCCCGGCGTCTACGTCCCTGACAGAATCCATCTCACCTGAGTCCCTCCAAAGCTTCCGGAGACTGCCGATTCACCTCTTCCCGAGCCGATGCGTATGCATTTGGCTGGAGACAGCCTAGCCCTGCCGAGCTGCAAACTTGAGACCCAGAGTTGTTTGTATTGTGGTACTGCCGGTAATTTTGTGTCTACCTGTCCCTTCAAAAGACCTAGCTCATTCGTTGGAGTGATCCGGTGTGGGTCTTGTGGGTCTTGAAGATAATTGTTCTTCTCCACTTACTCGCCACCCTGCTGTGGAGCGACAAGTCCAAGTCTCTCCAGGTAGTCATCGACTCGGGGGCCGATGTCAGTCTCATGGACGTTACCCTGAAGTCCGAGCTGGGCATCCCCACTCAACCTCTCTCCATTCCCATGGGTGTTAGAGCGCTGGACGGGGGCTCTATAGGCTGGGTCACCCACCAGACCACCCCTGTCAACCCACTAGTGTCGGGGAACCACAGTGAGATGATCCAATTCCTGCTGGTTGACTCTCTGCAGGTTCCCATGGTATTGGGATTCTCTTGGCTCCAGCGACACAATCCTTCCATTGACTGGGCTACTGGTGCCATCGTGGGCTGGAACCCGTCCTGTTACACTCATTGCCTGAAGTCAGCTTTGCCTGCCCCTTGACATCTTCTTGGGGGCTTGGAAATTGCCCCGGACCTCTCAGCCAGCTCCGCAGAGTACCAGAATCCTCCGGGAGGGGTTCAGTAAGGCCCAGGCCACTTCACTTCCGCAGCACTGACCGGTATCCAAGAAGGTCAAGCCTGAGGTGCTGGCACGCCGCTATAGTGCCGCGGCTGCACCCCTTGAAGCCGAGACCTTTCCCTCCCGCTCCAAGATCATTAGCCCCTCTGCTGTTTGTCCTCTGTTGCCCCATACCCTCCATATTTTTCCTACCTTTCTGTGTCTAGAGTCAAAACCATGTCTCACTGCCCCTTGTCTTCTGTTTTCTAGGCCCATACCTCCCCCTGTGTTATTGATGGCCAGCCAGCGTACACAGTGAGACGCCTCCTGAGGGTTCGACCACGGGGCAGGGGTTTCCAGTACCTTGTTGACTGGGAGGGTTATGGCCCGGAGGAGAGGTGCTGGGTTCCCGCTAAAGATATCTTGGACCCGGCACTCATCGCTGACTTTCACCGCCGGCACCCCAGTCAAGCAGGTATCCGTCCAGGTGGCACGCCAGCTGACATCCCAAGAGGGGTCACGCCCTGATCTGTTTCACCTGTCTTTGGGAATGTCTCCACCCCCCTCCAGGTGTCGCCCATCTTCCCCACTTATCCTCTGGGTATTTATACCTGTGTTTTCTGTCTATGCCAGTTTGTCTTGTTTGTCAAGCCTACCAGCATTTGTCCTGTCTTTTCCCAGACTCTCTTTTTCTCATCCTCCTGGTTTTGACCCTTGCCTGTCCTGACCCTGAGCCAGCCCGCCTGACCACACTGCCTGCCCCTGAGCCTGCCTGTCATCTTCACTTCGACACTGTCTGGATCTGGGTCTTACCTTATCCTGGTACTTATACCAGAGTAAACCCTTTTTTTAAAGCGATAGTGCTTGGTAGTCTATGCTCCTGAAATCTATCATGAATGAATATGCATCTGTGGTACCTGTTGATGATTCATCAATCTTCTTGAATTTAAATGTGACTTAATGCAATACAATAAGGTTCGTATGAGTGCGTGTGTATATTTTGTACCTGCCTGAAGTGACAAACAATTGCATCTGAACCGCCCTGGCCTTATTAACACTTTCAACTAAATATCTTGAGCCCTGCCATTACGTTATTGCTTGATTCGGCAAGTATCTGAAAGTGCAAGCTAGGGGGACAATGGGCTGCGGGGTGATTTGCACATGAATGTCTGTGAATTAGAGTGTGGGTTACAGAGGAAGGCCTTCTCCACAGCCATGGGCCCCGGCCGGGCGTCAGGCAGACAGAGGTCAGCTCAGCTTGCTCTCTAAAGCCCAGGTGAGATTCTCAGACACAAAAGGCCAAATTAAAATCCAATCAACATGGATGTAACAAAGCCTAGGAAGATGTATGAGACGATTTGAATGGGATTCATAAAAGTATAATATTTCTGCCCAACCAATGGATAACTTATTGTCAGATGGGGAGTTGTCATGGGTTCCATACACGCTGAGTGTACAAAACATGCTCTTTCCATGACATGGACTGACCAAGTGAATCCAGGTGAAAGCTATGCTTCGTTATTGATGTCACTTGTTAAATCCACTTCAATCAGTGTAGATGAAGGAGAGGAGACAGATTAAAGAAGGATTTTTAATCCTTGAGAGAATTGAGACTAGGATCGTGTATGTGTGCCATTCAAAGCGTTAATGGGCAAGTAAAAATATGTAAGTGCCTTTGAACGGTGTATCGTACTAGGTGCCAGGCGCACCAGTTTGAGTGTGTCAAGAACTGAAACGCTGCTGGGTTTTTCACGCTCAAAACAGTTTCCCGTGTGTATCAAGAATGGTCCAGCACCCAAAGGACATCCAGCCAACTTGACACAACTGTGGGAGGCATTGGAGTCAACATGGGGCAGCTCCCCGTGGACTCTACACCTTGTAGATTCCATGCCCTGATGAATTGAGTCTGTTCTGGGGACAAAAGTGGCTACAACTCAATATTAGGAAGGTGCTCCTAATGTTTTGTACATTCAGTGTATGTCCCAGAACAGAGGACTACATTGTCATAAATCCGTAAAATGGAAAATCGTACATCAGTAATGTTAGATTAAAAGGTGCACTCTTTGATTGACCTTAGTTTAGCTCAGTAGTATGTTTTAGTCTCACTTGGCTAATGCGTATAGCTGTGGGTGCACTGCAGACTGCTGTGGTGCTTCTGTTGTGGCCTACCTCTTCACTATTGGCCTTTTGTGTTCTCTCTCTCTCTCTCTCTCTCTCTCTCTCTCCCTCTCCTGAATCTCATTAGCAGGCCACCTATGAACCCTGGTGTAAAGTGGGGCAGAGAGGGCACAGTGGACAGCCATAATGATGAGACCTTATCTGGGGATTTAGTCCCTGAACCACAGCTCCAGGCCACCAGATGTTCAAATGTTCAAAATCACATTATAATTAATCGTATTTAAGACAGAGCAGAAAGTCCATGCTTATAGTTATTCCCGTGATCCCCACTCTCTCTATCACCCCTCCCCCCCCCCTCGCCCTCTCTCTGTCCCTATTTTCAGATGAGGTAATTAATATGGAAAGGCTCATATTCTGTAAATTCCTATGAGATGGGCTCACCAAAGCTGTTAAAGCCAAGTAGACTAATTAGTATTCATGCAGGTTTTCCTGTTACAAGTCAGTTTTCCCTCTGGGACCAAGTAGTAGCTTGGGTAGACAGGCAGCGCTCATCCTTGATTATGTGAGCAGAATGGCACTGCTGAGCCAGAGCACAGCAAAAAAAATAAAAAATCCTTAGGCAGCAAATCAATTTCTGTGACCTTCTAAATGGAACTGACTACAGAGTCATTCTTTAACCCTGTATATCAGGGAAAACACATTCTGAGATGGAATGATTACTGGCTATTATACAAATCCATGGTTTCTGTTTCAGTTAATAACCATTTACGGCAAAATTATACATACGCTAGGATTCAGTGGCAATAAACAATTGCTTTAATGCACTAGTCATGTCTTTGTTTTGCCAATTAAAATAGATCTCGGAAACCCCCTATTATTCCAAATGTAAAATGCCTTGATAAAGAGTTTTTGCTTTTAGATGCATAAAAATTGGTATGCAAATTGATAACTGAATATTCTAGGTTGTAATAAGTAGTGGGGATGGCCTTTCATGCTCTGTGGTTCCATAGATATGTGCCATTGAGTTGCTGGGCACATTTCATACAGTAGGCTCTGAAAGGATTTATGCATCATTGCACTCACTGGGTTTTTACTAACCCAGCATATAGAATATGGTCGCAGAAACATATTTTGTAATAAAGATCTATAGAAATCACATGAACAATGATCTATTGTTGAACCCTCCATGTGTAGGCTACAGTGCACTGGAAATTGCTTTGTGTTGACTGAGGGTTGGCTTCCAAGAAATTATTGGAATACAATATGTTCAATGCAAGATTGTTATTATTGGAGATTATTATTATTGGGTTTTAGGAGTACCAACTAACACAGAGACAACATACAGTGCATTCTGAAAGTATTCAGACCACTTGACCTTTTCCACATTTTGTTAAAGCCTTATTCTAAAATTGACAACAAAAAAAGATCCCTCATCAATCTACACACAATACCCCATACTGACAAGGCAAAAACTTGTTTTTAGACATTTTTGAAAATGTCTTAAAAATAAAAAACTGAAATATCACATTTACGAACAGTATGAGTCAAGGGTTTGGACACACCTACTCATTCAAGGGTTTTTCTTTATTTTTTTTACTATTTTCTACATTGTAGAATAATAGTGAAGACATTAAAACTATGAAATAACCCATATGGAATTAACCAGGTATTAACCAAAAAAGTCTTAAACAAATGTATTTTATATTTCAGATACTTCAAAGTAGTCACCCTTTGCCTTGATGACAGCTTTGCACACTCTTGGCATTCTGTCAACAGCTTCATGAGGTAGTCACCTGGAATGCATTTCAATTAACAGGTGTGCCTGGTTAAAAGTTCATTTGTGGAATTTCTTTCCTTCTTAATGCGTTTGAGCCAATCAGTTGTGTTGTGATAAGGTAGGGGTGGTATACAGAAGCTAGCCATATTTGGTAAAAGACCAAGTCCATATTATGGCAAAAACAGCTGAAATAAGCAAAGAGAAACAACAGTCCGTCATTACTTTAAGAAAACGAAGGTCAGTCAATCCAGAAAATGTCAAGAACTTTTAAAGTTTCTTCAAGCGCCGTCTCAAATACCATCAAGAGCAATGATGAAACTGTCTCTCATGAGGACCGCCACAGGAAAGGAAGACCCAGAGTTACCTCTGGTGCAGAGGGTAAGTTCATTACAGTTACCAGCCTCAGAAATTGCAGGCCAAATAAGTGCTTCACAGAGTTCAAGTAACAGACACATCTCAACATCAACTAATCAGAGGATTTTATTTTATTTTTTTATTTTACCTTTATTTAACCAGGTAGGCTAGTTGAGAACAAGTTCTCATTTGCAACTGTGACCTGGCCAAGATAAAGCGTAGCAATTCGACACATAGTTACACATGGAATAAACAAAACATACAGTCAAAAATACTGTAGAACAAAAGAAAACAAAAAGTATATATGCAGTGAGTGCAAATTAGGTAAGTTAAGGCAATAAATTGACCATGAATCAGGCCTTCATGGTCAAATTGCTGCAAAGAAACCACTACTAAAGGATACCAATAATAAGAAGAGACCTGCTTGGGCCAAGAAACACAAGCAATGGACATTAGACCGGTGGAAATATGTCCTTTTGTCTGATGAGTTCATATGTTTGATTTTTAGTTCCAACCATTGTGTCTTTGTGAGACAAAGAGTAGGTGAACAGATGATCTCTGCATGTGTGGTTCCTACTGTGAAGCATGGAGGAGGAGGTGTTATGGTGTGGGGGTGTATTGCTGTATTACACTGTCTGTGATTTATTTAGAATTCAAGGCACACTTAACCAGCATGGATACAACAGCATTCTGCAGTAATAGACCATCCCATCTGGTTTGCACTTAGTGGGACTATCATTTGTTTTTCAACAGGAAATGACCCAACACACCTCCAGGCTGTGTAAGTGCTATTTGACCAAGAAGGAGAGTGATGGAGTGCTGCATCAGATGAGTTGGCCTCCACAATCACCCGACCTCAACCCAGTTGAGATGGTTTGGGAGGAGTTGGACCGCAGAGTGAAGGAAAAGCAGCCAGCAAATGCTTAGCATATGTGGGAACTCCTTCAAGACTGTTGGAAAAGCATTCCAGGCGAAGCTGGTTGAGAGAATGCCAAGAGTGTGCAAAGCTGCCATCAAGGCAAAGGGTGGCTACTTTGAATAATTTTAAATACAAAATATATTTTGATTTGTTTAACACTTTCTTGGTTACTAAATTATTTTGTATGTGTTATTTCATAGTTTTGATGTCTTCACTATTATTCTACAATGTAGAAAATAGTCAAAATAAAGAAATCCTTTAATAAGTAGATGTGTCCAAACCTTTGACTGGTACTGTATATATTATTGCTAAAAGGATTTTTTCAGTCTCAAAGCCCCTTTTTTTTGCTGGAATGACATCCCACTGGGCACAGACGTCAATTCAGCGTCCGTTCCACAATGGTTCAACGTAATTCCATTGAAATGACGTGGAAACAATGTTGATTCAACCAGTGTGTGCCCAGTGGGATATTCGCTCCTTTTGGCTACCTGAACATCATCGTGTATCCTAGGATTGAACTTGGCCTGTGGTTCACAGGCCCAGATCGTGAGCTCTGACTGTGGGTTGGTTAATTAGCAGGCCGTCCTCTTCAGCCTGCACCGTGTCCTATTAGACTCAGCTCAGCTTAGCAATCTGCTTTCCAGAAGGCTCCGTGCACGATACAGGACACTGCATTGATACCTTATGCTCTGTGATTGAAGGCAATCTCTGGGGGGGGGGGGGGGGCTGAATTTATTCATGGTGCAGTCCCCACTGCCACAGGAGACATGTCTCTCCTCTCCCCTCCTGCCACACATCCAACCCGCTGCTCCTCTGCATCTTTTCTTGAATGCACAAATAATGCTAAATTATCCGAGGGAGTTGAACATCTTGTTTTTCCACCCTAGCGTGGCGTCTTGATCTCTCTATCTCTTTCTCTGTGGGTCTCTCTGTTGAGCCTATGCTACAGAGATACATTATAAACATAGTGACCTTTAATTGCATTACTAATGTCCCCAGCCCAACCCATTTCTCCCCCTCTGGCCCTGGGGGAATACAAATGTTGACATATATCAGTCCATGCCCAGGCCAACTGGGCCACAAGAAGTGACATTAATTTAATTCCTTTCTGGTGGCAGAAATCTGTTGATAATAGATATGTTAGCAAAGGTGATGAAAGCAGATTAGCCAAGACACAGTGGGGGGATCTAGGGGCTCACTGTTATTAACATGTTCAGGGAGCCCAGAGAGCTCCCTGCTCCCTACCAGGGGAATAGGGGTCAGCCGTTAACATGGCTCTGAAATGCTAATGCCCAACTTGAAGCACATGCCCCGCACAGCCTGGCAGATTTTATTTACCATTCAGGGCTGAAATCTTTATTAGCCCATGACATGAATGTTGGCTAGATGAACCCCAGTGCTGTGCTGCCAAGCTTCATGCTGGGCAATCTCTGAAGGCCACAATGGATTTGCTGTTCCTCTTATCTAAAATACAGAGGGGCTTATGGGTATTGTACAGAATTGGTTCTTTATGTACACATTAATAAAGTTGGTGTAGTCAGACAGGTAGGAGAGAAACAGGCAAAAAAGTAGATGTGTGATGTATACCATTGCTGTAGGCTATGCGGCAACTCTTGGCCCTCTGACTTTGTGATCAAGAGAGACATGTCAGGCAAGGTGGTTTCAATGGAAAGTCATTGCTCCTGAGGGAGGAAACTTGTTGGACTTGTATCATCAAAGCAGAAGGGCCAAAGAAGTGCACTTATGTCTGCTAGTGCTCGAGTGGAAGAGGCATTTTGACAATTAGCCTTATAAAAATGTGTTTTCCCCCTGACATCAAAACATGAGTGCTATCAATATCCAGTTACACAATACACACACTTGCTCACTCAGACGTCCACGGACCGGTGCAGGAAGTTGACTGTATTGCGCCATTAGAGTTTGTTTATCTGCAGATATTGATCTCTTTTTATCTATTTGTGGATGTGGTATTATGTCTCTGTCTATGAGTGGGGGCTTGGAGCCACTTTACAAAAGTCATATACCTTGCTCCTTAATAAGGTTCCGCTCCACCTGCATCAATGCATTATTCTGTGGTCTTGTTTGATATAGCAAATTGGGGAAAAAACATAAATGGCCATAAATTGATTGCTTCCAATGAATGACGTTTGATAAGCCTGAGTGTCTCTCTCCGTATATGCAAACATCAACACTTGTATCAACGTCATCCACAGACACGAGCGCAACAGTGTGCCTTTCTTAACTTTTCAAAAGCCTTTCAGTCTTCACTTGATTAAAGTAAAGCTACACAGCATTGAGTAAATCACTGTTTTGACAGTCATCTAGTTCTCTATGTATGGGGTTAATACCATTCAAACCAAGCTCTTTGATTGGGTAAAAGTGTGCTGCCTGCATTCAATTCATTTTTATGAAATCTGTCATTTTAAGACTTAGTTCTGACGATAAACTTACATTTCCCATTACTGCTCTTAGGAAAATTCATTTTATTTGTAGGACAGTGAAGCGGTTTAGTTTTGCTGGTATGAGTTGTTGAATTCAAGGCTCCACGTTGAAAGCAAAATAAAAAAGATTGGGGAAAACAGGGTGGAAAGCTACGGACAGAATAACAATGCAGCACGACCCCTTGACCCTGAACCCGTCGTCTACTGCTCTGTACTACCATCTAGGGTACCACTGTCTTCACCCTCAAATGAATGTCACCAGGTAACAGAATTAAATGACTATCACCCCGTAGCACTCACTTCTGTCATCATGAAGTGCTTTGTGAGACTAGTCAAGGATCACCTCTACCTTACCTGACACACTAGACTCACTTCAATTTACTTACTGCCCCAATAGATTCACAGACGATGTAATCGCCATCGCACTGCACACTGCCCTATCCCATCTGGGCAAGAGGAATACCTATGTAAGAATGCTGTTCATTGACTATAGCTCAGCATTCTACACAATAGTACCCTCCAAGCTCATCATTAAGCTCGGGGCCCTGGGTCTGAACCTCAGCCTGTGCAACTGGGTCTTGGACTTCCTGATGGGCCGACCCCAGGTGGTGAAGATAGGAAACAACACCTCCCCTTCGCTGATCCCCCACAAGGATGTGTGCTCAGCCCACTCCTCTACTCCCTGTTCACCCATGACTGCGTGGCCACACACGCCTCCAACTCAATCATCAAGTTTGCAGATGACACAACAGTAGTTGGCCTGATTACCAACAATGACGAGACAGCCTACAGGGAGGAGGTGTGGGCCCTGGTAGTGTGGTGCCAGGAAAATAACCTCTCGCTCAACGTCAACAAAACTAAGGAGCTTCGTGGACTTCAGGAGGGAACACCCCCCTATCCACATCAATGGGACCACAGTGGAGAAGGTGGAAAGCTTCAAGTTCCTCGGCGTACACATCACTGACAAACTGAAATGGTCCACCCACACAGACACTGTGGTGAAGAAGGCGCAACAGCGCCTTTTCAACCTCAGGAGGCTGAAGAAATTTGGATTGTCACCTAAAACCCTCACAAACTTTTACAGATGTGCAACTGAGATCATCTTGTCGGGCTGTATCACCGCGTGGTACGGTAACTGCACTGCCCGCGACAGCAGGGCTCTCCAGAAGGTGGTGCGGTCTGCCCAACGCATCACCGGGGGCAAGCTACCTGCCCTCCAGGACACTTACAGCACCCAATGTCACAGCGTGGCCAAAAAGATCATCAAGGACAACAACCACCCAAGCCATTGCCTGGTCACCCCACTATCATCCAGAAGGCGAGGTCAGTACAGGTGCATCAAAGCTGTGACCGAGAGACTGAAAATGTTTACATATTTTGCATTACTCATCTCATATGTAGAGTTGAAGTCTGAAGTTTACATACACTTAGGTTGGAGTCATTAAAACTCGTTTTTCAACCACTCCACAAATTTCTTGTTAACAAACTATACTTTTGGCAAGTCGGTTAGGACATCTACTTTGTGCATGACACAGGTAATTTTTCCAACAACTGTTAACAGACAGACTATTTCACTTATAATTCACTGTATCACAATTCCAGTTGGTCAGAAGTTTACATACACTAAGTTGACTGTGCCTTTAAACAGCTTGGAAAATTCCAGAAAATGATGTCATGGCTTTAGAAGCTTCTGATACATGGCTTTAGAAGCTTCATACGTCATATGAGTCAATTGGAGGCGTACCTGTGGATGTATTTCAATGCCTACCTTCAAACTCAGTGCCTCTTTAGTTGACATCATGGGAAAATCAAAATAAATCAGCCAAGACCTAAAAAAAAATTGTAGACCTCCACAAGACTGGTTCATCCTTGGGAGCAATTTCCAAATGCCTTAAACCACCACGTTCATCTGTACTAACAATAGTACGCAGGTATAAACACCATGGGACCACGCAGCCATCATACCGCTCAGGAAGGAGGCGCGTTCTGTCTCCTAGAGATTAATGTACTTTGGTGCAAAAAGTGCAAATTATCACAGAACAACAGCAAAGGACCTTGTGAAGATGCAGGAGGAAACAGGTACAAAAGTATCTATATCCACAGTAAAACGAGTCCTAAATCGACATAAGCTGAAAGGCTGCTCAGCAAGGAAGAAGCCACTGCTCCAAAACCACCATAAAAAAGCCAGACTACGTTTTGCAACTGCACATGGGGACAAAGATCATACTTTTTGGAGAAATGTCCTCTGGTCTGATGAAACAAAAATAGAACTGTTTGGCCATAATGACCATCGTTATGTTTGGAGGATAAAGGGGGAGGCTTGCAAGCCGAAGAACACCATCCCAATCGTGAAGCACGGGGGTGGCAGCATCATGTTGTGGGGGTGCTTTGCGGCAGGAGGGACTGGTGCACTTCACAAAATAGATGGCATCATGAGGCAGGAAAATTATGTGGATATATTGAAGCAACATCTCAAGACATCAGTCAGGAAGTTAATGCTTGGTCGCAAATGTGTCTTCCAAATGGACAATGACCCCAAGCATACTTCCAAAGTTGTGGCAAAATAGCTTAAGGACAACAAAGTCAAAATATTGGAGTGGGCATCACAAAGCCCTGACCTCAATCCTATAGAACATTTGTGAGCAGAACTGAGAAAGTGTGTGCGAGCAAGGAGGCCTAGAAAACTGACTCAGTATTATTGATTGTATGTTTGTTTATTCAATGTGTAACTCTGTGTTGTTGTATGTGTCGAACTGCTTTGCTTTTTCTTGGCCAGGTCGCAGTTGCAAATGAGAACTTGTTCTCAAGTAGCCTACCTGGTTAAATAAAGGTGAAATAAAAAATGTTTAAAAAAAGTTACTGCAGCTCTGTCAGGAGGAATGGGCCAAAATTCGTGTGGGAAGCTTGTGGAAGGCTACCCGAAACGTTTGATCCAAGTTAAACCATTTAAAGGCAATTCTACCATATACTAATTAACTGTATGTAAACTTCTGACCCACTGGGAATATGATGAAAGAAATAAAAGCTGAAATAAATAATTCTGTCTACTATTATTGTCACGGTTGTCGTATGGATTGGACCAAAACGCAGCGGAAATATGTATACTCATCTTCTTTTTATTTTGAAGAAAGAGAAACAACTAAATACGTATACAAAAAAAAGAACGAAACAGTCCTGTCAGGTGCAACAAACACTAAACAAAGAACAACTACCCACAAAATCCCATAGAAAAACACCCCTCTTAAATAGGACCTTCAATTAGAAGCAACTAGGAGCAGCTGCTTCCAATTGAAGGTCAACCCAACAAACACCACATAGAAATAGATATACTAGAACTAACATAGAAATAGACTAACAAAGAACATAGCCCAACAAACCCCGAAACACTCTAAACAAACACCCCCTGCCACGTCCTGACCAAACTACAATAACAAATAACCCCTTATACTGACCAGGACGTGACAATTATTCTGACATTTCACATTCTTAAAATAAAGTGATGATCCTAACTGACCTTAGAAAGGGAATTTTTACTAGGATTAAATGTCAGGGATTGTGGAAAAACTGAGTTTAAATGTATTTGGCTAAGGTGTATGTAAACTTCTGACTGTATATACTGTATTATATCCTTTTGTACTGTATCTTAGTCTATGCTGCTCTGACATTGCTCGTCAAAATATGTTTATATTCTTAATTCCGTTCCTTTACTTTAGTTTGTGTGTATTGTTCGATATTACTGCACTGATGGACCTAGAAACACAAGCATTTCGATACACCCGCAATAACATCTGCTAAACACGTGTACGTGATAAATAACATTTGATTTGATTTGAGGATATATGCAATGTATCATGACTTATTGAATGAGGTAAATAAATGTGCCAAGATGTTTGGACTAGTGTATCTGGCTCCTATAGGATTTTGGTCCTACTTTAACTGTACAACAATTTAGTTAATAAATCATTCATAAAGTAGTGCATGCTTTTTTGGTATGTGGCACTGTGGATATGTCACAGGGCTATGTCATAGTAATCTCAACCTTATTATTGCATGACTCATAGATGATTTGGACAGCATTTATATAGGGCTGATGAAGACTTTATAGCTGCTCTATAACGTCTTTATAATTTGTTGTTTGTTCAAAGTATGACCAGGTTTTTTGGTTTTCTTGGAAAAATACTGTCATTCTTCATTGAAATGCCAATTAAGTGAGTTTAGCACTTGTGAAGCAGGCCAAGGCCTGTGCTGTGTATAGAACAAGGTAATGTGGACCACAGATTCAGGAAGGGCAATGCGGTCAATCAAAGGCTACCTTTCCTCTCTCAGTTGTTGCGTAGGGGTGTTCCTGACGGTAATTCTCTGATTTGACTTTGATGTACCAATTTGTGGCTGATGAATAATTGTCTGGTTTGCTGATAACTTGTGGGAGTCAAGTGCATTCTGGTGGCACTCAATGCAAATAGGGATATTTGGGTTCCTCAAATCACGACAATATCCCCTTCATGTCTACCTTTCCTTTCCGTGGGTAAACTCACCAATTAGCTGTGTTTGAAGAAGGAATTTTTGATTAGCGCAATCAGTAAACAGCAAGGCCTCTCGATGATTGTCCTTCTGATTAGATGAGTTGTCACTTGAGAAGTTGTTGGAGATTTTAATTTATGGCCTTATAGTCCTGAAAAGTACTGTAATTACCTCATCCATTTCCTGCAGTTCAGCACTCGGATTAAAATTCAATCGCATTGTACATTCTGACAACCTACTTTTTCCTCCTAAAGTGCCGAAGTAGTGTCTCTCCCACTGCGGAAAGAAAATGTCAGACGCATCATTTAGACACAGAGGGAGAGAATTTGCATTTTCAGTTTATTGTTGACAGGATGTAGAGCAGGCTACTGGTTTATGTGACGAGATGGTTCAGCATACATCTAGATTGTAGTCCATATCAGAAACCTCCCTGTAGCTCAGTTGGTAGAGCATGGTGTTTGCAACGCCAGGGTTGTGGGTTCGATTCCGACGGGGGGCCAGTACGAGAAAAAAAAAATGTATGAAATGAATTGAAATGTATGCATTCACTACTGTAAGTCGCTCTGGATAAGAGCGTCTGCTAAATGACTAAAATGTAAAAATGTAAAATGTAAACCAATGTTATTTTATTGCACAGTGGATCCACCTCCCAAGGCCTTCTCAGATACATACAGTATATAGTAAGTATATAGCAACTCTATAAGGCCATAAGCAAACAAGAAAACACTCACCCAGAAGCGGCGCCCCTAGTAGCCGGGGACTTTAATGCAGGAAAACTTAAATCAGTTTTACCAAATTTTTACCAGCATATGCAACCAGAGGAAAAAAAACTAGAGACCACCTTTACTCCACACACAGAGATGCATACAAAGCTCTCCCCACCCTCCATTTGGCAAATCTGACCATAATTCTGTCCTCCTGATTCCTGCTTACAAGCAAAAACTAAAGCAGGAAGTACCAGTGACTCGCTCAATACGGAAGTGGTCAGATGACGCGGATGCTACGCTACAGGACTGTTTTACTAGCACAGACTGGAATATGTTCCTGGATTCATCCAATTGCATTGAGGAGTATACCACCTCAGTCATCGGCTTCATCAATAAGTGCATTGACGGAGTCGTCCCCACAGTGACCGCAAGTACATATCCCAACCAGAAGCCATGGATTACAGGCAACATCCGCATCGAGCCAAAGGCTTTAAGAAAACCCGATATGCCCTCAGACGATCCATCAAATAAGCATAGCGTCAATACAGGATTAAGATTGAATCCTACTACACCGGCTCTGATGCTCGTCGGATGTGGCAGGGGTTGAAAACTATCACAAGCTACAAAGGGAAACCCAGACGCGAGCTGCCCAGTGACGCGAGCCTACCAGACGAGCTAAATTCCTTTTATGATCGCTTCGAGGCAAGCAACACTGAAGCATGCACGAGAGCACCAGCTGTTCTGGATGACTGTGTGATAACGCTCTCGGTAGCCAATGTGAGCAAGACCTTTAAACAGGTCAACATTCACGAAGCCGCGGGTCCAGATGGACTACCAGGACGTGTACTCAAAGCATGCGCGGACCAACTGGCAAGTGTCTTCTCTGACATTTTCAACCTCTCCCTGACTGAATCTGTAATACCTACATGTTTTAAACAGACCACCATAGTCCCTGTGCCCAAGGAAGCGAAGGTAACCTGCCTAAATAATTACCGCCCCGTAGCACTCACGTCAGTAGGCATGAAGTGCTTTGAAAGGCTGGTCATGGCTCACATCAACAACATCCTCCCAGATACCCTAGACCCACTCCAATTCGCATACTGCCCCAACAGCTCCACAAATGATGCAATCTCAATCGCACTCCACACTGCCCTTTCCCACCTAGACAAAAGGAACACCTATGTGAGAATGCTGTTCATTGACTACAGCTCAGCGTTCAACACCATAGTGCCCACGAAGCTCATCACTAGGCTAAGGACCCGGGGACTAAACACCTCCCTCTGCAACTGGATCCTGGACTTCCTGACGGGCCACCCCTAGGTGGTAAGGGTTGGCAACAACATGTCTGCCATGCTGATCCTCAACACTGGGGCCCCTCAGGGGTGTGTACTTAGCCCCTCCTGTACTCCCTGTTCATCCACGACTGCATGGCAAATCACGACTCCAACACCATTATTAAGTTTGCTGACAACAGTGGTTGGCCTGATCACCGACAATGATGAGACAGCCTATAGGGAGAAGGTCAGAGAACTAGCAGTGTGGTGCCAGGCCAACAACCTCTCCCTCAATGTGAGCAAGACAAAGGAGCTGATCGTGGACTACAGGAAAAGACGGGCCAAACATGCCCCCATTAACGTCAACAGGGCTGTAGTGGAGCGGGTTGAGAGTTTCAAGTTCCTTGGTGTCCACATCACCAATGATCTATCATGGTCCAAACACACTAAGACAGTCATGAAGAAGGCATGACAAAACCTTTCCCCCCTCAGGAGACTAAAAAGATTTGGCATGGGTCCCCAGATCCTCATAAAGTTCTACAGCTGCACCATTGAGAGCATCCTGACCGGTTGCATCACCGTGTGGTATGGCAACTGCTCAGCATCTGACCAAAAGGCGCTACAGCAATCCAGGACCTATATATTAGGCGGTGTCAGATGAAAGCCCATAAAATTGTCAGAGACTCCTGTCACCCTAGTCATAGACTGTTTTCTCTGCTACCGCACGGCAAGTTGTACCAAAGCGCCAAGTCTAGGACCAAAAGGCTCCTTAACAGCTTCTATCCCCAAGCCATAAGACTGCTGAACAATTAATCAAATGGCCACCGGACTATTACATTGACATTATTTCCAGGTTGTCACAATGGCTCATAAAATGGGCTTTTGTTATAAAGTACACATTCTTCTCTGAAGGATCACTTCAGACCAATGTGTGCGTCACAATGCTGTATCATTTTTGTGCGACCCCATTTCGGAGCGTTTGTACATTAGTAATTAACACTACGCTGGTTTTAATAAAAAAAGAGCCATTAAAAGTCATAAAGTAGACTTTCCTAAAAGCTTTGGGTTATAAACCAGACATTGTTTTCAATTTACAAATGGGTGCATTTGAGATTATGAGATTTCCACATTCCATATGCTACCCCCTATCTCAAGAACTGTGTAAATGCCACATGACTGATGTTGAGACTGAAAGCATTTAACTTTGTTATGTCTACTCTCAGTTCCCAAGAGAGAGGGATCTGTTAATATGGAATATACACACTTTAGTTGCCTCTTACAGTGATTATGATCCATAACTCTATTATATGACATTGCATGACATGATCAGTATTCTTGTCAGTGATGAAAATAAATTACAGACAATAGAGTTGAATGTATAGAAAACAAGAAGAGATGAGAGAAATAGTTTAACAAGCCTGTCTGTCACAGAAGCTTTAGCACAACAGTACTGAACCTCTTCCATAGACTGGCCATAGATGAACAAGTATTGAGAGACAAACACCCAAATGATGCCGCCCTCCCTCTTCCTTAATCAATACAGATAGAAATGGTAAGCAGTCTTTGGGAGGAGGCAGGGGAGGGAGGGGGTTGTAGTAACACAAAGCAGGGATTACGTCTGATTAGGGCAGCTATAACTCTGTCCTGCTGATTACGACTGGCCAGTGTATCTGTCTGGTAATTAGCTGTGAAGTGTGGCCGCCTGGCCGGCTGGACAGGACATTTTGAGGGGTGGGGTGGAGGGGTGCTGGTGTGCCTCAGCCTCGCCCCCCTCCCTGTCCCTGTCCCTGTCCATCCACCCACAACAGGACAAAATGGATTTGGGGGATTCTTTGATTTGATGTGGTGCATTGTGGAGAGGGAGTTAAAACAGAGTTCAATTTCCCTTTCACTACCCCCTGTGGGGTGGAGTCAATGTATCCTTTCTGCCTCTCATATGGCCAGCTGGTTAAAGCAAGGCAAATACACACTCCAGCAGCATTCGCACACCAATATGAATGCCGTATGAAACACATCCTTTGTCCCAATGTCTGCATGCCGTCTGAAACATACCTTTTGTCCCAACATGTCTGATGTCTGAAACATACCTTTTGTCCCAACATGTCTGCCATCTGAAACATACCTTTTGTCCCAACATGTCTGCCATCTGAAACATACCTTTTGTCCCAACATGTCTGCCGTCTGAAACATACCTTTTGTCCCAACATGTCTGCCATCTGAAACATACCTTTTGTCCCATGTGGTTCCTACCCTAATTGGCGGCCCATGTCGTTTCTACTGTTCTTGTTGGTCATATCAACCAATGTGTAAAGGATAGAAGTTAATGACAATATACTAGGTAGATTTTATGTCTTGCTAGATTCAATATATATTGTTTTTCCCTCTCAAAAATACTTAATACTATTTTTGCAAAGTATCTATACAACCATTATCAACACTCCGTACATGAATTGTCCTTGAAGTGTCCCTGTGCATCTTGCACAGACAAACCAACAAATATGTGTGTTGGGTAGATGACTGTGTTGAATGACATGAGGCCCTAACAGTCGTTCTTCAGGAGGGGAGAGAAAAGGAACATGGGATTTTGGGTGTAATCCTGTTTGTCCCTAGGGTCACATGGTCTTCAGGCTGGAGATTGTAAACTACAGTCTGGAAGCTTATTATGGGGACAATGGGTGTCTAATTGCAATTCCCTTTGGAGAGCAGTGTCTTTTGGTGAATGCTGGAGAGGAGACAGGTTGCTGCAAGATGATAATTGAAAAGAAAGTGGGTGGTCCTCTTTGGCTCCTTGGCCTCCTGTGCCTCCAGTTTTAAGACTCTTCCATGCTATTGGCTGAGGAGATTATCAAATGTCAAATTTGCAGAAACACTTAGGTTCTTCTTCACTTACTTTGCCGGACCTCTCTATTCAGTGTTAGTTCCCGTCTCCTCATCTAGTGTGTGTGTGTGTGTGTGTGTGTGTGTGTGTGTGTGTGTGTGTGTGTGTGTGTGTGTGTGTGTGTGTGTGTGTGTGTGCGTGTGCGTGCGTGTGCGCATGCGTGCGTGCGCATGTGCACGCACACGTGCACAAGATGTATAGTTGTTGTTATAGTGTCATAAGAACCATTATACATCCGTCATACAAACATAACCTATACAAATGATTGGAATCCCCTCCACACACACGCACATATGGACCCATGCACACACACACCAGTGACGTACTTCAGGGGGCCTCCAACCCCCATCCCCCCCAAAATAATTATTATTTTGGGTGGGGGGTTGGGGGCGGCCAGAGCTCGTGGGCCCCCTCGCCTTGCAGGGGCTGCGGGGGTGTGTGGTACACCAGTGACACACACACACACACAGATCTCATCCCCAATATCCCATTGCCTGCCTTCATTGAACTGCTCTTCAACTCTGCCCCTATAAACAAACAAGCCACAGACTTGCAGCTGGCCATTGCCTTGGCAACAGTGGATTGGGAAGAAGCTGTTTGCTAGCTAAAAAGTGTAGCTTTGTGAAGGCCTCGGAGGGACCTGGAGCACTGAAGTAGTTCACAATGCTGCCCATTCAATGCTTATTTCATTTTTTTGACACAATTCAATTCAGTACTCATCTTTTGAACATTCAAAGGCATTCTGTCGATCAAAAGTCTACGTTATTTATTTTCCTTATAAATCCCAATATACATATATTTCTAGATTGGTATGTTTAAAAAATATAATGTAGGTGGTTTATTATTCTGACATTTTGAGCAAGAGTGGCACATTCTTCAAGTGTTTCCTGATCATTTATTTGAATTAGAATTTAGCAGAATGGCTGGTAAGTCTATTGAAGACTGGCATTCCCCTTCAAGAATTTACAAATACACAATAGTGAAGATGATGTGCTGAAAGAACTGATTACATTTACGAATGCATGTAAAGCTGTTTTATGGTCGGCCAGCCAAACACTTGTCCATCCACCCTGGTCCCTATGCTGATTTCAAGTGGTTGGACTGTGTGGTTCTGTAGTCGTCTGTGAGTATTAGGTCAGCCTGGGCCATGTGCATGCCTGCCATGGAGCCTCATGGTTTCTATACAATTCTCATATCTTAACCATGCGTAACTGGTGCCTGCAGCATAAGTACACGTTGAAAAGGTTGGTTATTTTAATGTGTTCCTTCTTTATTAGCATGAGATTGGATCTTAGCAGTTTAACTATGTAGCAATACCAATTTTGTTACGTGTTAACTCGATACCATACATTGTCATATGTTTTACCAGGTCTATGTGTCACAATGGGGCCTGATGTCTTTCACCACCAATGATTGCTATGTACAGTGCCAAGTACACTGCTAAGTACAGTATTCACACACCTTTACTTTTTCCAAATGTTGTTGTGTTACAGCCTGAATTTAAAATGGATTACATTGAGATTTTGTGTCACTGATACACAATAACAATAACCCATAATGTCAAACGTGGAATATTGTTTGTAGAACATTTTAGAAATGATTAAAAAATGTGATGCTAAAATGTCTTGAGTCAATAAGTACTCAACCTCTTTGTTATGGCAAGCCTAAATAAGTTCAGGAGTAAAAATGTGCTTAACAAATCGCATAATAAGTTGCATGGACTCATTTCATGTTCAATAATAGTAGTTAAAATGATTTTTTAAGGACTATCCCATATCTGTACCCCATACATACAATTATCTGTAATGTCCCTCAATCAAGTAGGGATTTTCAAGCACAGATTCAACCGCAAAGACCAGGGAGGTGTTTTCAATGCCTAGCAAAGAAGAGCACCAATTGGTCAAAAAAAGAAGTTGCTGAATATCTCTTTGAGCATGGTGAAGATATTAATTATCCTTTGGATGGTGGGTTAGGGCTATCAATGCAAGCAGTCACTACAAAGATACAGGCATCTTTCCTAACTCAGTCAATGGAGAGGAAGGAAACTGCTCAGAGATTTCACCAGTTACAGAGTTGAATGGTTATAGTATGAGAACTGAGGATGGATCAACAACATTGTACTTACTCCACAATACTAACCTAAATGACAGAGTGAAAAGAATGAAGCCTGTACAGAATCAAAAATATTCCAAAACACGCATCCTGATTGCAAGAAGACACTTAAGTAATGCTGCAAAAAATGTGGCAAAGAAACTAACTTTTTATCCTGAATACAAATTCTTATGTTTCAGGAAATCCAACACAATCCATCACTTAGTTCCACTCTTCATATGTTCATGCATGGGGGTGGCTGCATCATGTTATGGGTATACTAGTCATCGGCCAGGTCTAAGGAGGTTTTTTTTGCATGAAAAGAAACAGAATACGGTTATAAGCACATGTCAAAATCCTAGAGCAAAACCTGGTTCAGTCTGCTTTCCAACAGACACTTGGAGACGAATTCACCTTTCAGCTGGACATTAACCTGAAACACAAGGCCTAATCTACACTGGAGTTACTTACCAAGGAGACATTGAATGTTCCTGAGGGGCCTAGTTACAGTTTTGACTTAAATCAGCTTGAAAATCTATGGCAAGACCTGGCTGTCAAGCAATGATCAACAATCAACTTGACAGAGATTGAAGAATTTTGCAAAGCTCTTAGCGATGTACCCAGAAAGACTAACAACTGTAATCGCCGCCAAAGGTGCTTCTACAAAAGTTTTGACTCAGGGGTGTGAATGCATATGTAAATTAGATGTTTGTGTATTCCGTTTTCAATAAATTTGCTAAAACTCTGAAAACATGTTTTCACTTTGTCATCATGAGGTATTGTGTGTAGATGGGTGAGAAAAAAATATATAATTAATACATTTTGAATTCAGGCTGTAACACAACAAAATGTGGAATAAGTCAAGGGGTATAAATGAATAATTTCTGAAGGCACTGTATACGTTTGTAAATGTCTTGTCCTTACCTTTACTTTATTGATGCCTTTGGCTATAGCCTACCATAAAGCACCGCAGTGGGGGCTGAAATGTGTAATAGATTTTGAACAGGCTAAACAAATTTCCCTTAAGGGGGTTTGCAGGACTTAATGAGGCATAACTAATGGTGTTTCACCATTATCAGCGCCATGCTGGAAGCTCTGCGTCAGGACAGACTGGCCATTGATTCTTGCTTCAAACCTCTTGAGGTGCTAATCAGCTTCTTTGGTTCAGCGTTTCAGGCCTGACAAACCCATTGTGGGCCTGTGTCACTCCAGGTCAGTAGTTATTAGTGGCGACTGAAAACAGTTTCTTTAACTACTTATGAGCAAACTGAATAAAATGCATAGGGAACTTGGAGGGGGGATTACATGGCAGCACAGCGAGGCAAGCAGGCACTGGAGAGAATGTGACCTGGTTCTCTAATAAGGGATGCTGTGCTTCCCTTCGGGTTATTTCTCCTCTATCTCCCGCTCTAGCAGTGAAATAGAGTAGTCTTCAAAAGGTTGCTTGGGCTTCACAATGCCGCATACTGCTAAAATGTTATTCATAGCAAGCAACGGAATTAGACAGTTTAAGCCCTGGAATAGTATATTATTGTCTGTGTTAGTGTGTGTATGAGAGAGAGAGAGAGAGAGAGAGAGAGAGAGAGAGAGAGAGAGAGAGAGAGAGAGAGAGAGCAGTTATATCTTCAAACCAAAGGCAATGGTAAAATGTGTTTTCATTTATTTAATTTCATGGAAATCTATTAGAGTGAGAATTGCTTTCTGAGTCCTATGACCTCCTTGAACTGTTTTTCATTCTGTCGCAAGATGATTATTTGCAGGCTCTTTTTTTAGTTTAAAATGACTAGAATTAGAAAAGTTTCTGCTCTCCTTTGATCCTGAAAGCTGGTGGTTTCCCTCAAGCTGCATAAATATAGAATTGCATCGACTCATTCTGTGGACACCAAACTACTCTCAATGAGTCAGGGATAGGTTTGTCATAGAGAATTGAAAGATTGTATCTCCTTGCTAGAATGGGAGGCCATTACACTAATTAAAATCTCTCTCAGAACTTGCCAATTCTAAGCATCCTTTCGCACTGCATTGAAAGCGGTGCTCGTCCCCTAATCATTTCACATGGCGCAAGATTTGGGGACTATCTTTGGCAAAAAAAAAGGAGAGCTGGAGTGTGCAAGGGTGGATGGTGGGGGTTGGGTGGACAATGCTTGTACCACCTTTTTGAATTCCTGCAGGGTACTTACCAACTGAGAATGAGCATATCTTTATCACCCTTAGCTATTTCCCCAGTCCTATTGAATAGTTTTGTTATCCAATGCCGTCAGCGTATGTCATTCCAGTAGATATTATAATAACCTAAGATCGTCTAAAGATTGTGTTAACTCTGAGTAGGGTAACAGGTTAATAACTTATAGTAAATAGTTTGTTCCTTTGAAAAGTGTACAGACTCATTTTCATTATGGGAAGGGTTAACATAGGTCCTGTATTTTTATCAATTGATGATCTTATGGGATATTCTATGACATGGAAAAACCCACATGTTTTGCTCAATTTAATTACATAACTGCTGCAGATGAAAAAGTATTTGTGTTATGTGTATGTAGGACAACATACAATGAAATATGTAGCCTCTGCAAGGTTAATTTCTCAGACCACTATTTTGTCAAACGAATTTATCATGAAGGTTGTATTTTTGTTTCTATGTAAACTGTACTGCCACTGACGATAAGCCCCTGCCAATTAGTACACACTAGGTTGCTAGGTCACCATGGTCAATTGAAGAACACATCAATAGAACTTGAAAAGGTTTCTCCACGATCAGACCTTCTGACATATTAAGTAGAATAATGGAGTAGAAAACACAGACAAGGCCCCTTGCTAGATTCAAATTACTCTGCGGTAAGAATTCATTTGTAACCTGCAATTAACTGGAAAGAATGGAGCCAGAGAAATTCTGAAAATAAAGACTATCCATCTTTTATGGTTATATGTTTTGCAGTGAATGTATTTAAAAATCCTTCCAGTTCCATAGCATAACTGCCATATCTCAATGTATTTTAATGCGCTTAACCTTGTATGTGTGATGTATCCTATTATATGCAGTATTGTTCTGTTCTTCAGGTAACCTTTCAAACTATTGTGTACATTAATACCAACTGGACAGATGGCAGAACAACCAGGCCTATAATAGATGGAGAGACAAAGAGTTTACCAAAAGATACAGATAGATACAGAGGCCCAAAGTGCCTACAATCCATCGGTTCTATTTAAGGCCAGGCACCATAGCTTGAAATGCCATTTTTGGATCGACCTATCGATTTTCAGATTTGTGGGTATTTTGGTCCATCAATAATTGTACTTTCAAAAAGTAAACATAGAAGCTCAAAAATTTATGAAAATCTATATTTTCTATAGTTTATCATACTACCGTCATCAACATTATAAACTGACATACATAAATAATTTCAAAGCTCACTACATTCAATTACATAATTTAAAAGGCCATTTTATAGAGTGTTACAAACTGGACTATATTTTATAACTTACTTTGAAGAAATGGTAATTGTGTCTAAATAGCGTTTGGTGTTTGGTAGTCTAAATTCAGATTTCCCACATGCCAACTCCTTTTCCTCAGCTTCAGAAGCATCTGCATTCACCAAATACTGTGGTTAACCTTAGATATATTCATCAAACTTTCCCAGAGGGAATTGTTCATTTGTTGTTCATTTTTTATTCTAGATAACAATATCTTTGGAAAAGTGCGTCAAAAATGTATTTTACAGATTAAAATATGAAAAGGTATTTATCCACAATGTGCTCTGGAGAAGTCCGGTCCTGGAGTGTCTTAACGAAATGAAACCAAAATATTTAGACTGTCTTCATCCAATGTCCAGAAAAATGGATTTGTGTGATAGACAAATATATGCGCATATTTGAAGATGCACTATGCATAAATCGGTCTGCCATTTCCTGGTTGTAAAAATTCTAACAGTACGCCTAATTTCAGTTTATGTGACAAAACAAGCTAGTATAGTGTAGAGCAAGGTTTCCCAAACTCGGTTCTGGGGCCCCCCTCCTGGGTGCACGTTTTGGTTTTTGCCCTAGCACTACACAGCTGATTCAAATAATCAAAACTTGATGATGAGTTGGTTATTTGATTCAGCTGTGTAGTCCTAGAGCAAAAAGCTGTGAAATATATTTTCAGCTGCTTGTTGCTGGATCGAATCCCAGAGCTGGCAAAGTAAAATCTGTTATTCTGCCCCAGAACCCATTGTTCCCCAGTAGGCAGTCATTGTAAATAAGAATTAGTTTCTTAACTGGCTTGCCTAGTTAAATAAAGGTTACATAAAAAAAATTTAAATAAACTTTAAAATTGGAAGCATAGATATAGGCACACAGAATGGATTTACTTTGACTTAGACTTGCTTTCAATGAGAATGGTAGGTCTATAACTCACATTTCTATGTGGGTTTTGTCTGGTTGCCCAAAAAGTTACATATTGCAGATTTAATAAGATATCGTTTCATTTGCATATGTTAATAAAAATATTTCAGAAAAAGTATAATACATAAAAGTATTATATTTGTATCTACATTCAGTAGGTAGAAGTTGATTGTGATATGATACATGGGAGAAACGTACCCTATGAGGGTGTGGTGCCTGGCCTTATCTCTCAATTATAGAAAAGACAATTCAAGGCACATCCCCATAACTTGTGAGACACAATCATAGCAATGTTAGAGATGACGAGCATAGACTACTAGTGTGGGCCATGACAACAACTAAAACATAAGGACAATAATGAAAAGTTTTGCTGAGAAAAATTCAATCAAACCAAAAATATGGAAAACATTGGGTTCAGGAAAACAACTCTCCCAGCATGTGTGCCTTACTTTTGAACCTCATATCAAACCTCTCCAAATATTATAAATATGTTTTTCCTAATAGAACTCCCACCCAGGAGTCTGTATTCTGGATGAATGCATATACATAAAGCTGTATGGGAGGGGAATGCAGTGAGGGGATGCAGAGACAGCAATAGGCCTTTATCATAATCATCCTAAGGTATCATCATAACTGTTATTGAGAATTTTCAAACCTGTTTAAATGGCCAATGGATATGTTGCATTTGCAATGTCCTATTATCAGGTGTCCAGTACAAGTCATGGTGAAGACTAGACAGACCACAGAAAGAGACAATGTCCAATGTCCTATTATCAGGTGTCCAGTACAAATCATGGTGAAGACTAGACAGACCACAGAAAGAGACAGATGTCTAATGTCCTATTATCAGGTGTCCAGTACAAGTCATGGCGAAGACTAGACAGACCACAGAAAGAGACAATGTCCAATGTCCTATTATCAGGTGTCCAGTACAAGTCATGGTGAAGACTAGACAGACCACAGAAAGAGACAGATGCAAACTTGTAATATAAATGTTTTGGAGAGTGTTATACAAATATTTAACAGGTGGTTACTAAACGCCATCCTTATGATAGATTGCCTTATCAAAGAGGGTTTGGATTTCTCAGACAGTTTTAGAAGGGCCCCTCAACATTATTAGAATAATTATGCATTATTTGATGCCTATGAAAATAGCCCATGCAACTACAATAGAAGTTATGTGATTTATTTTGGGATTTATTTTGGGAAATCAATATTTTAAAGAAATACAGTCAAATGTGAAAAAATATTCTCTGTCAAAGATTATGATGTATTAGTTTGAGTAAATTCAGATTTTCAAATACAGTTGTGATGTAAAACACTTAGAGTAGAAATCTAGGAAGTTAACAAACAAAAACAAAAATCATTGCAACATCAATATGTGGTGTACACAGTAAGTTTGGTATAGCCATACAGATGCCATAGTGGAGCGATGGACATGGATGAAATAGCTTTCTTTGATAAGAGACTTATCCTGACATTTCATTCGCGTTTTTGGTGATGCATTTACACCTACTTTACTGTCATCCGTCCTTTATTAGGTTAAATTAGGCCTACGTCCCTTTTCTGAATATCAGCGCATAAGGTCTAAATGCTGCTGTATTTGCGTGATGAGAAACATGTTCTTCAAAATGTGCATTATGAACTACACACGTTATTACAAATTGATCGACATTATATTCAACAAATTGCCATAATAATAATAACAATAATAATAATAATAATAGTAATAGTAATAATAATGCCACAATTAAAGTTTGAATGATAGGCAAACTGAATATATTTTACGTTGATTTGATTATTAATGCATACGAGAGGTAGCTTTATTAGGAATTGAAATAGTCTAAGAACTAATACAACTCTGTGTTGATTAGTCTATTTGTATAGCTTTGGAATCACACTATTACTATATTGAAAACATATAGAACTTGTGTTTCAGTGTTTTTATTCTAACGAATGTGCCAAACTTGCTCTGTCTTTATGTTATCCTAAAAAAAAAATTATGGATAATATTTTTAATAGGGTATAATATTTCACTGTATTGGTCCTCCTACATCTGCGATGGCTCTGTTAACAATGCTGGCTACCCCATCGACCTTGCGTTCCAACTCAATTTGGTCTCAATCACACAATAATGAAAACGCACTCCAACCAGATCCTTATAAAAAGTAATTCGCCAGGAATAGCTCGCACTTCAAGTGATTTATTGTTAACGTTCAAATGGTTTGAAACATGTACAGCAGCCATCACGCATTTGTTCGTTTTGACAAAAGAATAAAGAAAACAAAAAAGTCGACAGGTAAACGCATTCTCGTGTGTTAGCCAAATATACAGTTCCTACTTTCTTTAAGTCTAAATTAATACATTAGTTTACAATATTAATAGCATCAAATACCAGGTTATCACTGCAAAGAAGTGGTGGTTTAGTACCTTGAGAGAGTTCATACCTGATCCCACCTATCTCACTTTTCCCTACAGTCCCCTTAATGTGGAGCAGCATTCCCGTTCAACAACATAGACAACGTTAACATCATGAGGAAGTCCATCACATTGATTAGAAAAGGTACAGAAACGACACAATCTATTTCAAGGGTAGCCATTTTGTTTAATGTTCAAAAATAAGTCTTCCTCTTCAGAAATGTCAAGAAAATGTGCCCTGACCAGCTTGTGCGCCTGAGCGCGTTGTCCTCTCAGACACCAAGGGCTCCATTTTCACACAGTTATGTATATCAACATGATATGTCTCGTTTTCTCTTGGGCTCGTCCGCAGGTTAACATATAAAAATTGTAAACGACAGTAGGTCCTACCAAGTTCTGCCGTAGAGGAGGTTGGAGCTGACCATGTTATTAGTGTAGTCTATAACAGAAGTGTCTATTTGCGCCATGTTGATCTGGCTGTGGAGTGAAGGAGGGCTAGGTGACATCTCCTCCAGGTCTTGGGCCTGAACTAAAGAGTTGACCTGATGGTTTTGGTGTTGATTGATGGCATTACTGGACGCGGGGAGCACGACCCCAGAACCGTTCTGTTGCTGCTGCTGTTGTTGCTGCTGCTGCTGTACCTGCTGCTGGTTCGGGGTTGGTGTGTTGGAGCCGTTCTGACATGGTTTACCGTCCTTCACCAGAACAGGCACGGCCACGCGCCTCGGCGACTGTTGTTGCTGACACAGGTTGCTGTCCTGCTGCAGCTGCTGCGCCGCTTTGTCCTTGGCCTGCCGCTTCATCTTGTACCTGTGGTTCTGGAACCAGATCTTGACCTGGGTCGGCGTCAGGTGGATCATACTGGCCAGGTGTTCCCGCTCTGGCGCTGAGAGGTATTTCTGTTGTTTGAATCTCCTCTCTAGCTCGTACACCTGAGCCTGGGAGAAGAGTACCCGTCGTTTCCTCCTGGGCGCTGCGTGCAGGGGTGGCATGGACTTGGAGGCGTCCCCCATGCCTGTCAGGGTCCCCATTCCAGTCATGTTCATACCTGTGGAAGGTCCCATGAATCTAGAAACTTAAAAATATACATACATATACGCACATTCAATATTCAGCAATGCAAATGTGTCGGTTTGTTGGCCTGAAGTAGTTCAGCCATGGTCTGTATGCCGTGCGTAATTGGCCAAATGTAGGGTAGTCAACAAACTATCAGTCTCAGCTCAGAATTAAACGTTCATCCACGTTTCTGAGATCACTAGGCAGCATTAACGAGCAAGTTTATTTCATTCCAATAATAATAATAATAATACATACATATTTTGTGAAATAAAATTAAAACATACTTTTTTCGATATTCGAAAATGGTTTAATGTCAGACTAGCCTAGGCTACTCAGTGATGTGAGTAGTGTGTTATTGGTTCAAACCTGTCCGTATTTCGTTAAAAGTTTGGTGATAGTGAAATAAAACAAGTCATAAAACAATAAAAACTAATCAAAATCTAAAAAACGACTTACTTGTTGAATATCTTTGATCCGTGTTTGCGCCATACCACCCTGTGGCTGTTGCGCTATTTCTCATGGTTTCCTGGTACGACGGAAGGTCTCCCATGTTGCCAATGCTCCCATTGCAGTATCCCCCCATGGCACTGTGCGAGAACTGGGAGACAGTGTGTGGCATGTGGTAGGTGGTCGCCACGGTGGCATTGTGGCCCATGGAGTGCTGTTGCATGCCAGTCTGGGACACCTGAGGCTGTCGGTAAGCTCCCAGTGGAGAGGTTAGGTTCCCTGCGCCGTCCATGGCACTAAACTTCTTGTAGGTCTCCTCGATAGGACTCAAAATATCACTCACTGAGAAAGGCGTTGTATGCTTTGGGCTCAACGACATGGTTCAGAAAGCAGGTAGATTTTGTTGAGCAGATCAACCGTGTTGTTGTATCAGCTCTCTCCTTGTGGATGGCTACGTAAGAGAGTGCTTGTAGTACGCCTGCGATCCGATTGATCGCCTTGGAGAAGGAGGCGAGCCCTGGGTGCTCATAGCTCGGGTTTATTGTAGCCAGGAGCCAGGTTTACGACAAACACAGGGGGCGGAGCGACGTCCTAAATGAGCAAACAATAGTCATTGACATTTTAGTAAGATGAGGAAAATGTTTTTACTTTTGTATTAAGGTGAACATAATGCCAAATAAAATCTGTGTATTTATGTTTCTAACATATCATTTATGGAATGAGACATTGTTATTTGTCCACATGTCTATCCATAATAAAGTTCTGCACAATAGCTGCGCTTATATATAATACCTGTAATGTTGTTCTGCGTCAATAGGGAATTCCATACTTTCTAGAAACTTTGAGAGCACTTTACCAGACATAGGCGGCAGCGAACATCACTAAAGAGGTACAATGGTACAATCCTAACTTGTGAGTATATTGCTTCCAGTAATTAAAAATAGCATATAGACATTAGATAAATATAATATTAGAAATACTTGAAGATCTATCTATCTAGAATAGGCTAGCCTACAAGTTGTTTCCACCTGTGTTCTTGCAGGCAATATATCTGACAAAGTTGTTTTGCTTTACCCGAATGGACAAAATATGACTTTGCAGAGTGCAGAAGAAAGTTACTGTGTATTTCAAGTTTACGGATATAAATGAAAGTAAAATAAATTACTGGTTTTATGTTCTGCTAATGCATTGCTTTTAATAAATTCGAATAATTTGATCATGTTTCATTGGAATTCAAATTCACATTATGATAACTGATGATATGCAACAACATCCTTATTCGGCCCTCAACCAGCTGACTCATAAGCCCACTGCGTGACCTGGCATCTTAATCTTTGTGTAAACTCCCAGGCGCCGGAGGCAGGGCCATCAGATAAGACCAACAAGAAAAGGACTTTTCAAACAACAAAACAATTAGCCATGAAATGTGACGGTATTACTAGGCTATTATTATTACTTTATTATGATTCCTATATTTATTTTACAGTTCATCAACTGCAGTGGCCTGATCTTTGTTTTATCAAGGCTAATCGTTTAAGTTTTAGAGAATATTTGACCATTACTAAAATCAGTGATTTAAGAAAAGAGACAATGGGAAATGATTGTTATGATGAAGAAGATTAAGATGGCGGTGGTGATTGTTGTGATGATTTTGACTTTGTGACATCGTATTTGTTCTTATTAGGCTAATGTTATAACTGGACAAAGCACAGGACAAGAGCTACCTGTATAGACATTGAGCTCATAATGATAGACTTATCGGTTTCCAAGCAAAGCTAAAATACTCAGACATAAGCACTACGAAGGTCTAAATTATTGACTAATGGGCCTTTCTATATTTGTGATAAATGATTTCAATTATTATTAATGCGATTATTACGGCTTTACTCTCAGGTGGTATTACTTTCTCACATCCTTGACCAAAGTGTCATTTAGGGTGACCAGAACTCACTAAAACAAATACAAATATCCATATACCAAAGCACCAATGTTATCATATATGGTGGAATATTTCCCTTGGTTGAAGAGGGAAAATAATGGTCTAAACTCCATCATTTGATTTAGTATGACACGTCAGTAAGTAGGGTATCCTAATAGTGCAAATGAAGATGCGACATGGTCAGCCATCAATTACTGGCAACGCAACACCAATCTCCGTTTAAGATGTTCGTTATGAGTAATAAATCATTGTTGCTATGCAATTTCATTCAGTAAATATTTAGGTGCTCACTTGCATCCTTCAATTACTCACAAACCCTTCTCATTGCATTTATCCAACGGAGTAGTGGATTCTGTATAGGTTAGGAGGCATAATACAGGAGACAAGCTAATTCACGACACTCAACAGTCAGTCGCATTATGCATAAAGTTAACCTCACATCAGAGTAAATATCATACCAAGACCATATGGTAATTTCCTTTGTTTGAAAAGTTTCTTGCAATTCAACTGCAAAACACAATAGCACACGTGTTGTTACTTGTCTATTTCAGTTAAACCTCAATTAACCTGCTTATATCAATATACTGCTAAACATGATCCACCTAGGTACGGTATGTGGTCTTACCTGCATAGGCCATCAAATAAACGGACTCTGTGAGCCACCTCTACGCTTTTGGCTATACGCTGAGGCTCGTGGTGGGTTTTGGGAACAAGGGAAAGGTAGGCCACAGTCACAGCACCTCTAACGTTATGTAAATGAGGCAAACCTCTCAACCTTCTGGATTATTGAGTCAGAGAGCACGACCGGGTCCAGAGACCCTCCACATTGGAAAAGCACTAAAATCTCGCGCCGGTTGGCTGCACAGCTTGGAGGAATAGTTTTGATGCATATACACTCTTGTAGCCCACATTACAACTTGTAGAGCAGGTGAACATGAAATTATAAGAGGCCTCTCTTCTACAGCAAGATATTTGGACGTGCGGGGAAGGAAATGCCTAGACCTCTCGACGGTTTGTCAGATTTATATTTGAATTGGTTTATTGGTGCAAGTTTTAAATGGAATCGATAAAGACCTGCCACTGTTATTCAGATGACATTGTAATTCCATTACAACCTATATTGTGCTTGTCTGTTGTGATTGCCTGTAGTCTATTTGCCATTTAGCTTTGAAATATATATTTAATTTATAACTCAAACAATAAATACATAATAAATAACCCCAAGATTGCTAACTTCAAAAAAGTAAAAATGTAGGCATATCCTATTGATGTTCCACATACGAGTAAAGGCTTGCCCTCCAATTTTGAGATGTATCGTCCGTAGACTTTGTATCACCAATTGAATGGAGGAAATGCAAATGAAATATCAAATCTTATTAGGTACATATACACCAAACACTATTTTGTATTGGTGTCATAGTATCGTTTGCGACGGTGAAGTTGTGTATTGTACCTCAAAGATGGTTAGGTTATGAGTTTTTCTCTGGGTTTTCGCAGCGCGCTTTCTGCAATTGCTTTGCTTTCTTTTCTGCTAAACTTATAGCACCTTGTTAAACCTACTTGTTAAGAGGGGACAATTAATAAGCTATGCTCATAATGTATTTGAAACTATGCACTAAATAAAACTTTTATTTGATAGAAAACATTTAGGCTTTGTTCATGGTCATTTTCTAATTTGTTATCACGCAGTTATAATATTGACATTTCAGGGCACGGATCAATGTTGTAGAACAATGTATGGAACAATGTTGTAGAACAATGTATGGAACAATGTTGTAGAACAATGTATGGAACAATGTTGTTCGCGGGCTGTATGATAGTTTTATGACCGAACAATCTTGTTTATTTGGGCCTATTTGTAATTAGATTGTGTCCGGATTAACCAGCTCGATCAATAGATCGCCTCCTCCTTATGCAGATGCATGCGCTGTTGGGCCTGTAATGCGATATTATTGTGGATGTGTAGACTACCACCGTGGTCCAAGGCTACAGATATGGTATTATAAGGGTCTAAAGACAAACAAGGATTTCATTTAAAAAACGCATCACGATTCTTTCACTGACACATATCTTGCTTGTGGGTTAAATGGCATGAATTGAAACATGCGGGTGGGCCTGATGGCTAGGCTAACATTTAGCTGCAGGCTATTTCTCTACACACTACTGGGAGCACTGATGTCAATGTTATTGATATTTTGTTTCATTAATGAATTGTTATCTTGTCAAACATAAACACCAAAGCATTATCTGACAATTTAATCATAAATGGGCGATGCTTTTCTATGTGAAAACAGCCCCTCCCTCAGTGACACTGGCTGCGGTATACTGCAGCAGCACAGCAGATTGACCTGAGCGTGGTCACTGAAGTGCTTTCTCCATCGCTGCGCGCTGGTTCAATAACCTGAGAGAGATTTGGAGAGATCAGTGAAGGGCTGGAGCGCTCGGTGTAAGAGCCGGGGTCCTGACCTACCACCTCAAAGATACACCGGCGGAACAAACCCACTCTGCCCACTCTGGTTGAATCAACGTTGTTTCCACGTCATTTCAATGAAATTATGTTGAACCAACGTGGAATAGATGTTGAATTGACTTCTGTGACCAGTGGGAAGTGACTCCTGCTGGGCACCAATAGACGAGACATTGCACAACTGGTAAATATGCTATGTTGGTAGACTCATGTCAAATGTTGTGGCAATTTTACAGTATATGATGCTTAAAATGACATAAACTCAGGGTGTAACTGGATCTAAAATGAAACTATCGGAGGATCAGAGTTTATGTCTAAATGCGTCTAGGACGCACGGCTGCGCGCAGGTATTACTCATGTTTTTGCTAATATTTTCTGCTTCATTACGCATTTAACTGTACATTCCATGTTTTTTAAACAGCCGACCAAAACTAAATTACAACCAAAACATAATGGCACACATTGTACAATTTGTGCAAACATTTCATGTGCCAATTATTCCGAAGGGAATTCATGCCAAAGATCTGTTGTTTAGGCCAATTCACCTGAAGAAGTCCAGCGTACATGTGATCTTTTTTGTTTCGTCTATTAAAAACATTTACATATATTAGTATTATAGTCCTACTAATTTACACGTTAGTCTTATTTTAGGCCTCTCTCCATGGCCAAATTACTAATTGTGGATGAATGAAGTTGGTCCCATAACGTCAGACTTGAAGAAGGATATGAATGTATCTAAATAGATAAACGCACACCCTTCGACAGGTGTGAACCTGGATTGACTGATTGATATCGCACAAGCAGACTGGTATGCATAAGGATGTTACTGGCGAAGGAGATAGAAATGCACATTTCAATGCAAGTGATGTGACTTTATAAAAGTGTAATATAAAACATATACATATTTACAGTATGTCGAGCATGTGCCTTCTTTGTCAGATCTAAGCGCCTACTATTACTGAAAAGCGCATGCACTTGTATTTACGGGAATATCCCCACCAAAAAACATAACAATTAAGATATTTCTAAACAAAGTGCGCCCACAAAAACTAAAGGAATCCGAGAGAAATTGTATATTTGACTAATCATTGTCCATGATCTAACGACTGATGCTTCTTTTTCTATGGTCAGAATAATCGTTTAGCTCTGCTGCATTGGCCTACAACGGGAAATGATTCTTTCCATTAAGCCTACCCACCTCCTCTTTCTCCTTTCGGCCTGTGTGTATTTTAATGTGAATATCCTCCAAGGTTATTTGGACACTCATCGTTTTAATAATAGTTTCCCATTGGGCTATATGATAACTAAAACAATGACAAGCTATATAGACTACTTCTAGTCGATTACAACCACAATACCAGAAATTCAATTCGAACATAATATGCTATGTATGACATTGGGTTTACACACATTTTCCAGCATCCTCTTGCAGATTGATATCCAAAACGTTTAAACTATGATTGCAATATTTCAATGCAAGGACACTGCGACCAAACCCCATTTTTCTGATTGTTACAAAGATGAGAACTGGGTGGGTAACTCAAAAGATCCCACACATGCACTCAGGATTTCAATAAAGCCAAACTCATTTTACACTGGCGACCATTTTGTGCGTAAAAGCAGGTGCATATCTTTCATTTGCACTACTTGAAACTGTGTAGGCCCACCGCTAAGTAGGTTAAAGGTCCTTCCAAGTGGACCAAGTATCTGACAGTCCTCTTGAAGGCCTTTTTCTTCTGCACGAGTTTTCATTCAACTACAATTAATTTCGCTTGATGGACGAAATGATGCTAATAGCCCGCAAAAAACATATAAGGCAGTAAAACAAGTTTTAGGCATGAAGATAATTGCAATGAGTATTTTGGTAGGCTACTAGATTTCAAACCTGTGAAGAATTTAGGATATTTGCATATCTATTAAAGAGCTAGTAGTCTAGAAACAATGTTCATCATCTTCATCTAACTTTTGTGAAGGATCAAGTCGACATTCCTGCAATGTATCCTACATTGACTAAAATGGTCTAACAATTGCATGTGGCCTACATCGTTCACTATCAGATATGTTCAGTTAAATGCATCTTTGTCAGTATAAAGTTCAGGTGTGAAGATTCATTTTCTGATCATGACAATCACTATCAACTATAATTGACTACTATAGAGTGTACTTTTCAATATTTCTTTTTGTTCTTGGGCTAGGCCTTCTACTTGAATAAATTCATTCTAGTTTGTTAATTACATTTTTTAATTTGTCTCAGTTGCACTTATCTTTTTAATAATAGGGCTAGACACATTCAACGACCTCTTATGGTTATTGGATCTAAAAACCAAACAATCACGGCCTTGTTGATACTATTGGGTTGTGCAAGTTTCCCAAATATAATGTTGAGTAATAACAAAAACCTGATGTTGCATGCGGTAAATAAAACTAGATATTCATACGTGTTCTTTTTTGTGAACAATAGTTTTTATTGAGTCTTTGAAAAATTATGAAAAAAAATGTCAGAAAGAAGAAAGCATGTGTTGAAACACTTTTGAATCACTTTTCTAAAACAAGTGTTTTAAAAAAGTTGCTTATGGAATCTGATGCATTGGTTACATTAGCGCTTAAGAATTTACACCAGATATGTGGACCTTTAGCCCTCTGTTCAAATGAAAGTGTTGCTTTCCACTACTATTTAGTGGTTTGATTGTGGATGTTTTCACACAATTACTATTCTTTACAAACATAATTCAGAAACAAAGCCAAGAAAAGCGTATTAAAACCATTGCTAGAACAAAGCGAGGTGTACTTTGTCTGGCTAGGTGTTTATGGTCAGTGGTACATCTCTGACACACTTCTCAGCAGCATTAATTGTCCCAACAGTAAGGGAACATAAACAAAGCTTTTGAAGTGTCTGTGTTTGTGGCTCAACCACAGTTCATAGTGAAATGTCCCTGCTGCCATTCTTCTGCTTTATCCAATTGCTTGGTCTGTGATTGTCCTCATTCATTGAACTCAATGTTACTAAACTTCCATTTCCTTTGAAGAGAGGATACATTTGATCAAATATGTGTAATTGTCTTCATATTTTTTCTCTGTGGTATTATTCCATAGGTAACTGAATAGGTCGTTAAACTTTTTATTAAACAAGAAAGTATTAAACAAGAAAGAGTCAGTGAGCCTACAATTTCATTTTTTACGTTTTAGTTTGGTAGACCTATTATATTGTCCTGATTTAAAAAAAACGATATAATAGGTTTTAAAAAAGTTAATGTTGCACTGAGTTTCTATATTTAAGATACCAATTTATTTTTCATCAGAGTAAGTACATCTAGAGCAAAACATCGGTCATCTATTCATTGTTTGTCCCGTCCAGAAACCAATGTGAAGTATAGGTAACTGGACGACTGATACTACATACAATCAATATGGAAAAATGTTGGTTCTTGAATAATTCAAGAAGTTACTCTTCTTTTATGGAGTTTGTGGGTGGTTGATGTCATTGCTATACTGTAGCAGACACTACCTGACTTACATATTCCATTTTGGTCTCACAATCATGTCAAAAAAACTTAATCGAGAATAGTGTCACTCCTGTAATGTTGGCAAATAGATGAGTGTTTTGCGCTGTCCATGTTACAATCACTCAATGCCAGGAACTCAACGTTGCATGTTTTCACATAACAGTCGAGAGACGCTTGGTCTAATCCAGAGTTTCAAAGCTCTTTCAATACCAGGCATTATGTGGAGATGAAGAAAACTTTTAAATTGTTTCAGAACTCAACAATGAAGAGGTGAACAGGAGCTGAATACCAATGAGATGTTTTTTTTAAAACTGTATGTTATTTTTCCCACATTCGGCTTCCATGTAGCTTTTATCCGTTTAGCCACACAGTATTATCTCAAGAGATCAAAGTTCAGACAATATAATTACACAACACAACACAAAGTAAACCTTTATACCTTAGCCTCTATTATCTAATGGGGTTTGTCAGGATTCTCATCATGCATTATCATATTTGTTTATTCAAATGTGATAAAGACAGTTTGCAGTGTTGGGGAGTAGTATTTCTTTGTATTTATTAAGGATCCCCATTATCCCCACATCCTGGGGTCCAGCAATATACAATAAAATAAATATTACATAACATTACATTTCAAAACACTTTTCAGAACACATTAAGTGTGTGCCCTCGGGCCACTACTCTACTACCACATATCTACAATGCAAAATCCATGTGTACATGTGTATAGAGTGTATGTGTTAGCATGAGTGTGTCTGCCTGTGTGTGTGTGTGTGTGTGTGTGTCTCTTCGTAGTCCCCGCTGCTCCTTAACCTACATGTAGCTCAGCTAGCCTAATTGAACTAGATTTTGTGGTAGCTTGGTGGTAGTTGAACTAAATTAAAATCTAGGTAGTGCTTTCAGTAGTTAATTACTTTTTTGCCATGTACTGGTGTAGCTAAGTACTGGGAGTACACACTACTTTTCTTACAAAAAGAAAAGATGGGTGAAGTACGTAAGATTTTCAATTCTTTTTCGGCATCAGGCCTCCTTACTTCTCACTTGATACATTGTTTTTGTGTTAAATAGGCTAAATTACACATTCTTCTACCATATGACACCGAAGTGAGCTGTTCTTGCAGTTTGTAGTCTATGATATTTCAGATGTACATATGCACATTTCTCACAAAGCAGTTTGGATGTGGTGAACTACTTTTTCAAAGTAACTTTAGTTTAATAAACTATATTTTTTATATAGGGTTTCTTTAGTGTTTAACTTCTTCCAGTGTGAAGTAATTGGTAGCTTGGCCAACTATATTTTCAGAATAGCTTCACCAACACTGATAGTTCGTTTCTAAGGGATGTTTTATTTATTTTTTTACTTATGAATGAGGCTGGTACCAAGTCTTCTGGGACCAGAGAAGCACCTCCATAGTTGGTCATATACACTATATGACACTGATAGAAGATTAAGTGATATTAACCCCCCATCAAGCTTATATTTTTTGAGTCAGCTGTATAGTGCCAGGGAAAAATGAAAACATGCACCCAAACATGGCCCCAAGACCAAGTTTGGGAAACCCTGATCTAATAGGCTCACGGCTTGCTAGGGCATTGTGGGTCGGGTTAGCAGTTGTATTCAACTCTTGCTCTACAGGGTACGGCGCCTGCTGGTTTTCTGTTCTACCTGATAATTAATTGCACCCACCTGGTGTCCCAGATCTAAATTGGTCCCTGATTAGAGGGGAACAATTTAAAAAAGGAGTTGAACTCAGAAGAGGTTGGTGGGAGGAACTATAGGAGGATGTCCTCACTGTAATGCCTGGAATGGAATCCATAGAATGGTACCAAACACATCAAACACAAACCATAGATTTTTTTCCAGCCATTACAATGAGCCCATCCTATAGCTCCTCCCACCAGTCTCCTCTACTATTAAAGGCCCAGTGCATTAATTTTGTGAAAAAGTATATTTTTGCCCCAAAATTATATATGAAAAAAAACATTTTATTTTTTGTTATTCCGATTTTTCAGGGGGTGCTGCAGCACCCTCAGCACCTCTACTTCCCGCGGCTATGATGGGACAACATTTTCTTTGGTGATTGAGTTGGCAATTGTATTTGGACTTAATTTTGTTTCCAAACAACTTCCAGCACACATTTTCAGAAAACTGGATGCATCTACTAGTTTATACATCGATAATAAAGTTATGACTATGTAGAAGTTGCGATAATGTCATTTTGATGCTTGCCAAAATATGATATTCTACAGGTGCACTATTCTAATGCCCTAACACGGTGCACCATAATATCACAAAATGCAGTAAATGACACACACAAAATTCCAACCGTGGGTTTCAGTATATTATAGTTTATTACACATTTATTAATAAATAATTAACAGTCTACAAACTTGATATACAACCTTATAATACCTCTTTAGAAAGTGTATACCTTAATGTACAGTCTTTGTGGATTTTGATTAACAGAAGTATTGGTTATTCTGGGAGTGGGTAGACAGTGCTTTTAGAGAAATGTGTACATCATCAATTATTGTAATTTTCATCATTAGAAAAACGGAACTCAAGATTCTACATTGAAGAAATTCATTCAAGATTTTACATTGCTAACTGTAACTGAGACTCCACCTCACCAAACATGCCCATGCTGCCATGACACTGGACTGTACAGTGATATTATATCCCATACTACTTGTGATGCTAAGCTCTCTTTTGTTTGTGGTTTCTGTCTTGTCTTGTGCCAATGGTTCTCCCTTTGCAGGTGATCAGTCCTCCCTCTATAACAGATCCTCCTGAGGACGCTTGATGTCATCTTGTCCTGCTGATCATTATGCTACTTGTTCCTCTCAACAATACTGCCCTCTCGTCTCTTGCTGCTTCCCCACTTGAAATGCCTGGCTGGCCTTTTCTATCAAACCATCGTGAAATTGTGTGCTAAAACGTTGCAGAAAGTCCTCTCCTTAATACTCCTCCTACTAGCAGTGTCTTTGGGACACAACAAAGGATTCCTCCAGACAACTTGGTTGATGGACTTTTATCAGCAATCAAAGTTCATGTAAAGCAAAAGATGTTCAAGTGTCTGTGGTCCATTTCATTTTAAAGGGACACTCCACTGAAAATGCAGAATAAAATTATAAGAAATCTGTCTAGAACCTTACCCGTTTGTGCCCTGGCCTGCCTTAAACATCCTTGCCAGACACATAATTGTTAGCTAGCTAAATGGAGCTTGTGGAGGATATGTTCAATGAGTGTATTTAACACATGAGTGGTTTGCATGTGCAATGACAGCTAACGTTAGCGTTAGGCCTACAAGTGTTACTGACTGGCTGGGGCTGTAGTTAGCCTAGTTATATGTGTCTGCATTGCGTCTGTCGCTGTCATGTTCTAGAGGGTATTATTTTTCAAGAGCACAATTCCCGCTTGCATTTTAAGCCACGCCTACCCAAACTCTGATTTGTTGTAAGAGTTGAAAAGCCCCCTCCGTGGAATATTTTTGGGAGGCCTAACACTTTATTAATATAGTCCATTTGTCGCTGCTCTACTACTATTTATTCTACAGACTATCAGTAAAATGTAAACTATTTACTAACCCTAAACCGTAACCCTTATCCTAACCCTAAACTTAAGCCTTACCCTAAACTTAAGCCTTACCCTAAACTTAGCAAGCAGTTGCTCCTCAACAGATAGTTATGAGCATCTACAGATGGAAAAGCCGGACTACGCAAATTAAGTGTGACCATTCTACCCTTTGAAGTGGTCCATGTTACCCTGTGATGATTGTCCCATCCATCATCGCCGTCACTCATCTAAAGAGATGCCTAATATAAATGACCAGACATTTTTTATGGAACAGTTTATGAGTAGCACATTTATTTATTGATAATAATGTAGGTTTGAGATGTCCTCTTGATTATTGTAGACTACCTGTAATGAGAAGAAACATGTAAGAGTTTGTTGTGCATCACCGGCAACTGGTTTGTGCGTGCAAAACCTTTTGTTGTGCGTCGCTAGGTATAGTTCTCTTTGTAAACATGTATTGAACAATCAGAAGGTACTACTAAAATGTGATCATGTTTAACTATTAAATGTTAAGCTAAAATATATGCCTTGTTTTCCTCATTATTGTTGAGGGGTATCTGTCCATTTCCTGGTTAGTTTGACTGTCAAACTGGGTGCGTTCGAGTGCATGGTTTATTCAGGGTACGGTAATACGGTAGTAGTTTATTCCCGGGAGATGTACATCACAGGAGATTGGTGGCACCTTAATTAGCGAGGACGAGCTCATGGTAATGGCTGAAGCGGAATGGGTGGAATGATATCAAATACATCATGTTTTCCATGTGTTTATGCCATTCCATTAGCTCCATTCCGCCAAATTATTATGAGCCGTCGTCCCCTCAGCAGCCTCCACTGATGTACATGTTTATATCCCTAACTTCCATTTATGCTTAAAGCATGGGTGTAGCACCTTTATTGAAGTGTGCGCTATGGAAATACATATATGTTTCTGATCCGCACATGTTGTATTGTATTTCATGTCTTTTGAATGTTAATTGTCATCATGATGTGAAATGCTTTCCTATTGGCTGCTTTTCCACTTCTGCTCCTCTGCTGCACTCTGCTGCTGCTGGGTTTTTCCAGGCATGGGTGAAGCCTGTTTTTTCTTTTGATAGAGCGCTATGTAATTGATTCAGTTTATGTTCTTTGTTGCTCTGACCAGTTTGTCATTATTGTGAGTATTTTTGGCACCTGGTATTATCTTCACGGTTGCTAATTAAAAGCTTCACTCTGGGCAAAAGAAGTGAGTAGGGTCTATCTGCAGACTGTGGTTATTACATGCTGCGCTCACTACATGTTGCTAGCTAGGACACCGGCACACACTGTCCTTACCCCCGCCTGCTGAGCACTGCTTTCCCGCAGTTATTTTAGTTAAGGCGAAGGTAAATCATTCCCCGGTGGTGCCACGCGAGAGTGATTTTGATACACTTAACAGAACTGCAGGAACGCAGTGCTCAGCAGGCAGGGTCAAAGGACACTGTATACTGGTGTCTCCTAGCATAGCAAGCTAGCAGGTTCCTTCTTCTTCAGTGGGCATTTTCAGCAGTTGGTATACAACATTGGTGCATTACCACCACCTACTGTGTTGGAGTGTGGGTCAGAGACAGCACTACCAGCCTCAATGTCAGTGGACACAGCATGTAGCATGTTAAAATCCTACTGCTGGGTCAACCTCACATACCAGCTGCTGTTGTTTAAGTATTTCTAAGACTAGTTTGCCACCACCAATGTGTAGCACATTAGGGTGATGCACAGCAACCATTTGTGCCAGAACACTCACCACACATCAGCCAGAGAGGAGTGATATGTGCCAATTAGGAATTAAGGGGATGTGGCACCAGGGTCAACACCCCCAGTCTTACAATAAGTGCAGGGGATTGTTTTGGACCAGAGAGAGTCAGGACACAAATACAACATCCCAATCGAAAGATAGCACACTACGCAGGGCAATGTCCTCTTCACTGCCCTGGGGCTTTGGCATCTCCTTAGACCAGACGGAAGAGTGCCCCCTACTGGCCCTCCAACACCACTTCCAGCAGCATTTGGCCTCCCATCCAGGGACTGAACAGGACCTACACTGCTTAGCTTCAGAGGCAAGCGCACAGTTGATGCAGGGTGATTTGCTGCTGGTGAAATAGTTCAGCACCGTGTCAGATAAGGCAATAAAAAATGTTACAACTGGACAAAAGACTGAGGAGCTTATTATCTAACAATCAAATTAAATCATAACAAATTATTCATATCGTATTATCATAACATGAGAAAATGTCTACCCAACGGACACTTACCCCCCCCCCCAATTTATCATTGCTACAGTTGTAAATGTGTAAATACTATTATTATTATTATTGTCTCATTCACTTTTTTTGACCTGTACTGAGCATAACAATTTCACTGTACCCTGCGATTATATCTGCATCCCTCTGCGTGTGACTAATGAACTAATCTGATCTAGTTAAAGGTACGGCATTGATAACACATTAACATTAAAATAATAAACATTACATTTATAAATCAGACCCTTATTGTGAATTGGAAGATCTACATACAAATCCTGGTCGAGGGAGGAACTTTTACCCTATAGTACCATATATGTTTTTCTATAGGCTCAAATCATACTAATATGTACTGCTGTGAACAGATAAGGGGTTCACATTTTAACTAATAGTGTTACACTAGAAATAACAAATGACAATTTCAAAATATTTTTGCAGTTTTTCTGCAAGAATGCCTGGATATCTTGTGTAGTCATCATAAATGTTAATTGTTTGTCTTCATAGTTGTAATGTTAGAGTTGCTGTCTGTGTGATTGGTTTTCTTCCTTCAGAAAATCACTATCTGCAAACTACTATTAAAAACAGCAATAAACACACAGAAGGTCTAATGCCTAAACAACAAGTGGAAAGGCAGAGAGACAGCCAGACAGAGGTTTAGTCTGATTCCCTACCCTTTTCCCATTTGACTGCACATAATGTTTTGCATATTTCAGAGATGGCCAGATTGTCTTCTTCTAACTTTGCTTAATAACAACAAGTGGAAAGGGATGTTTACCACAATTACCACCTGTACTGGGGGAAAACAACACTCTATACACCTGTTCCAGTAAGTAGGCACCATGGCCATTCACAAGGCTGCAGGTACATTATTTTATCTAATACTGTATGCACTCTCGTCAAAGGTCAACAACTTGAATCCATAGATAGGCCCAGTCGATATTAGATAGAATGTCGTGGCCCCGGCCATCTGTGTGGAAAACAGCCTGTGGTTACCTAGGTTACTGCAAAAACTCACAGCATAAACTTGACCTTTTTTTTAAAACTAAACTAAACAAGTTAAATATCTTACCTGTGATGAAATGTTTTCCACACACACAGCCATGTGTAGCCTACTTGGACACTAGGTCCTCACATTTCCAACTCTCCCACACAAATAGCCTGAAGCCACAGGGCTCTTCTCGCAGGCTCTATTTCCCTATATGTACATTGAACAACACAGCAGCTTTTCGGCATGTTTTGTTATTTCTGTATAACAAAAAATGGATTACAAAGTTCTTTCTTTTACAATGGGGTCAATGGCAAAGAATGTTTGTTTTCCTCAATTTGTGGGCCTGGTCGAGGGGAATTCCTTATTATTATGTGAATATCAATTCAGAATATGCTGTATAGGGGTCGATGAAACGCAGACCGTTCCATTGACCAGATTGGCGCACATTCAGGTTTAGAAGAAGTGACTGCTAAATGCTAACTCTCATTCGTAAAAGACAGTTGCATAGCTAGCTTACAGAAATTGGTGGTGGTAGGCAAAGTTGTTTTTAACTGTAATGCAGTTCATTGTTGACGATGACAGGAACATGTATTGGTGGTGACATCCATACAAGCATTATACTCAGATTTTTACCTCAAAATAGTATGAAATACAAATATAAGCAATAGCCTAAATGTAGGCAAATTTTGCTGGGGGGCAATGAGGAGATTCAGGATCTGTTCCTTGCGGCCCTTTCCCCCATGTGTTTCCACGGCAATTCTATTGTTTTGGTCAAGTTCCATTGACCTCTTTGAATCAAATCAAATCACATTGTATTTGGCACATGCTTCATAAACAACAGGTGTAGACTAATAGTGAAATGCTTACTTACGAGCCCTTCCCAACAATGCAGAGAAAAAAAAGATCAATAATAGAAAATAATAACACAATGAATAAATACACAATGAATAACGATAACTTGGCTGTATACATGGGGTACCAGTACCGAGTCGATGTGCAGTGGTACAAGGTTTTTAAGGTAGATATGTACATATAGGTAGGGATAAAGTTACCACATCTATGCTCTGTCTCTCTCCCTTTCCATTTGTTGTTTAGGCATTAGACCATTTCTGTGTGTTTATTGCTGTTTTTAATTGTAGTTTGCGGATACATGCCCAGGATTACCCACAACGATTGAGAGGTAGAGCCTACATGCAAAGTCATCGCATGATCACAGTATTGGATTGATAGCTTTTTCGAATCAATAACTACGCAACACTCTCAATTTTTCAAATAAAGTCAGTCAGCCCTGTCACTTGGTTTGTAATAAAGCTGAGGGATGGAGCTGAAAGAATGTTCCTTATTTCTGTCTTCGTTAGGGTGTTGTTGTTTCTGTAATCAAGTTAGAGAGGCTCGGTAGTACTGATAACACGAGAAAAATGTAGCATTGCTTGGTAGAAGATGTTTGTAGATTATTTCTAACTCTTCCACTTGTCACTCCCTCTTCAACAGCTTTTCCGCCGGCATGGTGACATTGGGTGGAGCCACATAGACCCAATAGATTACCTCTGCGACTGGGCTCAGTTCCAATGGGATAAGCTTCAACATGCTGGCCATCATTGAGTCCTGTGTCTTTGTTTATAAATTACAGCCTGCGCAGAGAGTGCACATAGTTATTATTCTGATAATTGGAAGCCTCAACCATTGAGTGGAGACTCCACTGGTAGGTTATTCTGGAGACCTATGGGCTGTCAGAGCAGTGGGACGACATCAACCCACTGCTGCAGAGCGACTTGAGCTTCAGGTATGCCAAGTTAGAGCAGCTAAGTGCTGATAAGGATGCAGAGAAAATACTGGCGGTGGAGTCCGAATGACAGAGGCCCCTCCTTTACCTCAGCATGAATTTGGGCTTCGGCACAATGTGGGCGCTTTACCTGGTCATGTGCATCACCTGTGAGCTCTTGGGCCTGGCGGTCCCAACCTACTTCGCCATGAACATCCTATGGTTGGAGTGTGCTAATAGCTTATTGGTGGGGCTGATGTTCAGGCTCAAGAGTGATTGGCCAACAGCAATCTCCCTGACGACATCTGCCAGTGACAGGTTTACTGGCTCTTAAGTAGATGACCTGTTAGAGACTCTAACAAACATCCCAAGGTTTTGTTCAGCCTGTCAGGCAAGGACAAAAACCCGCTCCTGCATGTCTGAATCAGGCCAATCAGGCCAAAGGAAAAGCAGACATGATTCATGTCACATAGGCTTATTGATGACCAGCAGGGTCAAATAATAATCACAGTGGTTCTAGAGGGTGAAACAGGTCAGCACCTGAGGAGTAAATGTAAGTTGGCTTTTCATAGCCGAGCATTCGGTTGAGCCAGCAGGTGCGGTAGAGAGAGAGAGAGGGAAAGAGAGAGAGGAAGATTCCAATACAGCAGGTCCGGGACAAGGTAGCATGTCTGGTGAACAGGTCTGGGTTCCATAGCCGCAGGCAGAACAGTTGAAACTGGAGCAGCAGCATGACCAGGTGGACTGGAGACATCCAGGAGTCATCAGGCCAGGTAGTCCTGAGGCATGGTCCTATGGCTCAGGTCCTCTGGCAGGGGAGGGACAGAGAGAGAGAGAGTATTAGAGGGTGCATACTTAAATTCACACAGGACACTAGATAAGACAGGAGAATTACACCAGATATAACAGACTGACCCTAGCCCCCGGCATATAGACTATTGCAGCTTAGATACTGGAGATTGAGATGGTGGGGACACTGTGGCCCCATCCGGCGATACCCCCGGAGAGGACCAACCAGGCAGGATATAACCCCACCCACTTTGCCAAAGCACAGCCCCCACACCACTAAAGGGATATCAACAGACCAACAACTTACTACCCTGAGACAAGGCTGAGTATAGCCAACAAAGATCTCCTCCACCTCACGAGCCCGAGGGGGATCAAGACCGGACAAGAAGATCACGTCAGTGACTCAACCCACTCAAGTTGAGTATAGCACAAAAAAGCCTGGCATAACGTGACGCACCCTTCCTAGGGACAGCATGGAAGCCAGAGGCAGAGAATCCCAGTGGAGAGAGGGGAGCTGGCCAGGCAGAGACAGTAAGGGTGGTTCAACCTTCCAGTGCCTTGCCATTAACCTTCACACCCCTGGGCCAGACTACACTCAATAATAGGACCTACTGAATAGATGAGTCTTCAGTAATGGCTTAAAGGTTGAGACAGAGTCTGCGACGCTCACATGGAAATTGAAGACCATTCCATAAAAATTGAGGTGAAAGCCCTGCCTCTAGCTGTTTGCTTAGAAATTCTAGGGACAATAAAGTGGCTTGCGTCTTATGACCATAGTGTACGTGTATGTATGTACGGCAGGACAAAATCGGAGACATAGGTAGGAACAAGTCCGTCAAATGCTTTGTAGGTTAGCAGTAAAACCATGAAATCAACCCTAGCCTGAAGAGGAAGCCAGTGTAGAGAGGCTAGCACTGGAGTAATATGACACATTATTTTGGTTCTAGTCAAGATTATAGCAGCCGTATTCAGCACTGACTTAAGTTTATTTAGTGCTTTATCTGGGTAGCTGGAGAGTGGAGCATTGCACTAGTCTAATTTAGAAATTACAAAAGCATGGATTCGCTTTTCTGCATAATTTTTGGACAACAAGTTTCTGACTTTTGCAATGTTACGAAGATGGAAAAAAGCTGCCCTTGAAATAGTCTTGATATGGTCATCAAAAGAGAGATCAGGGACCAGATAACGCCGAGGTCCTTCACAGTTTTATTTGAGACGACTGTACAACCATCAAGATTAATTTTCAGATCATACAGCAGATCTCTTTGTTACTTGGGACCTCGAACTAGCATCTCTGTTTTGTCCGAGTTTAAAAAATAAACATTTGCCGCCACCCACTTCCTCATGTCTGAAACACAGTCTTCCAGGGTAGGCAATTTAGGGACTTCACCATGTTTTGTCGAAATGTACAGTTGTGTGTTTTTTTTATATTTCCCCTTTATTTAAACAGGTAGGCCAGTTGAGAACAAGTTCTCATTTACAACTGTGACCTGACCAAGATAAAGCAAAGCAGTGTGACACAAACAACACAGAGTTACACATGGGATAAACAAACATACAGTCAATAACACAATAGAAAAATATATATACAGGTACAGTGTGTGCAGATGTAGTATGATTAGGGAGGTAAGACAATAAATAGGCCATAGTGGCAACATAATTACAATTTAGCAATTAAACACTGGAGTGGTAGATAATGCAGAAGATGAATGTGCAAGTAGAGATACTGGGGTGCAAAGGAGCAAAAAAATAAATAACAATACGGGGATGAGGTAGTTGGGTGGGCTATTTACAAATGGGCTATGTACAGGTGCAATGATCGGTAAGCTGCTCTGACAGCTGATGCTTAAAGTTAGTGAGGGAGATATAAGACTCCAGCTTCAGTGATTTTTGCAATTCGTTCCAGTCATTGGCAGCAGAGAACTGTAAGGAAAGACAGCCAAAGCAGGAGTTGGCTTTGGGGATGACCAGTGAAATATACCTGCTGGAGCGCATGCTACGGATGGGTGCTGCTATGGTGATTAGTGAGCTGAGATAAGGCGGGGCTTTACCTAGCAAAGACTTATAGATGACCTGGAGCCAGTGGGTTTGGCGATGAATATGAAGCGAGGGCCAGCCAACAAGAGCATACAGGTCACAGTCATGGGTTGTATATGGGGCTTTGGTGACAAATTGGATGGCACTGTGATAGACTACATCCAATTTGCTGAGTAGAGTGTTGGAGGTTATTTTGTAAATGACATCGCCAAAGTCGAGGATCGGTAGGATAGTCAGTTTTACGAGGGTATGTTTGGCAGCATGAGTGAAGGATGCTTTGTTGCAAAATAGGAAGCTGATTATAGATGACATTTTCGATTGGAGATGCTAAATGTGAGTCTGGAAGGAGAGTTTACAGTCTAACCAGACACCTAGGTATTTGTAGTTGTCCACATATTTTAAGTCAGAACCATCCAGAGTAGTGATGCTAGATGGGCGGGCGGGTGCGGGTAGCGATCGGTTGAAGAGCATGCATTTAGTTTTACTTGCATTTAAGAGCAGTTGGAGGCCACGGAAGGAGTGTTCTATGGCATTGAAGCTCGTCTGGATGAAGTTAACACAGTGTCCAAAGAAGGGCCAGAAGTATACATAATGGTGTCGTCTGCGTAGAGGTGGATCAGAGAATCACCAGCAGCAAGAGCGACATCATTGATGTATACAGAGAAAAGAGTCGGCCCGAGAATAGAACCCTGTGGCACCCCCATAGAGAGGTCCGGACAACAGGACCTCCGATTTGACACACTGAACTCTAACTGAGAAGTAGTTGGTGAACCAGGCGAGTCAGTCATTTGAGAAACCAAGGCTATTGAGGCTGCCGATAAGAATGCGGTGATTGACAGAGTCGAAAGCCTTGGCCAGTTCGATGAAGATGGCTGCACAGTATTGTCTTTTATCGATGGCGGTTATGATATCGTTTAGGACCTTGAGCGTGGCTGAAGTACACCCATGACCAGCTCGGAAACCAGATTGCATAGCGGAGAAGGTACGGTGGGATTCAAAATGGTCGGTGATCTGTTTGTTAACTTGGCTTTCGAAGCATAGCAGTGAAAGTTGACATTGTGTTTCCGAATGACATCCCCACGAGGTAGAATATATAGTGAAAGAACACCGAAACTTACAATTGATTTGTCTGAGGACAAATCATCCACAGAGACAAACATATATTTCCAACAGATAAGATCTAAACCAAGCAAGAACTTGTCCGTGTAGACCAATTAGGGATTCCAATCTTTCCAAAAGAATGTGGTGATCGATGGTGTCAAAGCGGCACTAAGGTCTATGAGCACGAGGACAGATGCAGAGCCTTGGTCTGACACCATTAAAATGACATTTACCACCTTCACAAGTACAGTCTCAGTAATATGAATTTCAATGTAAAATATGCACTTTAATTTACCTTCAAATTCTTCCACAAGATTCCTCCTTCCTTGGATCTTGGTTCTGTTGTAGCACTGTTGGCAGAACTGGAGTCTTGCAATGGAGAAACAATTGTGGTTTCCACTGGAACAGAGAAGGGTCCTCCTGGCCCAATTTACAGTGCCTTCGGAAAGTATTAAAGGCCCCTTGACTTTTTCCACATTTTGTTTCGTTACAGCCTCATTCTAAAATGGATTAAATTGTTGTTGTTTTTCTCAGAAATATACGCACAATACCCCATAATGACAAAGCGAAAACAGCTTTTATACATTTTTGGAAATGTATTAAAAATGAAAAACAGAAATACCTTATTTACACAAGTATTCAGACACTATGCTGTGCAACTCAAAATTTAGCTCAGGTGCATCCTGTTTCCATTGATCATCCTTGAGATGTTTCTACAACTTGATTGGAGTTCACCTGTGCTAAATTCAATTGATTGGACATGATTTGGAAAGGCACACACCTGTCTATATAAGGTCCCACAGTTGACAGTTTATGTCAGAGCAAAAACAAAGCCATGAGGTCAAAGGAATTGTCCGTCAAGATCCATGACAGGATTGTGTCGAGGCACAGATTGGGGGAAGGGTACCAAAACATTTGTGCAGCATTGAAGGTCCCCAAGAACACAGTGGCCTCCATAATTCTTCAATGGAAGAAGTTTGGAACCACCAAGACTCTTCCTAAAGCTGATCGCCTGGCCAAGCTGAGCAATCGGGGAAGAATGGCCTTGGTCAGAGAGGTGACCAAGAACCCAATGGTCACTCTGACAGAGCTCTAGAGTATCTGTGTGGAGTTGGGAGAACCTTCCAGAAGGACAACCATCTCTGCAGCACTACACCAATCAGGCCTTTATTGTAGAGTGGCCAGATGGAAGACACTCATCAGTAAAAGACTCATGACAGCCCGCTTGGAGTTTGCCAAAAGACACCTAAAGACTCTGAGACCATGAGAACCAAGATTCTGTGGTCTGATGAAACCAAGATTGAACTCTTTGGCCAGAATGCCAAGGGTCACATCTGGAGGCAGCATCCCTACAGTGAAGTATGGTGGTGGCAGCATGATGCTGTGGGATGTTTTCAGTGGCAGGGACTGGGAGACTAGTCAGGATCGAGGGAAAGATTAACAGAGAAAAGTACAGAGCGATCCTTGATGAAAACCAGCTCCAGAGCGCTCAGGATCTCAGAATGGGGTTAAGGTTCAACAGGACAACAACCCTTTGTACACAGCCAAGACAACACATGAGTGGCTTCAGGACAAGTCTCTGAATGTCCTTGAGTGGCCCAGCCAGAGCCCGGACTTGAACCCGATCAAACATCTCTGGAGAGACCTGAAATTAGCTGTGCAGCAACGCTCCCCATCCAACCTGACCGAGCTTGAGAGGATCTGCAGAGAAGAATGGGAGAAACTCCCCAAATACAGGTGTGCCAAGCTTGTAGCGTCATACACCAGAAGACTCGATGCTGTAATTGCTGCCAAAGGTGCTTCAACAAAGTACTGAGTAAAGGGTCTGAATACCTATATAAATGTGTTATTTCAGTTTTTAATTTTTTATAATTGAGCAAAAATGTAAAAAACAGTTTTTGCTTTGTCATTATGGGGTATTGTGTGTAGATTGATGAGAAAAAAACAATTTAGCCATTTTTAGAACAAGGCTGTAACGTAACAAAACGTGGAAAAAGTCAACGGGTATGAATACTTTCAGAAGACACTTTGCTTGCTTCTTTTTTGCCATGGTGTTTAACTTTGAAAAATCTACTTCCTAATTTGTAGCAGATAGTTCCCATGTGGAGTTGGTGTGTGTACAACATGACGTTTAATTCTTAGGTTATATCAGTGTAAATAATGTGTAATATGACATTTAATTGTATGGCAAACCCTGGTGATTTACAGGATGTAGGCCTACCATAAAATAAAGTCCCCAATCTCTGATTCTAAAACATTGCCTGACCATCTTCAAGTTAGGCACACTCATCTAAACTTGTAGTTATGCTCTTCTACAGGAAAGTGTGGCCTTTTCCAGAGGGGCTTGTTGGCATCAAAACACTTTGATGTGTTTTCAATCAACTTCAAAAACATTCATTTCCCCCTTCTTATTAGTTGTATTTTATACTGTATGTACAGTACGGGTTCAGGGGTTACTCAAATGTTTGAAGAGTGTATGTGTAAGCAGCTAACTAAAACACAAACACACACACATACTCAACATTTTGAAGGAAGGCATGGTCCTGATGTGGTTTTTGTGTTGTGGTTCAGTGCTTTCTGTCTCTTCTGTTGATGAAAATGTACCTCAGTGGACTCCAACATAAAACGTTTTTTCTTTTAGGGAAGAAAACACACACTTTTTGATACATGTATACAAACTGAACTTTATTTCACCACTGTCAAATACAGATAAATACATGTTTATTTCACCACTGTCAAACAGATAAAAAAATGTGTCATTAAAATAATACAATCAATATAAACTAGACTTTTACAGGGACCCCCATAAAAAGGTTGAGGAATTTTAAACACTTTCCAGCCAAAATACAAAACTTAGATCTATGACTTAAAGTGGAACTGACAGCACTTTAGCAACATGAAATCTTATTAAAATCTGTTCCTATACACCCCCAGCACTGGAGTCTACGTAGACTGGTGCGCCATAGCCAATCAGAGATACAGTAGGCCTATATGCAAACAAGCCATTTTCCACAAGGGCCTTCCATCATCCACTTTGAACTGGACTGTGTGTTTACAGGCAGTTGCAACAGCGCGACTTTAAATCATTAGAACACATTTGCCAAAAGCCACAAAATACACTTGAATGGTTTTCTGCAAATATGTAGCTAAATACCACGGGAGTCCTCTTACATTTGGGAACTTTACAGTCCTATTGATCAAACAACCAGCAACAGCAACACGATCAACAACTAATGCTAGCCAGAGCAAGACGAGCTAAAATCTAACAAAGGAACATTAGATAAACCCTCTCAAACGTTTTCAGCTAGTTGGCCATCAAAATTGCACTGATAAACAGTGGGGAAGAGCCTGCTCATCCTTCTGCAGCTTGCCTGCCAATATATTGTCCCAACCAAGCACCCAAGCTTACTGACTGAAGATGGCTTGCTTGCTAGCTACTTCCAGACACAAATGAGAGAAAACCTCACTGACCATGTTACTCGTCCTAGCAGAGCTGGTTACAATGTTTGAATGTTATATTGACCGTTCTTGACTAACTATTACTTTTTTTAGCCTACATTTACTGACACCGGTCATATTCAACAGGAGTTGCGCGTTCGGAAATTCATCAGTTATTCTGCGCTCTGGCACTCTCAGACAAGAGTGATCTGATCTGATCTGTTTGTATCATATATGCAAAGTAGTTAAAACGCTGTCAGCTCCTCTTTAACATTTAAATAGGTTTGAGTTGTTATATTATACACAGACCTTCCATCCAAGCTGTGTCTTGTTATCATGGTGCAGGTTAAACTGTTATCTGATTGAAGAGTGTCTGTCTGTCTGTGACAGATGATGGCCAGTCATTATCAAACTGAAAATCCAAGCATCGATTCACACTGTTGGCATCTGAAGCATCTCAGGTTCATCTTGTGAAGAATGTGAGACAATCCATTTAGGGAAAGGCATAAACACTCAACTCTTGGAACATGATTGTTGGCGTAGTCTCCAATGGCCATCTTACTTGAGAAGATTGTGCTTGTTATACAAGACATTTCAAGTCCTGAGGTGGAACATTGGGAAAGAGAAGACAAAGAAAATAAGACCATACAGAAATTAGAATACCTTAAACTCACAGCAACAACACTTTTGAATGGAGAGAAATCTAGTGCAGGAGTTTATATTGTGCATTAATATACTTGCTATGTGTGTTGTAGTGTAAATATGACACTTGTAATGTAGTTGACGTACACTCTTTATGAATGCATCCTTAATTGCAATAAGGCAGGATACTACAGCCTGAATACAGAGAGAATTAAAGAAATCTGGAATATAAGCATCAATTCAAAACAATTGATCAGACTTCAACATTGGGAATGCTACAAAAAACAGAGCATACACATAAATCCTCTGCCATTTTCACCTTGGTTCTCACTGGTAACTTGATAGGCCTCCAGTGTGCTTTGCTTGTGGAGACCACCACTTTGCCAATGTATTCTCAACCTATTCTATTCGAAACTTGGGATTTATTGTAAGCAACTTCAGGTTCTCTCTTCGACGGCACTAAACAAACTGATGGATGCCTAAGCAAAGGATATTAAAACACAGACCGTTTTCTTAAAAACAGCCAACTCAGCGTCTCCGACAGCAAAATGAAGTTGCTGGTTTTGCTTGGTAAGCAGAATCTACTAAACCTATATGTGAAATGACCAGGCGATCTCTGATGCTTTTTTTTAAGCATTTCTCTCTGTCGTGTCGCATTTCATTGACTCCGCTGTTTGCACATCTCAGCGCTGTAGGATACTAGCTACTACTACCCTGTCAAAGTGGAAGTCCAGTTCATACCATAGTATTAACATACTAATGTTCATATTGAATTATGTTTGGCCATGGGGTCAGGAGAACGAACATACGTTGTACTTATACTTAGTAATATTAGTAATAACTTTGTTTTTCTGTGCACAACAGGTATGAATGGTAATGTAATGGCAATGTAACAGTAACCCATGACAAAACAAAACAGTGAAAAGTGATTGGATGTATGACGGCAACAACTAGACCCAAGACGTTAACTCGCCAACTTCCTTTACTCAATGCGCTGCACAGTAGCCCGTTCCTGCAGTCAAATGACCTAGTAGCCTCATGGGTGGAGTTTTATTCATATTTTTCACAATTTCATAATTAATAAACATTATTTTTAAAAAGCCACAATAATCTGGTGTTTCTACATCAAATGGGTTTGTTATATTTCAGACTTCTGTGTAATATTGGGATGCAAACTCAGAATGGAATAGATTTGAACTCTATCTAACATGGTACAGGTGTCTTCTTCTTTATAAACTCATAACCATGTGTGTGAGGTGTATCATTTTGTTTCAATGTGGATTTGTTTAAGACTAACATGCTGACCAGACCGAACACGTCGCGTGCGCGAGCGTTGCAAAATACATTTTGAAATCCATGTTATTCAATTATTGCACCCACACTGCTTGCGCGGGCCAACGAGCGTCTGCGTTGCCAAGGGCTAAAATAGAAGTCATTCCTATTTCTGATGCAGATCGCACTGCAAGTCCTGCCTCTCCCATCTCCTCGTTGGTTTATAGAAGCAGGTACCCACATGCCATCTCCTCATTGGTTATACCCACGTGGGTGATTGAAAGACAAACTGTTTTGCCGGTCATCGTGGTAATACTATGAAAGTTTAGATGCCAATCACCATATAAGTTCAAAGATGAAAAAGCCTGAAAGGACGAGAGATGACTAGAAACGATTCGGTTGACCGTTTTATGTGTGGATTAATTGTCGGAGTAGAAGACATTGTGCATTTCAGGTAAAATAACAACTCAATTTTTATATCCCAGGACAAATAAGCTATCATGTGCAAGCCAGCTAGCTAAATTGCCATACATGTTTAATGCTTTTCGACCTGTCCCCAAATTGATATAATTGGTTCAGAGTTTGTTTTGATATTTTAACCTACGTGTCGTGATCGCGTTTGGTGTGGGGGGACAAAATAATTTATGCACGATGGCGCATGATGGCGCACGCGCGCAGCCATTTTGGGTTCCGTGTTAGAAACACGCTGTGTGACCCTGATTTAGCCCACTGCAGTAAAAGGCTAAAAGTGACCCAAATAAATTGATTCCAAAGCCATTTAACTAGGCCACGATTAGTTGTCATCAAACCAGATGGATCATTCTCTAATAGAATAAATGATACCTGAAGTCGTCACTGCAGTTTGGAGTCTACAGAATGCAACCCTGACCTCATACACAGTATAGATGTGCTATCCTGCAGAACTCTTGAGAAAGCAAGCAAGGGCAGGCAGCTGAGACCTTGAGACAGTTATCATTATGGAGACAGGCAGCATTGACATCTCTGAGTGCAGGACTACTGAAGGTCACCGGGTGCCTATTGTACACAACACCTACTGAAAGAACCATCAATATAGCTGTTTTTCATCTTAACATCAACCTTCAACATTCATGTACTGAAAAGACACCTTTGGCCAGGTGCAATGTAGCATTTACATTCACAACCATATCTGTTATTAATTCTTCTAATTTAGATTACTGTATGGATTTTAAAATGAAGCATTACATATATTCCATGACTCAGGGCCATACATGTCACATGGCAAAGCAATCACGGATTCTTTGAATTGGTATTGGCCAGATGGTTTAAAGAAGAAGTAACACAGAAGAGCTGAATGTTATCATATTTAATCATTATTCACCTCACTTTACACGAACAAAGACAAACACTAAAGAAATGGTGTTTAGAAATGTAACATAGAATGTGTACTGATTCTCCATCATATGGAATGCAGAACTATGTTTAGCTATATACATACATTTCTATAAACAATGTTCTAAACATTATGCCTTACTAGTGGTTACATATCTCTTGCTCATATCTCTGTTGCTGCAAGTGTTTCATCCAGCTATATTCTCTGGGCAGCTGAGCCTTCACCTGAAGCATTTCAGCATTTCAGCTCCGCTCGAACACAGCGGTTTTTATACTGTGAAGGCCAGCATAGACCTGGTAGGGATAGAACACACACACACACTCACACACACACTCACACACACACACACACACACACACACACACACACACACACACACACACACACACACACACACACACACACACACACTCACACACACACACACACACACACACACACACACACACACACACACACACTCACACACACACACACACACACACACACACACACACACACACAGCTTTAAAAAGACAGCTCTTAAATCCACAATCTGTAGGATATACATATCACCAACAAAAACATTGAGCATTTTCACATGCAAATAGCCCTCAATTTTGTAATTCCCCTTGAGAGCTACTTAAAAATAACATGATGTATTGCTAATACATTGTTGTTATTGTTTTTAATTGACAATGAAAACATAAACAATGAAGTATGTCAACATGGTATCAACGCACAGTTTACAACAAAGTCATTTTAATAACACAACCACATTCAGTTATCTTTGTCTTTACTCACCTGTTTTCCTGGTTTCACTGTAGTTGTTAGTCCAGTAGATATTTGGATGATTCAAATACTGACAGTTGTGGTACTAACTACAGTCCATCCATGAAGCACCGAAGGACCACACTATTCCATTAAGGAGAAATGCTCCTGGTCTAAATCATGTCTGGCTAAATTGATTGCCCCCCAATAGGCGGGCATCATGCATGCCCAAAAAAAGAGAAATCTCTGGCCAATGGATTTTCAATGGATTTAAAAAATATATATTATAAAACACTGAAAATGTATAATCATATATTTACGCATATGTGCTCAGTTATTTCCTACCAGCTGGTAGTGAAGAAGTAGGCCTTTCCAGGGCTTCTCCATCATTTGTTAGAGTTTAGAAAAGGTCTGCTGGTTAAATACAAACATTTTTATTATTCTGATGTTTCGAAAAGTGATTTTCTTCCAAAACCATTATGATAGGCTTAAATAAACTATTGAAAAATACTTTCATGTATATTTTTCCAAAGGCCAGGTCCTTGACTCAAATGAGACAATAAGGCCCGCTAGGGTTTCCCGGACATGTTGAGAATCGCTGCCTGTCCTATTCTGCCTGATTCATAGATGTTTAATTGTGTTGAAATGGAGAGTCTTTACAAAGTTTGAAACACATAGACTCTCATGTAAACACATACAGTGCATTCCGAAAGTATTCAGACCCCTTCCCTTTTCCCACATTTTGTTACATTACAGCCTTATTCTAAAATATATATTTTTAAATTCCCTCATCAATATACACACAATACCCCATAATGACAAAGCGAAAACAGGTTTTAAGAAATAAAAAACAGAAATACCTTATTTACATAAGTATTCAGACCCTTTGCTATGAGACTTGAAATTGAGCTCAGGCGCATCCTGTTTCCATCAATCATCCTTGCGATGTTTCTACAACTTGATTGGAGTCCACCTGTGGTAAATTCAATTGATTGGAGATGATTTGGAAAGTTGACAGTTGACAATGCATGTCAGAGCAAAAACCAAGCCATGAGGTCGAAGGAATTGTCCGGAGAGCTCCGAGACAGGATTGTGTCGAGGCATAGATCTGAGAAAGGGTACCAAATTTTCTGCAGCAATGAAGGTCCCCAAGAACACAGTGATTTCCATCATTCTTAAATGGAAGAAGTTTGGAACCACCAAGACTCTTCCTAGAGCTGGCTGCCCGGCCACACTGAGCAATCAGGGGAGAAGGGCCTTGGTCAGGGAGGTGACCAAGAACCCGATGGTCCCTCTGACAGAGCTCCAGAGTTCCTCTATGGAGATGGGAGAACCTTCCAGAAGGACAACCATCTCTGCAGCACTCCACCAATCAGACCTTTATGGTAGAGTGGCCAGATGGAAGTCACTCCTTAGTAAAAGGCACATGAAAAAAGGCACCTAAAATAATCTCAGACCACGAGAACCAAGATTTTCTTGTCTGATGAAACCAAGATAGAACTCTTTGGCCTGAATGCCTAGCATCACGTCTGGAGGAAAGCATCAGGCTGTGGGAATGTTTTTCAGTGGCAGGGACTGGGAGACTAGTCAGGATCGAGGGAAAAGTGAACGGAACACAGTACAGAGTTCCTTGATGCAATCCTGCTCCAAAGCGCTCAGGACCTCAACAGGACAAACAACAACAAGCACACAGACAACGCAGGAGTGGCTTCAGGACAAGTCTCTGAATGTCCTTGAGTGGCCCAGCCAGAGCCCGGACTTGAACCCGATCAAACATCTCTGGAGAGACCTGAAAATAGCTGTGCAGCAACGCTCCCCATCCAACCTGAGAGAGCTTGAGATGATCTGCAGAGAAGAATGGGAGAAACTCCCCAAATACAGGTGTGCCAAGCTTGTAGAGTCATACCCAAGAAAACTCGAGGCTGTAATCGCTGCCAAAGGTGCTTCAACAAAGTACTGAGTAAAGGGTCTGAAAACGTATATAAATGGGATATATATATATATATCCCATTTATACACATTTATAAAAATATATTATTAACCTGTTTTTGCAGGTTTTAGTCTTAAAACCTGTTTGGAAATTGGGTAGTGCATCATCAGTTCCTCTTTTCATGTTAGTCATTACATACCTTAGAGAGCTGTCTACATACCACCACAGAGCGAGGTTGGAACTAAAACCGCACTAAATGAGCTGTATTCCACCATAAGCAAACAGGAAAACGCGCATCCAGAGGCTGCGTTCCTAGTGGCTAGTGACTTTAATGCAGGGAACTTAAATCAGTTTTACCGAATTTCTATCAACATGTTAAATGTGCAACCAGAGGTAAAACAATTCTAGACCACCTCTACTCCACACACAGAGATGCGTACAAAGCTCTCCCTCACACTTCATTTGGCAAATCTGACCATAACACTATCCTCCTGATTCCTGCTTACAAGCAAAAATTTAAGCAGGAGGCACCAGTGACTCGGTCAATAAAAAAAGTGGTCAGATGAAGCAGATGCTAAACTGCAGGACTGTTTTGCTGGCACAGACTGGAATATGCTCCGGGATTCTTCCGAAGGCATTGAGGAGTACACCACTTCAGTCACTGGCTTTATCAATAAGTGAATCAAGGATGTCGTCCACACAGTGACTGTATGTACATACCCCAACCAGAAGCCATGGATTACATGCAACATTCGCACTGAGCTAAAGGGTAGAGCTGCCGCTTTCAAGGAGCGGGACTCTAACTCGGAAACTTATAAGAAATCCCGCTACGCCCTCTGACAAACCATCAAACAGGCAAAGAGTCAATACAGGACTAAGATCGAATCATACTACACCGACTCGGATGTGGCAGGGCTAGCAAACAATTACAGACTATAAAGGGAAACACAGCCGAGAGCTGCCCAGACACAAAGGTACCAGACGAGCTGAATAACTTCTATGCTCTCTTCGAGGCAAGTAACACTGAAATATGCATGAGAGCATCAACTGTTCTGGATGACTGTGTGATCATGCTCTCCGCAGCAGATGTGAGTAAGACCTTTGAACAGGCCAACATTCACAAGGCTGCTGGGCCAGACGGATTACCAGGACGTATACTCCGAGCATGCGCTGACCAACTGGCAAGTGTCTTCACTGACATTTTCAACCTTTCCCTGTCTGGGTCTATAAGACCAACATGTTTCAAGCAGACCACCATAGTCCCTGTGCCCAAGAACACTAAGGTAACCAGCCTAAATGACTACCGACCTGTAGCGCTCACGTCTGTAGCAATGAAATGCTTTGAAAGGCTGGTCATGGCTCATATCAACACCATTATCCCAGAAACCTAGACCCACTCTGATTTGCATACCGCACCAACAGATCCACAGATGATGCAATCTCTATTGCACTCCATGCTGCCCTTTCCCACCTGGACAAAGGAGCACCTATGTGAGAATGCTATTTATTGACTACAGCTCAGCGTTCAACACCATAGCGCCCTCAAAGCTCATCACTAAGCTAAGGACCCTGGGACTAAACAGCTCCCTCAACTGGATCCAAGACTTCCTGACGGGCCACCCCCAGGTGGTAAGGGTAGGTAACAACACACCCGCCACGCTGATCCTCAACACGGTGGCCCCTCAGGGGTGCGTGCTCAGTCCCCTCCTGTATTCCCTGTTCACTCATGACTGCACGGCCAGGCACAACTCCAACACCATGATTAAGTTTGCTGATGATGCAACAGTGGTAGGCCCGATCACCGACAACGATGAGACAGCCTATAGGGAGGAGGTCATAGACCTGACCGTGTGGTGCAAGGACAACAACCTCTCCCTCAACGTGATCAAGACAAAGGAGATGATTGTAGACTACAGGAAAAAGAGGACCGAGCACGCCCCCATTCTCATCGACGGGGCTGTAGTGGAGCAGGTTGAGAGTTTCAAGTTCCTTGGTGTCCACATCAACCACAAACTAACATGGTCCAAGCACACCAAGACAGTCATGAAGAGGGCACGACAAAACCTATTCCCCCTCAGGAGACTGAAAAGATTTGTCATGGGTCCTCAGATCCTCAAAAGATTTTACAGCGGCACCATCGAGAGCATCCTGACGGGTTGCATCACTGCCTGGTATGGCAACTGTTCGGCCTCCGACCGCAAGGCACTGCAGAGCGTACATCACCGGGGCCAAGCTTCCTGCCATCCAGGATCTCTATAACAGGTGGTGTCAGAGGAAGGCCCTAAAAATTGACAAAGACTCCAGCCACCCTTGTTATAGACTGTTCTCTCTGCTACCGCATGGCAAGCGGTACTGGAGCACCATGTCTAGGTCCAATAGGCTTCTAAACAGCTTCTACCCCCAAGCCATAAGACTCCTGAACAGCTCATCAAATGGCTACCCAGACTATTTGCACCCCCCCACTACGCTGCTGCTACTCTCTGTTATTATCTATGCAGAGCCACTTTGACAACCCTACCTGCATGTACATAATTATATCAAATACCTCGACACCGGTGCCCCCGCACATTGACACATTGACTCTGTACCGGTACCCCCTGTATATAGCCCCGCTATTGTTATTTACTGCTGCTCTTTAATTATTTTAATTTATTTTTTAGGTATTTTCCTACAACTGCATCGTTGTTTAAGAGCTTGTAAGTAAGCATTTCACCGTAAGGTCTACACCTGTTGTATGTGACAAATATAATTTGATTTGATTTATTTTTAACTTGTCAGAAATATCCAGAACAACTAGGCCATGTTAGCTAACGTTTTTTTAATTCAGGTTTTTTAGCACATAGATATTGTTTTAATTCTTTTGTCACTCACATATCAGATGAATACATATTAGACATGGCAAAATGTATAGAATTGCAAGAAAAATTGCTTTAAAACTGCAAAACGTTCTTTGCACCCCGTGACAAATTATGTAGAATTGCAGGAAATAAGCTTTAAAGCTGCAAAATTCTCTCCACCAAAAATAGGGGTATGAATAGTTTGTGTCATGAACAGTGCTTATAGAAATAGACGTAGTGCGTGCGTGTGCGCACACAGCGCTGGTGCGGGATGTTCCCCAAAGCTGGAAGGGGGGCAACGAGTGAAAAAGTTTGGGACCCCTGGGCTAGGCTACATGTGACTGTATGGTGTGTGTGCAGGTACGTGCATATGAGTGTACAAGCACTAATGCTTAGGAAGATTTCAAAGATTAGGTTATTATTCATTTTTCATCCACATGTCCAGAGATCTACGTTAATTCCCCTTTATTCAATACAGGACATAGTGACATTTTTTTTCTTAAAAAGCCTTGGTGGGCTTCCTGTTAGTAACGTGACAGAAAATAGAGTAGGTAGTGTTTTTGGGGTCTGTCATTTCATTAAGGGACTCGACAGTGTGGTTTTGCAAATTTAAATTTTTCTGTTTTGATTTAGTTTACGGTTACACAAACGTCTTATTAATTGTTTTGTTATTGTGATGCACTACTTGATCTGGGTTAAGTTATTCTATAATATTCTGTAACATGAACAGTTAATTTAAAGCGGTCTCCTGGAATGTTTGTGGCAGTGGGCATGTGGTTAAGAGGAAGAAAATTCTAACATTCTTAAAAAAGGAAAGAGTTTCAATTGCTATTCTACAGGAGACCCATTTATCTTCAACAAAACATGCTGAAGAGGAACTGCGTGGGCCAGGTGTATTTTTCTTATTTTATTTCAAACAAAAGAGGCCTTGTAAATAAAAATGTCCCATTTAAATTTGAGCACGAAGACACAGACCCTGAAGGGTGATTTCTTTTCATTACAGGTGATATTCTAGGTCAACATATTGCTACTATACTAAATGTATATGGCCCAAACATAGACGCCCCCAAATGTATTTTCTGACATGATTTTATTATTTAATGAACACTGCAAGGGTCTTGGGTTTATAGCAGGAAATTTGAACTGTACTTTGGATAAATCATCAACTGCTCCAGTATCGAATCATATAGCCTCAAATAATCTTGGAAGCATTTGTGATTCATCTGGTTTAGTAGACATATGGAGGAAGCTAAATCCTGATGTCAGAGACTATACTTTCTACTCTCGAGCCCATAATTAATATTCTAGATTGGAAAAATGTTTTATGCCCTCTACTTACATGCATGTTATTGGTTCTATAGACATTTCTGACCATGCCCCAGTGTATAAAGATATTGAAATTGGCAAAACAATCCCTAAATGAGATATTGGAGACATAATAAGTCTCTGCTTAATGATGAAAGATTCTGCTCATAGATAAAAGATAAATAATCAAATTACTGGCTTGACAATCAACTCTCTCCTGTCTCAGCTGCAGCTATTTCCCAAGTTCCTCTGATCAAGAAGCTTGGAATGGAAAAGTGGGAAAAATTGGAAGCTGAAGTAAACCATTTAGAACTTTTCCATAAACAATAACCAATCTAGGCAAAGTGGAATTCACTAGCTTGTACTAAGACCAAACTCAATTATTTAGATCATACAAAGCATGTTAAAACACTTGTTTTTTACCAAGCCAAGCAAAGATTTTCTGAGTTCGGTAACCGGCTGAGCCGTCTACTTGCACACCAACTTAAAAAATGACAGAATGAAAGATTGACTAAGTCTATAAGGATGGCAGATGGCTCCACTTCTTATGACCCATTGCTTATCAATAATACGTTTTGCGACTTCTATAAATCTCTTTATACTTCACAATGTACAAGATCGAATGACGAAATTACAAAATATCTGAATAAGATCGTCTTGCCCACTATATCAGATGAGAATAGAAAAATACTAAATGCTTCCTTTACTCCTGAAGAGGTTAGGGAAGCTATTAAGGTAATGCTTTCTGGTAAGGCACCCAGCTTAGATGGCTTCTCGGCAGAGTTCTACAAGACGTTCTGGCCTGAGATATGCCCTATCTTCATTCCTGCTCTAAATGATATGTTCGAAAGAGACATCATACCAGAGTCCTGGGAAACTGCATCCATTTGCCTGATACTAAAAAAGGACAAAAACACATTAAACTGCTTTTTGTTTAGACCTATCAGTTTGCTAGGAGTTGATGTTAAAATAATCGCTAAGACACTTGCTCGCAGGATGGAGGTCCTACTTCCAAACCTCATTGAACCTGATCAGAGTGGCTTTGTCAAATCCAGATTTGGATATCATAAACCATCTTGGCAGAATTAAAGACCCTACACTCATTGTCTCTGTCGATGCCGAAAAGGCCTTTTAAACTATTGTTTGCTGAATTAGAAAAAGTGAATCTGGGAGACCATTTTATTAATTTAGCAACATTACGTTATTCTGACCCATCAGCGGCAGTTAACTCAAATGGTAAACTATCAGAAAGATTTCCTATCAGTAGGGGCTGTCGTCAAGGCTGTCCTTTATCTCCTGTTCTGTTCTCCTTAGTCATAGAACCACTGGCTGAGGGAATAAGGTCTAGTAATGAAATGTATGCATTCACTACTGTAAGTCGCACTGGATAAGAGCGTCTGCTAAATGACTAAAATGTAATGTAAATGTAACATCATGGGCTTTTCTGTGGGTGACGAAGAGCATAGAATTTCATTATTTTCCGATGATGTGCTTTTATATATGTCTAAACCAGAGACCTCTGTCACTGCAGTAACAGACATAATATCTGAATATGGTAACCTGTCAGGGTACAACATTTATGTGGATAAATCCATGGCTTTACCTTTGAATATTCGCTCTACAATCAACTTAGAAATGATATCTCCATTCTAATTTACTGAAACAGGCTTTAAGTACTTGGGCATATATGTTACTCCAAATCTTAAAGACCTGTTCACTTCAAATTATATGCCTTTGCTCACAAAGATTAAAAAAGACCTGGTTAAGTGGTCAGCCCTACCAAACACTTTTTTTTGTCAGGATTAATGTAGTCAGGATGAGTATCCTTCATCTGCAAAATGATATATTCCAAAATATTCCCTGCCATCTATTTCAGTCCTTTTTTCAGAAAATGAATGCCTATATCTCTAAATATATCTGGAACAATAAGAAACCTAGAAACAAATTTACAAAACAAATTGTAAATTTGCCAAATCTGTAACTATATTACCGGTCTGGTCAAATCAAGCACACAGTTGGTGCCTAGACAGACGCCACTCACTTTGGGTTGGGATGGAATCAATAGCATGTCATCCAAGAGCAATAGCTTCCTTACCATTTATTAATAGCATTGAAAAGATCCAGGCCTTATCTGACAATTGTACAGTACATAATACACTCTTAGCTTGGAAAGATGCAAGGAGATACTTCCAGATTCCAGACCATATATCACTCTGGTCACCTATTGCCCTTTATCCTGACTTCCCACCCAAATAAGGAGTATTGGACTTCTGGACTGGAAGACAAAGGGTATTGCTGACCTTATGCCTATATTTACTCAGGACACTCTTACATCTTTCCAACAGATAAAAACAGATTTTGACTTACCCCACAGTTTTTTAAGTGCCTACAACTTAGGTAATTCATATAGGGTCGGAAGAAAGTGGATAATCAACGTTTTCAAATGACTGAAGTTGAAAAACTATTTACGAATCCTAGTGTTTGGAGAGGTTTAATCTATGACTTATATTCTATTTTATTGAACAGAAGTGTCTCATTCTATGATGCATTCAGACATGTTTGGGAGAGAGACATTGGACATGCATTCGGTGAGGAAGGCGGGACTTCAATCTGCGAAAGGGTCTACCCCAAATGCACCTGCATAAACACACAAGAACTCAATGCCCCCACCCCCCAAAAATATAATAGAACCTACTTTACACCTGTTCGCCTTCCCAGAATGTTTTCCAATGCATCGCATTTATGTTTCAAATGTTAACAGTATACTGGCACCTTCATGCACATTTGGTGCTGTAGCAGAATCTACACATCCAGAAGGTCTTGGGTAGACAATTAGCTCTTTCACCAAATTTATATTTACTCTACTTTGATTGGAACATTGTGTTTGACCCTGACTCTGAACGTCTGTTCAATACCCTTGTTCACTTAGCCAAAAACATTATTTTGTTATTGTGGTCCACACCTGAAGTACCATATGTGAGGATGTGGCTTTCTCAGGCTTCTGCTATTCTACACCTATAGAAACTTACCTTTGATTTACACCAGAAGTCTGATACATTTTGGAAAATCTGTTTTCCATTGTGATCCTATGTAGAAAACCTCCCATAAAATCCCCACATTATAATTGTGATGTTTTTATTGCCTTTTGTATAACGTTTTTCTGTATCCTTATTCCATTTATTGTACTTAGTCTGTGTGATGCACTTTGTTTGGTTGTCTATGTAAACCCTGTTAAAATAAAATTCTAATAAAAAGATAATTTAAAGAGAAAATTAAATACCGAAATATCTAATTTACACAAGTATTCACACCCCTGAGTCAATACTTTGTAGAAGCACCTTTGGCAGTGCTTACAGCTATGAGTCTTTCTGGGTACGTCTCTAAGAGCTTTCCACACCTGGATTGTGCAACATTTGCCCATTATTATTTTAAAAATTCTTCGAACTCTGTAAAATTGGTTGTTGGTCATTGCTGGACAACCATTTCAGGTCTTGCCATAGATTTTCAAGTAGATTTAAGTCAAAACTGTAACTCGGACACTCAGGAACATTCAATGTCTTCTTGGTAAGCAACTCCAATGTAGATATGGCCTTGTGTTTTAGGTTATAGTCCTGCTGAAAGGTGAATTAATTTGACAGTGTCTGGTGGGAAGCAGACTGAACCAGGTTTTCCTCTAGGATTTGGCCTATCCATTTATTTGTTGTCCTGAAAAACTTCACAGTCCTTAACTATTACAAGCATACCAATAACATGATGCAGCCATCACTATGCTTGAAAATATGGAGAGTGACAATCAGTAATGTGTCATATTGGATTTGCCCCAAAAATAACACTGTAACACTGTAACACTTTACCCCATTTTTTTTTGCAGTATTTCTCTAGTGCCTTGTTGCAAACAAGATGTATGTTTTAGAATAGTTTTATTCTGTGCAGGCTTCCTACTTTTTACTCTGTCAATTAGGTTAGTATTGTGGAGTAACTACAATATTGTTGATTCATCCTGTTTTCTCCTATCACAGCCATTCAACTCTGTAACTGTTTCAAATCACCTTTGGCCTCATGGTGAACTCTCTGAGTGGTTTCCTTCCTCTCCAGGAACTGAGTTAGTAAGGACGCCTGTATCTTTGTAGTGACTGGGTGTATTGATACACCATCCAAAGTGTAATTAATAACTTCACCATGCTCAAAGTGATATTCAATGTCTACTTTTTTTTAATATGTACACATCTACCAATAGTTGCCCTTCTTTGTGAGGCATTGGAAAACCTATCTCGTCTTTGTGGTTGAATCTGTGTTTGAAATTCACCTCTCGACTGAGGGACATTACAGATAATTGTATGTGTGGGGTACAGAGATGAGGTAGTCATTCAAAAATCATGTTAAATACTATTATTCCTCAAAGAGTGAGTCCATGCAACTTATTATGACTTGTTAAGCAAATGTTTACTCATGAACTTATTTAGGCTTGGCATAAAAAAGGGTTTGAATGCTTATTGACTCAAGACATTTCAACTTTTCATTTTTAATTAATTTGTAAAAATGTCTCAAATATAATTACACTTTGACATTATGGGGTATTATTGTGTGTAGGTCATTGACAAAACATGTCAATTTAATCTATTTTAAATTCAGGCTGTAACACAACAAAATTCGGAAAAAAAGTCAAGAGGTGTGAATACTTTCTGAACACACTGTAAGGTGTTATAAACCCTTATGTTGTAAAATGCACAATGAGGCATCTGAGAACCAGTCAGTCATCATATCAAAAAGGTATGTTTCCACCACTGCATCTTCATCAATTATGTATATAAACATTGTCTCCATACTAGGTTACTCATTAGTCTTTAACACAGTGAATCGCCTTTATGTGCTTCAATGTGATACCTTTAAATCAAAGCTAACAAAAGTAAGCTATTTGTTACTAGCGCCAACTCTACTGGCCGGTTGTCCTGGCTATAAAAGTATATGATGCTGCAAAATAGCTTAAACTGATGGATGGTTTTGGTAACCGATCCTGGCTGAATGAATCCAACATCAATACAAATGATACGGACTCGGAGGCTTTCTGTAGAGAGGTTGTTAGAAATAGCAGTTTTTATTGTTGCTTATTTGTGCTTAAATAGCCCCCCCCCGGATGTAATAATTTGTGTGAGCAGGGTACCATTGCTCTGAGATGATGATGATGATGATGATGATGATGAGGAGGAGGAGAAGGAGGAGGAAGTTGATGATGATTTCACAGTGAAATGTCCTTTTTAATATAATAATCAATAACTTTACACTGGTCAGTTTCCAGCAATCACTTTATCCAATTCCACCGCTGAACACATAGGCGACTATTTATCAAAATATGATATTCACAATCAACCTCTAAATTCCACCAACATATTGACAATTGCATGTTATAATTGCCCTTAGATGTCCTCGGTGCTACAATAATCAAAAATATAAATCAATTTCATGCATATAGCAATCAATGATATGGAAAATGTTGAAACTATTTTCGTTAAAATTCCTTTCATAATCCAATTGCGCCACACTGTGGAGTTGGTCTCTCTCTCTCTCTCTCTCTCTCTCTCTCTCTCTCTCTCTCTCTCTCTCTCGCTCTCTCTCTCTCTCTTTTAATGAGGGTGCGTAATTGGTTTTATTTTCAAAAGTGCAATATAATATTGGAATACATGTCATTGAAATATTGTAGGCTACACCAAGCTTGTCTTTGTTTCTAATTCAACCAATTTATAATAAGCATATGATTGTTATTTTTAAAAGGCACCATACTGATCAATAAGTAAAATAATATTCAAATGTAGTAAATTATAATGATAATACTGCCTATTCGTTTTGAGGACAAGAACGCAATATAGATCCAAACTATAGACCTCTACTTCCATCTGGTGGCAACCAGGTGTAACGGTCTATTTTTTCCTCTCTCGCTCGCTTTCTCTCTCTCTCTTTAATATCTGCTATGTGCCACGGCGGAAGGCGAATCTAATCTGGATCTTCTTTAAGGCAATAAAACTAGATTGCTTCCTTTAAATGAAAGCCCTGCTTATTGTAGCTTTGAAATCCTCGTTTATTTGGAGATGTACACGATACAGAATGATTTATGTTGAGGTTCAAACGGTCAGAATGACGAAGATCCACAGAGCCCCAAGTGCATATTTCCTGAAGTATTCTATTCTAAAGCATATAATAGTATTATCCACGGGGTGAGCTATGGTGCACACACCAATATGTTTGTTTTAATGTTGTTGAGTTTCTTAGTGCATCCTAAAGCAATTTCAGATAAACATAGCGCTGCTACTGTTCTGGCATTGAAAAGCTGCATTACCTCGTGTATTAATCAGAATATAAGAACCAAAATTGGATGCCAAGGTGCATGTGCGTCATGGATAATATTTATACCTGGGTTTGAGGTGTGCACACTTCCATATCCCAGAAAAACATAACGTGATAGACCTTGAACATATGAAATAGTAACTTTTGCCATCAAAAGATAAGATGCATTGTGCATGCTCTTGGGAATGAGCCTTGATAATAATCCCTCTCTGACACAGAACTAAAAAATAACAACAAATCTGTCTAATGCTGAATCTTGGTGAGTTATGTGCTATTCAGCAAGTTAGTCATTATTATCGAGAATAATTCACTTTTTGTCTGCATGGAGACCTGTCTTTATTATATTAAATTCTTATCCCAAGGTCAAGGGCAACAAACAAAATGAATAAATAAACAAGGAAGCCTATAGTTATCGTTGAAATGCATTTAGGCCTGCATCCGACTATATTTACAAGAACAATTTTAAATTCAAAACCAATATCCCTTGCTCTGTCTTATCTATTTGTTGGCCTATTGCATTCATCGTATAGTCATTGTTGAAAACTACACGTTTATACTCTAAAAACTAGTCCTGTAAGTGTTTTAAAATGCCCATATAAGATGATAGTCACGCATTCATAGTCTATAACGTGTCTTCAAGTGAATGGAAACGTCTGGAAAATTAAACGGATAAAGCTCAGGGAAATTATTATTTCATGCAGATTCCAGAATTCCTAAATGTCTTGTCTCGTGTCATGGTATATAAATCAAGTCAGATATTTTCCATGGAGATCAGAAATATGCTATCCATGACACTGATACAAAGCTAACAGGAAATAAGACTGCTCGAAATTAGGAGTTTTAAAATAGTTTTGCTGCCCAGTGACCACACACTTTTTGGGACAGACAATACTCACTCTTTGAGCTGGGAGGATCGAGGGGAACGAGAGAGAGAGAAAGAAAGAGAAATGAGAGGGCTGTTGTTAGCGTAGCTCTATCGAGGAAGAAGGACCCCCTGTTATCTGTGAATGTGGGTTCTTTTTCCCAGAATAGATATAGCACGAATTTTTAATTCGTTTTTCTTTTAGACAACAATGCTTTATTTGAGAGCTGGACACAATTTGGGTTTTGTGAGGGATCCTTTTCTCCTTGCCCGAGCCCAGCTGTCCATATGGGATACAACGTGTACAACAAGGATCACAATGGCACTAACTGACAGGCACGACAAAAACCCAAGGATACATCTCCCTGACTCCGGGATGCACTGGTCAAGATAAAGGAATTGAATAGCACCAAGAAACTCTGACAGGCTCTCTATCCACACTGTCTGCTCTCCCACTCTGGATCCTCGTTAATATGCACGCCTCTAACATCCACGACAACTGGCCCTACGCCTTTGTGTGCTTTTTGTGTGGTGTACTGTATATTGTGCAATGATAGACTGCACAAAACTGCCTCGTCACAGTGCTAAATCTTTGACCATCGGGGTTAGGGCCAGACAGAAATCAACATGTTTTATTGACTTAAGTAGACTCAAATGATGTCAGTGTTCTTACGCAGGTTGCTAGAGCGATGGGTGTTTTTAGAATGTATAATTGTAGCCTACTTGTGTAGTCCAGTTGTATTGTAGCCTACTTGTGTAGTCTAGTTGTATTGTAGCCTAACATTTATGTCATATTTTTACATCAAGCTGTTATTTCACTCGAGGGTATAGGCGTATAGCCAAATTAAGCAACAATAATGTAGAAAAAAATGATGTTATAAATGAAAATCAGCTGCTATAAATTGTACTTCCATTTATTTATCATTCCCACTTCCACACGTGTGCGATCAAAATTGTAGCACCATGGGTAAGGAGCCCAATGTGCTATATGAAATCGAAACTATTAGCCAATAGGTCATTCAAGGATGGCTATTTCCATTGAAAAACTATTTGTATAGCCTATAAACAACAACTTAATTGGGAATAAAGAATGCGATACAACACCGCCATTAGCTTGTAGTAATACTATTACATAGTTATTAATGGAGCAACGAATAATATCAGGGAATACGTCAGCAGCACAGCTTACAAATGTAAACATTGTAGCCTCTCTGAAGAAAACAAATTGAGTCTCTGTAGCCTGGACCAAAAGCAGTGGCCCCTTGAGATAGGATTCTGTAAATAATTAGCAATTGGTGTCAATTTAGCTGTTTGTTCAATGATAGTGAGGGCGACTCTAACATCTGTTCTATAAGATCTCGGTGCTGGGTCAAAAACAATGCAGTTAAGATTTTGCCACGGTAATCATATTTACCCAACACACTGAATTGGGTCTGATAATCACAATACGCTCGGTGATTCACTTGGGACCCATTTGGTTATTGTGTCGACTACTTTGGCACACTGTTTAAGATAGCTATTTTGGATACACATCCACAGCCCATCCATCCATAGGCCTGCATCTACAAAAAGATAAAGCATAAGCTAACATAGAGCAAGGGATATTGAAGACTACGTAACTCGTCATTGTTGTCAAACAAACACAACCCGTGAAAGGAATATTCCTTTCACGGCTTGTGTTTGTTTGAGCGTAAAACCGTGCGTAAAATCAAAACGTCTTTGCATTAAATCCGTTTTTAAAATATAGGCCTACCACTTCACACCCCAATCCGAGAGGAGTTCGAGACCTTGAAAAGGAGAGCTTTTGACTCAAAAGCTTCTTAGCTGAAGAAGCCCTCTTATATTAGGCTAAGTGAGTGGATTTTATCCCCATTTCACAAGTGACTTTAGCCTCCTTATTACTGACGTGTCCAAATTCAGAACATTTAGACGGATTAATTTAGGTTAAAAAAATAATAATTTAACTGCGCGAAACATAAATTCACCTGCTTTCTGTGCCACTTTACAAAACACGTATAGGCTGCCATGCATCACATTAACAATGTTTAGCGTATGTATTCAATAAATCAAATAGGACGTATTAAGACACGCAAACCAGAACGTAATTTCTGAAACACAGCATTTTATTAAAATCCTTATAAAAAGTGGGATATTTCCCCATCAGCGCGCGATTTAACTGTTATTCACATAATAATATGGGCTCTGTTAGACAGTCATGACAATTCCGCCAGAAATTATTCCTTCTTTTTGAATTGGAAATATGTATATCTCCACGTATACGATCCTGACATGTTTCTAGGTTGCAAACAATTACCACAAAGTATTTACAAAAAACAAAAACAAAGGGGAAAAAAGCTAAAAGTCGCCAATGTTTATTCATGGCCATAAATATTTTCGGTCCATTGTAAAAGAAGCAAGAAATAAAATATTCCATAATTATAAAGTGGTTTTGCACGTGCTTATAACACGAAGGACAAAAATAAAACATATCTACAACACACAAACATACTGTACAAAATTTCACAAGAGCATTGACATTCTTAAATCTCGGGAGAGGCTGTACCCAGTTCTCTTAACGAAAACATGTAAACACGGCGCACATATTAGCCCCGAAAAAATGGTAGATATGGGTCAAGCTGCAAAATGAAAAGTCTTTATTTTCTAGTGAAATCCCTATCGTGCTCCTAAACGGCAGCCCAGTCAGTCTCAACTAGTTCACCAAGTCCACTGTTGCGTTTGCACCAAGTGATGTGCTGAAGGGAATTGTGGCGTGGTGGCGGCGCAGTACTGAGCATTATATTGCATTTGATGAAGGGTCTGGGCGCTATACGCCGAGAGGGGGAATCCAGCCTGAAAAGTGGCCGCCAAGTCCTGAGCTTTAAGAGTATGACAAGGCTTTCCATCCCTGACTAAGACAGGTACCGCCACCCGCCGGGGAGAGGGGAGATGGGTCACTTCCATACCTTTTTCAGCGCGCGCTCTCTTCATTTTGTACCGATGATTCTGGAACCAAATTTTCACTTGAGTTGGTGTCAGGCGAATCAAACTCGCGAGGTGTTCTCTCTCTGGCGCGGATAGGTATCTCTGTTGCCTAAACCGACGCTCAAGTTCGTACGTCTGTGCCTTGGAAAACAGTACTCTTCTTTTTCGCTTCTTACCGGAGTCGCTGCCGTTGCTTGACGTTTCCTTGTCATTGTCTGGCGATTCGTCCGCAGAGGGTTCTGGGGACTTGGCTGAGTCTTGAGAACTTGCTGAAAGACCATGCACTGCGTGGGAGAGACAAAATACAACGGTTAAAATGGTTTTCTCGACTGAAATACACCTGCCAAGCACACATGGAAATGTTAGGCTGCTACATGTAAAATGAATTTTTCAAAGCATGTTAAAGTAACGCATTTCGTTTGTACAGCCAAAATACAATGTTATTAGTTTTTTGGTGTGTAATACACAGGGTCAAATTTCTGAAGTCTATTTTATGTGTCTTTATAGTTCGTTGGTACAGCCAAAATACAATGTTATTAGTTTTTTTTGTGTGTATACACAGGGTCAAATTTCTGAAGTCTATTTTATGTGTCTTTATAGTTCCTTTGTACAGCAAAAATACAATGTTATTCGTTTTTTATGTTGGGACCTACAATATTGATTCCCCTCAGTCCCCAAAGAAAGTGAATCACTGAAGCAGCAACACCATGCACTGTCTGCCTACAAACCTTCATCATGCAAAAAATGAACATTTCTGATGTCGATTTTATGTGGCTTTATAGTCGATGCATTAACATGTCTCTATCGATCATATTCAAAAAACATTTAGAGTCACTGGAGCACATGTAAACATGAAATGATTTGAATGGTGGTAACGCCTTAAGACGAGCGCAGCTATACATGGCGAATAAAGATGAATGCTGCACATCATTCAAAGGCACCATTGAGCCCAGACACGACGGAATAAAGATGATGCATTCCATCAAGTATAGATTGGATAACATGTATATGATGCATTTCTCACTCAGGAAACAGGCAGATAAAAGTATTCACTTTTAAGTGCATTGCAAATGAATTCACGATTCTTAAAGAGTTGGCTACTTACGTGAATATTGGATAGTGTCTGTGGTGGCAAGCCATCTTGTGTAAGGATTGTCACTACTATCATAAAAGCGGTTCTTTATAGGCAGATTCTGAACGTTTTCTAGCGGACTTTGTACCAAAACTCTAGTGGGTTTTGTCGTCTCCGATCCCTCGTTATCTTCCTCCGGTCCAGTGATAGATCCTTCTTCATCATTCGTGTCAGGGAGGTCCAAAATGTCCTTCACAGAAAAGCCCGTCTTTGTGTTGGTCAACGACATATTCTGGGGAAATGTATGCTGGAAATTTGCTGCACCAGTTTGGCAATCCGCTGTTTTAAAACACAAAACACAATCGCAGTTCAGAAAAAAATGCTATCTCAGTGCTGTTTTACCTTGAACTATTCAAAGAAAATCATGAGCCTCTGTCGATAACCATTGCCTATCCAAGTAGTAGAGGAATCGGTTCTGTAAGTCCAGGAAGAATGCCAAAGTGGCTGAAGCGCTATATCTGTCTCATGTATACTGTGCTACTGCTGGGTGCTAAGGGGAAATAAACCATTACCGGTCCGATCAGCCCATATAAGGTTGGTCTCAACACATGAACCTGCAGTGAAAAAGCATTAAAAACGCAAAAGGTTGGCCACGTGTGGGCGGGTCTTGGGAGTCAAGTGGATGAAGACAGTGTTTGCAGATGTGAAATTGTGGGTTTTGGGGAGATCCGAGCCTCTACCATTGGTGCTTCAGAACATGATGAGTGGTATAACGTGTCAATTAATTACAAAGATGGGAAGGGCCTTTTTTTACACCCTATTTACATACAAAGGACCACCAAGTAGCTTTATACTCCGAATACTTGAAAGCGAGTTTTAACAAATTGCTCCTGAAAAAGCTTTTGCATTATAGGCTTCTCTCCACATTTATAAAATATTGAATCAATAGGAAAAGTGCGTTTTGGCGGTTGGTCCAAAACTGTCTGGATGCCCGTTCGATAGCCTCGACATCATCATTTCTCTCCTGAATAAAATGATGTTTGAATTTTCAACACTAATTCATGTAAAACATTTGAGTCAATATTTTGGTTCAGACTTAGGGGCTTAAGATCGGATTCTATTTGTTTGGAAAACACCGATCGGACGCAAAAAGATAAATGATAACCGACTGACAATAATAATAATAATAATGATGAACAGCCTATAAGGAAATAAATTAATAATAATACTCATCATAATAATAATGTAACATAAGCCTATGAATAATAGCAGCGTTTTAGCCGACATGAAGAATAGTTTTTAATAGGCTGTTTAGGACTATATCATAATCTTGACAATTATGGTTTTTAACCTACTATATTAAATTGAACAGAACAGGTTCTCACAGCATTTTTGTATATTTTTGTACACATTTTTCCAATTGCATTATTCTTATGAAATGTATTCTATGTGCGTTTTCTCCCAGAACATAGCAGAGTAGCCTATTGTCTGTGCAGGCTGCTTCAACGTGCTTTATAAGTGCTACATCGTCACCTCTTTTGTAGAAAGCGAAGTATTATTGCAGATTACTTTATTTTACTCCCTTCAAGGATTTTTTTTTAGCTTCCACTGCTTCTGCTGTTGCCCCTCTGCCTACTATCTAGTATGTGATCTGGGTGACAATGTTGCACTTTTCCAGCAACTCCTCCGCGCATCCTGGGTGGTCGGACCCGGGCAAACACAAATACAAACCGACTGCTAAGCTGCAGACAATGGGGGAAATGTAGACAAATGTCCGGCTCCTGTTGGAAGCTTTTGTCCGGGTGTAGTTTTTGCATTTATTTCAGGGGCGAAATAATGGATGATTGACGCCCCTGTACAATGCTTTCTAACTGTTTGGAATAAATCCGAGGTTGTTCCTAGTTGTCATGGTATTCAACTGCTTTCAATGGACTATCTCTTCACTCAATCCTGGAATCCTTCGACAAAATTAAGGAAAGTCCTTCATTTTAGCGCACACGGACACTCTCCTTATCCTTCTCCCTCTCACAAACTAGGAAGGTGTCAAAACATCTTCTCTAGTGCCTAAATATGCCATTTACTTTACTGGCTCAATAAATACAGTGGGCTACAAAGTGGGGTACCCTCTCGCCCACAGAGGCAATTTTCACGGAGGAAAGCCCGTTCTTCCACAGTTTGAAATAGGCCTACAAAAGATTTGTATGATAATATCAACATTATTACTGTTATTATTATTATTATTTTGTTGTTGTTATTATTATTATTATTATTGGTCCTCATCAACACTGCATGATACTAGGTCTGTATTCCTTCTCTCACGGAGCTAGCACTTCACCTAGCTAAATATTTCACCAGAGGAGAGTTTTGGCAGCTAGAATGAATCACACTGTATCAACTAGTTACAATGGTTCTAATGAACAGAACGGGGTTTGAGCAAAGTCGAGCCGTGACATAGCAAGACCTTACTGCCCGACATAGGCGTTGCCTATGTGCACATCTCATCAATAGACTACATTCAATATTGAGCAGTTCCTTCATTTTACGAGTCATTTTTATGTTCCGCAAACTTGAAGTTTCTGCATTATTTATTGTCATGCTAGGCTATAGGCTTACCGGCGTTGTCATTGCGCTTGGCCATGATTCTTGATGGCAAAATGAGAGAGCACGCTGGTGTTGGTGGTAGGAGCACACGAGCGCGGTCTGTGGCCAGTTATTGGGGATGTATTTGAACAATTGAACTGAGGGTTTCGGCAAGAAGAGGTAAATGTGCACAGGCTAAGTGGCCGTACTTCACTTCGAGAGCCATCTCCTTGTGTTTACCTGTTTACTTTCACAGGTAACTAACTCAAACAGGCCGCTTGCCTTTTCACTCTGACTACGGGCAGTGCATGACGGTCTTTAGCAAAGCAGGCTCAGTTAACATGACTGGACAGATTCCTGACAATAAGTGCCTCATAATAAGTATATGCACCATCCAAACAGCCCACTGCACGAAGCGAGCTTCATTTACTAAAGCTTATTAAATGAATTAATAGGCTACATATTTGATATGAATATGTTATTACTATGGCTATATAATTTCACACTGAAAACTAAAATAAAAAGCACACTAATTGCTATGATAACAGTTGCCTAGTAGAAGGCTTAATGATAGGCGTATTCACAGCAATCCAAATAACAATAACAATAATAATAATCATGTAATAAATAATCTCTCTTGTTATATTTAACTCGGAAAACGACGTAAGCTGAGGATGACAGCACGTCATTCCCTGCTGCTACAAGGTCTCAGGCTCAGCGTTGAAAGGGGTGGGCGAGTGAGCGCATCTTCTGGTGGGTATCGGACCCAATAATGATCGGAGAGGGAGAGTGCTGATGAGCAGAATAACTGCTCATTGCCACAGATGCACCAAGATGCAACATTGACTATTGTTTTAAATTGGTGCTCTGCGGAGGATATGCGAGGCTTGTTGCTTGCACTTACCGTCTAGTTGTCGCTAAATGCATGGATACACTAAACAATAATACACTCGAAACAATGCATTTTGAATTCACATGGGAATTCCTAGGTATTTTATCACTGGTTGTGTGAGTAACTAAAACTGGAGCATGCATAAAGGTTATGTGATAGTCTGGTGATATAAATAATTAGTCTATACTCCACCGAAAAAAATACTGTTGGATTAGTTAGTGTTTTATAAGAATACGTGATAGAGCGCTAAGTGCTGTAAACAGCTTATTTTATAAGACGGTTCTCATACTTCAAATTGATCAAATACAATACCAAACTAGGCTACTGCAGAAACATGCATTCTCCATCATCACATAATTCATTTTCAAATTAATCAAAAAAGCCTTCGGGAGAATAGATAGTTCTCACCCAAATTTTTGTTCACAAATGAAATTTTTGTTCACAGTTGATTAAATACGTATTCAAATTGAATACATTAAGAATGCTTCAGGACGATGTATAATATCGTTGATCATTCCTTTCTTTAATCGCTGAATTTCAGTGTGTTTCGATGCCTCAGGCTGGCGTTTAGGCTTTGTAAAAGATAACCCCGTTTGCCTCGAGGTGCCCATGATGAATGTATAAAGTGACAAGACCGATTTTCCCCTCTATGATTAAAAGGCTATATATAATATGCAGGTAAAAGTATGTCCGCTTTATTTATGGGACTAAGCCATGGCCCGGGGAGGTTGGCCCGTGGCACAAATCATTTGGAGCGGTTTGGTTCCGAGCACCTTTTGCTGGCGGGCAAACCCAATGCCTTTATTCGTCTCCCTTCTTCTAATGATTAAACATGTCACAATGAGATTAGCGCTGCGCCCGTGCCCGGAGGAGATGTACATTTGTTAAACCACCAGTGTATTTGTAACGTTGAATTTCATGCTGCACTGTCTGTTAGTGAGTCAGGCCTTTATCGGCTTCTCTGAGACAAATTGCTAAACAGTTTATTATTTTTAATCACTTCCCCCTTTCAATCTCTAACCGAGAAGAACAATTGGTTTGTCTCTGCGACCTGCTTGAAATGAATCATAGGAGAAGTGGACTCTTTGTGCATGCATTCACCCTGCTAATACGATTACATTTTCTCAAACAATTCGCATCACCTATACCAATAAGCAAATAGCTCTGGAGTCGCTAATATAACATAAACATGCTGAGTGTTCTGAAGCAGCAGTGTTACTCTGGCACTGGAGAGACATCTGTAATACTCCAGCGGCCTCTACTGACCAAGCAGTGAAATGACAGGAAATAGAAAACACCACGTCAGACGCAGGCCTGTGTAAACGTTGCTCTCTCAAATTTGACTCAGAAGCAATACTTATTTCACCCAAGAATATATATTGTCTTGACGTTTTAATGTTAACTATTGCATTGATTTGACCATAGTAAAATACTTATAGTATTTATTTTACCATATGATGCGCAGGCAGTCATGAAGGGAAGACAACAAGCAGCCACAGTTACAGTGGACACTATACTGATTTAACTATTCTATTTGTTTTATATATGGAGGCATTTAAAGTTACATACAGAATATGGTGGGAAATGTGTGCACAGTAACTGTCATAGTAAAGCTTAATCCCCACGTGTGCGTAAAATCATCAACAACCAATGTTCCAAAACTGACAAAAAACGTTGTTGTGATACACATGCAAGTCTAGGAATATAACAAGTGCAGTATGCATTAAAAAAAGTTATAAACACATGGACATGTAAGTTATGGCATCCTTGACTTGTTACGAAAAGGTAGGAAACAGGCATACACGCACAAACACAAAAAGAAGCAGTATTATTCTACAACACCTACAGTGCACAGTAGCCTAACTGAGTGATTTACAGCAAAAGTACTTAATTGAAACAATAACAAGACGGTTTACCCCACCTCTGTTATGGTAAAAAAAAATAGCATGTATAGGTTACATTTTTCATGGGTATATCATTAATTTATAAGCTAAAAAAAATTGATGTAGCAACTAATGATTGTAGCTTTAAACTATCATAGGCATATTGCGCTCACCTGGTGATTGATGACTGGAAGGGGCTGAGTGGTGTAGCCGGCGTTCAAACAGCGCGTGCTCACTGAAATATCTCCAAATGGGAGTCAGCAGTGCGTGCAGAGATAAGCCTGATGCGGGTTATATACCCAGAAAGCAAGTGGCCCTCTTCTGATGTGGTCCAAGTAAGTTTGCATAGCTGGCAAAGGTGCTCTGCTCTTACTGAATAGCTGACATTGCATGATGTTTGTTTTCCCCCTTGCTATGACGTGAGACGAAATATTGTCCATATGTTCATTGGCAATAAATTGGTCATGAGAGCAAACACGGCTCCTTCTTGATGGTACTTGTAACTGAGCCAACCAGACTTTCTCGTTCAGGTTGCTTTTTGTGCCACTAAATCGCGTGATGTTTTAAGATTTTGCTTACATATTTATATGTGAAACCTAGATCTTTACAACTGAAATTGAGCCTGGGAGTTTGTCTGTTCTTTAGAACATGGCTCGTAGCCAAGTCGTTGTGCAGAAGGGTCTCTAATAAATCGCTTGGTAACCAAGAAGCAACAATGCCGAGTGACCAGATGTGGCATGTAATCCACGCGACACCCCTGTTTACATTAGATACCCGGATACAATGACTGATAGCGAAAGTCTCTATGATTCTTTGCAATTGTAAGCCATTCTCTCAATGATGCAATTTACACACAGTTGTAGTCTAATAGGCAATAACTAAATAACACAATATATACACACTGGTTGATTCGGCCTATATCTAATGCAACAAGCGTGGAAATGAAAGAAAATATGTATTTTACAGGTTATGAATTATATCAATCAATCGAAATGTATAGGCACATTATTTTATGTACATCTCTATTTTAGCTTTATAGCCTTAATGTTCAACGTTATGGTGAGGCTTGCTATCACGCCAATTATGACTAAATATACATTTACCATACAAATACAATAATATCATTAATCTATAAATATAATATAAAATAGCCTACACATTTTGTTCCTAAATATTATTCATATTTTTGAGCACCATGCCAGTCATTATGCTACATGCTGCTATCCATAGGCTACAGTAAGCAATTTCTCACCCGATAACAGTGATAATCTCAGCAATTTAACTGTTCATTTTCATCATACACTACCGTGGGATTTCGTAACGACATGATGTAGACTATATAAAGTGATCATTATTTCTGAACGAGGGATAGGCTACGTTCACTGTTGTCGAACGTTTGTCAGTCATCATGCAGGTTTGGTGATAATATTCATATGTAACTTGTAAACATAGCAACAAGTCTGACATGTGTAGATGACTCAAGAATCAGAGCAAATAAATGAAAATAGCATATTTTAGCTGGATACATAAGACTTCATAACACAGCAGCAGTAAGAATTACAGTTTTGCAAAGTATGTATCCAACTGAGCATGCAAAAACATTTAGTCTGGATAAAAACCTCTATGTTTTATTATTTTAAATTCAAATAAGATATCTACACATAAACAACTAGATGGTGACGTTTTTCATCATATTAAGACCAGAATTACTAGACATTCGGTCATTTCGATATGGGCTGGATCTCAAATAATATTTGATTATCCTCTGTTACATATTGCAGGAAATGAGAAATTTCTTTAATTCTGAAACCTTCCCAGATTGTAGCAACAGGACTACTAAGTACATTATGTGTGGTTGTAAGGATGAGGCGGGGATGCCAACGACTGCTGTGAAGAAAGATATATGAAGCAAACATCAGCTGTGGTATTATGACAGGGGGGAGGACAACTTGAATCAAGCCACAGTGATTTTATTGTGGGCAGTTTGGAATTTTTACATGATAATAATGGTGTTGCCTAGTACTGCAGGAGCGACCATCAATCAATACAGAATACATTACTGATGGGTTTTGTGCACGTCCACTTTACTGCTGAAAGACTGAGATTATCCTTCCTGCTATCACTGTGTTCAAGAGTATAGCTAAGACGTAGGGAATACAAATAAATACATTGGCCTCATCCCACTTTTAACATTCCACATTAAGCCAAAGTAGTTAGTTAGAGTTTGAATGTATTCATAGGTCCCGAGGAATGAGAAATACCTTCCACTCAACCGCACTGTGAATCCTCTTGTGCTGCTTCAGATTCATCAAAAGTGCTCTGGAGACTAAATACAAGACCTCCTGAACAAGGATGCGTAAAATAGGCCCAGCGGTCAAGCTACTATCAATCCCTGGTCTGAAGCCTGATGACTAAGACACTTCAGATGTAGTCAACCGCCATATAAAAACACCGACGGCACGGCATTCTCAAATCAATCAGTTTATGTTTGAATATATCGACCACTCGAGGAGAGCTGAGAGAGGAGCTTCTCGAGTCACAATTACCAGGGGAAATTGGGTTGATTTTCACGGGAAGATTCACTTTCGGTAAAATGTTTAATTAACACGAGGGCACACTTGTGTGGTTTTGTGTGAGCCCTGCAGAACGGCTGAGACTCCTGGTATGGGAATAGTTAATATACATCATCTTTGGTTCGTATCATAGACAGCCCTCTCCTATTAAAAGGCACAGCCATTTTTCCTCATGCACTCAGAGAGCGTGAGGCACTAGTAGTCCTGGGCCTGGGTGCCAGGCCTGATGAATGGAAGTCTTTGGTCTACTAAGAGCTGAGAGGGAATGTTGAAATAAAAGCCTTGTTTTGCTCAGGCTCAAACAAAAGTGCCTGGTTCTAAAGATTGGAGGATACTATCATTTCTTGTGTGTTGTGTGGTGATGGCACATTGTACAGAGAGGGGAGCTGTGGAGTGCTGGGTGGTGGGTCTTAAACATTCCGGCTTCGCACAATTCCTCTTGGAAAGGGAAAGGTAAGGAGATGAGGGCTGGAGAGAGGCTTAGTAGAGCGGTAAGATGTTTCCAAATAAATTAATTTAAATTCTTATGATATCATACGAATTGCAAAATTCGTAATATATCACACGAAATGAATGACGTAGTACACAAAAAACAGGGACACATTTTGTCTTGTGAAATTATACAAAGTTATTTAACTAATGTCACCAAACTCAAAATGAAGAATGTTTCTGGTTTACTCCGATACTTAACCATAAATGAACTATTTGCCCATCCAGTCACATACTGAACTGAAAAAGGCAACATTAAGCAACACTTGTTACCTTGACCCACTAGGTGAAAATTCATTAAATTCACTTGGATGGAAACTAATTGAATGGTGCAAACCATCTTTTTGACCAGTGATCAATGGAAAGAGGAGCAAAACATTTACAGTGGAATGTTGAGTATGCTTCCAAAAATTGCTACATGATAACTGCTGAAATGCCTTCCAATGAATATACTAACACATAAAAGCTCTCAAAAGATGTCCACCAATTGGTCGACGGGGACAGAAGCAAGCAGACTGTCTGAGATCTGATGATATCTCAGAGCAGTTATGAACATTTTCCACTATCATGATATCCCACTGTTCTCCATTGATTCCAAAAATTAAGATGTGAGGTGTGTGTGTGTGTGTATGTGTGGGGGGAGGGTGGGTGTAGAGGAAAATGCACTAAAGGAATGGAGAGAGTGGTTTCAGAGAGGTTTCCATTGATGGTAACAATCCATAGCCTCGGCCAAGGCCGGATCCATCCCAGGTAAGTGAGTCAGTCCTTGGTTGCACACTCCAGCCCTCAAGGACTGCTTTAGAGCCTCTATTTCAAAAGCTGTCCAGCGGTAAAAGATGATGTTTGCCTCATCCCTATACGTTCATAGTGAAATAGCAGAGAGAGGAAGCTCATTGCTGCTATACTGTTGTATAGCTACATTCGTAAACCTAGATAATGTATGGAAAACATGGACTGCTGTTGATCAAAGGACAAGTATTTGTAGCAGAGGAGTCTGGTTCCAGTTTAGTTTACATTGTAGTCATTTAGCAGACGCTCTTATCCAGAGTGACTTACAGGAGCAATTAGGGTTAAGTGCCTTGCTCAAGGGCACATTGACACAGTTTTCACCTAGTCGGCTTGGGGATTCGAACCAGCAATCTTTCGGTTGCTGGCCCGACGTGGTAAACCACTAGCCTACCTGCTGGTAGGACGAGCTATAGGAGGATGGATTCATTGTAATGGCTGGAATGGAATTAATGGAATGGAGTCAAACGTGGTTTCAATATGTTTGATGTGTTTGATAACGTTCCATATATTCATTCCAACCATTACAATGAGCCTGTCCTATAGCTCATCCCACCAGCCTCCTCTGACATGTACAATATCAGAAGGACCATTCACAAAAGATGGCCTAATGGAAATAATACATTGGTTAAAAATACAATGGTTCTACATACAACGATAAACTCTGGATGTGAAAAGATGGTTGAATGTGGTTGTTGAGGTTAATTTCAGTTTAAATTAGATTCATTTGTGACGATTGTTTGACATCATTATAACAGCACCACTTTTAGCATTTGCACTTTCAACTAGTGCCTTTGGTTAACACAACTTGTTTCATTTCATGACACATTTACATGACTTGGATTTATAGTTGATATAAAGTCTTCCTATTATGCCATGTGTCCTTCATATCCAGTTTCTTTTAAAACTACATTTGAAAGTATCTTGAGAGCTGTATCGAAGTGCCTTTGAAGGTAGGAGAAGACTAATCTACTGTTTTCATTAATGCAAATCAAATCAAATTTTATTTGTCACATGCGCCGAATACAATATTACCTTGAAAGGCTTACTTACAAGCCCTTAACCAACAATGCAGGTCAAGAAATAGAGTTGAGAAAATATTTACTAAATAAACGAAAGTAAAAACATAAAATAAAATCTAAAAGTAAGAAGAAAATTACATAACAATAACGAGGCTATATACAAGGGGTGCCGGTACCAAATAAATGTGCGGGGGTACAGGTTTGTCGAGCTAATTTGTAAAGTGACTATGCATAGATAATAAACAGTGAGTAGTAGCAGTGTAAGTCCTAGACTTGGCGCTCTGTGGTAGCAGAGAGAACATTCTATGACTTGGGTGATTGGAGTCTTTGACAATTTTTGGGCCTTCATCTGACACCCACTAGTATATAGGTCTTGGGTGTCAGGAAGCTTGGCCCCATCAATGTTAATTCGGGCCTGTTTGGCCCTCCTTTTCCTATAGTCTACGATCAGCTCCTTTGTCTTGCTCACATTGAGGCAGAGGTTTTTGTCCTGGCACCACACTGCCAGGTCTCTGACCTCCTCCCTGTAGGCTGTCTCATCATTGTCGGTGATCAGGCCTACAACTGTTGTGTCATCAGTAAACTTAATGATGGTGTTGGAGTCGTGCTTGGCCATGCAGTCGTGGGTGAACAGGGAGTACAGGAAGGGACTAAACACGCACCTTTGAGGGGCCCCTGTGTTGAGGACCAACTTGGCAGATGTATGGTTGCCTAACCTTACCACCTGGGGGCGGCACGTCAGGAAGTCCAGGATCCAGTTGCAGAGGGAGGTGTTTAGTCCCAGGGTCCTTATGTTAGTGATGAGCTTTGTCGTTACTATGGTGTTGAACGCTGAGCTGTTGTCAATGAACAACATTTTCACATAGGTGTTCCATTTGTCCAGGTGGAAAAGGGCAGTGTTAAGCGTGATTGAGATATTATAGGTGAATGCACCAATTTGTAAGTCGCTCTGGATAAGAGCGTCTGCTAAATGACTTAAATGTAAATGTAAATGTAATTGCGTCATCTGTAGATCTGTTGGGGCTGTATACGAATTGTAGTGGGTCTCGGTGTTGATGTGAGCCATGACCAGCCTTTCAAAGCACTTCATGGCTACCTTTGTGAGTGCTACGGGCGGAAATCATTTAGGCAGGTTACCTTCACTTTCTTGGGGACAGAGACTACGGTGGTCTGTTTGAAACATGTGGGTATTACAGATTCGGTCAGGGAGAGATTGAAAATATCAGTGAAGACACTTTCCAGTTGGTCCGTGCATGCTTTGAATACCATTCCTGGTAATCCTTCTGGCCCCACGGCTTTGTGAGTGTTGACCTGTTTAAAGGTCTTGCTCACATCAGCTACGGAGAGCATGATCACACATTTGTCTGGAACAGCTGGTGCTCTCATGCATGCTTCAGTGTTGCTTGCCTCATCTGGTAGGCTCGTGTCACTGGGCAGCTCACGGCTGGGTTTCCCTTTGTAGTCCGTAATAGTTTTCAAGCCCTGTCACATCTGACGAGCGTCAGAGCCTGTGTAGTAGGATTCAATCTTAGTCCTGTACTGATGCTTTGCCTTTTTGATGGTTCATCCACTTCCATGTGGAATTAGTCACTGGTACTTCCTGCTTTAGTTTTTGCTTGTAAGCAGGAATCAGGACGTTGTAATTTTGGTCAGATTTGCCAAATGGAGGGTGAGGGAGAGCTTTGTATGCATCTCTGTGTGTGGAGTAAAGTGGTCTAGAGTTTTTTTTTCTCTGGTTGCACATGTGACATGCTGGTAGAAATGAGGTTAAACTGAGTTAAGTTAACAGATCCCTGGCCACTAGGAGTGCCACATGTGGATGAGCCTTTTCTTGTTTGCTTATTGCCTTATACAGCTCGTTGAGTGCGGTCTTAGTGCCAGCATCAGTTTGTGGTGGTAAATAGATGGCTATGAATAATATAGATGAGAACTCTCTTGTTAGATAGTGTGATCTACACCTTATCATGAGGTATTCTACCTCAGGCGAGCAATACCTCGAGACTTCTTTAATATTAGACATCACACACCAGCAGTTATTGACAAATAGACACACACCCCCGCCCTTCCTCTTATTAGACATAGCTGCTCTGTCCTGCCGATGCAAGGAGAAGCCAGCCAGCTCTATATTATATGTGTTTTGTTGTTTAGCCACGTCTTGTTGAAACATAAGATATTACAATATTTAATGTCCCGTTGGTAGGATAGACTTAATCGTAGATTGTCCAGTTTGTTTTCCAATGGTTACACATTGGCCTATAACACGGAGGGTAGTAGTGGTTTACCGACTCGTCTGCAAATTGTTACATTGTTTCTGTCTTTTCTTCACACAGACGACGGGGATTTAGGCCTTGTCTCGACATGTGCTAAAACTGTAGGCCTATCTTAAATCTGACACAGTAAACTCTAAGCATACAGGAATCTAGTTTTTGAAAATGAACACATTCCCAAGTTTGAATTCGGATCTAAAAAAATCTATGTTCACGAGAAAAGAAAAGCCTTTTTGGGCCTTAGATGGTGCTGAAATCAGCAATGACCACTCACTCATCAGTGAGTCACACCTGGTAATCAGTGCCTTCCTCTTTGCATTGTAGACCTTTAGTGTGTGTGAAAGTGTGTGTGTGTGTGTGTGTGTGTGTGTGTGCGGCATGCATGCGTGCGTGTGTGTGTGTGGCGGAATAAAGCACACGTGTGTGTTTGTGTGTGTATGTGTGTGTTCATAGGCTACAGAAAGTAGTCCGTATGGCGCCCAATGAAACCTCAAGATTCAGTCCAGATACATCACCCAAAGAGGACAATGGAGGGCAGCAGGAGAGTCTACAAGGAGGTAACACTCACCTTGAACCAGACCGCATTACCCATCTGCACATTTCTGAAGCCTTTTGATTAACAATGTGTCCAAAATAAAAGCAGAAAAGGGAAAATGCAATTTAGAAATGTCAATGTGCCTTTTACAAAAATCAGGATAATTAAGTTGTAGATATTCTTTTATACAAGCCCACGATGGCAATTAACATGTTTTGTGGAGAGGTGAAAACTTTTTTTGAATGTGATGGCGATAGATAGAAATCAATTAGAGGAGGTTGGACTCCCATTATAAAACATTGAAAGGACGCTTTTATAAGGTGATATCAATTGAAGAATAAACCTCCAAGGGCAAATTAATGATGAGAACTAATCTTTAATTGGCCATCTTGTTGGTTTATATGAATACAACTCCATTATAAAGGTAAGGCCCATCCACATTTTCTTTTGACTTCATGGCAAGGCCCTCTTGAGCTATAGGATTCCAGAAGGCAAGGGGAGTTATAATAACAACTAAAAGAACAATTTGTGCCTTTCTAAGTGAGCTAAATGTCTTGCTTACACATTTGCACACACAATGTACAACAAGAAGTTCAATGATTGTGGGAAGCGAAATAAGAACCACAATGCCTGTTAAGAATAACAAGTATCTTTTCAATCTCTTAAAAGTTTGAGAGTAACCTATGCTTCATTTTTCATTTTATAGTAAGATGATTTACATTTCATGTCTTCCCCACCAACTTTACAAACATGAATGTGTAATACACTTGCTGATTTAAGCAGTGAACTCTGGGGTTGAAAATAAGACATTATTTTTGTGGTCAAAGTAGGCATTAAACCAGCATGTGTGAATACAGCAGCCATGAGCAGTTAGGATGAATACAATGACATTCAAGTGATTGCGGCCATGGATATCTATTCTACACATAAACCAGATCGATGTCTATTACAGCAGAGTTTTCCAAACTCGGTCCTGGGACCCTCCCTGGGCGCACATTTTGTTTTTTCCCCTAGCATTACACAGCTGATTTATAAAATCAGCTCATCATCAAGCTTTGATTATTTTTTTAAATTACAAATCCTGAATGAGGTAGCTTCTTAGCAATCACAATGTTTTTCACCATTACTTGGTGGCCTATTCACCTATTCATCATTGCTCCATATTCATTTCCCCAATGTAATCAAAGTAAACTGTGATTTAACTATGTAAGTGTGATTCTCATGCCAGTTTTCCTCAAGGCCTAGACTAGACTGTACCTCTCCTTACTCCCCTCTCTGTCGCCATCTATTGGTGGGAGCATATTCAACTAAGCCCTGGAGCCCAGCTGAGGAAGAGTAGGAGAGCAACCCCAGCAGCAGCACATCGTCCCCTCTCAGGTAATTGCTTCTTTTATCCACAAACAGCTACTTTCACATTGGACATCCAGCCGTCCTAATGGCCCCTTATTTAAATAAATGGGGGTAACAGTGTGGGGTTGGTGACCCCCTCAGAGCCGGCAGGCCTCTCCATACAGGCACACCTGCTGAAACAAGGTAACGTTTATAACTGACACCTTCACGGGCCAGAACAAAATGGCTGGCGGGGTCAGTGCTGGAGGAGCGCACAGGGCCCGTCATATTGCAAACATATCCATTTGCTAAAGCTTTGCTCTTGTGGTTGCCAGGCTACCAACTAATATAGGGCGACCAAGCGTACGTCAGGAAAACAGAAGTAAGATGTTGACTTTGAGATAAGTACCTCTTCAAATTAAACAGCCACCACACAATGCATTTAAAATAACATTTCCAGAGGTCAACTTTAAATGGCTCCTATTTGGCAAAAAAAAAAATCCTTGTGGTCTTTAACTCTTGAAAATCCCTGAATTTGCATACCAGTCGTGTTAGTTAGGGCCAATTAATCATTAATGTTTTAATTGCGTAGAATGAAGGGGATAATATCATTCTGCCGTATTTTTCAGTCTGTGTGCTCATGTCAACTGAACACTCGGATGTCTCCTTATTAAAGTACACAAAAAGAGAATTATGTTCTTCGCTGTCTAAACATTGACATGGTGCTGCTCGAGGGAAGCACTGGTGAATTGGATACAGGAGAGGTTTAGGCCTCTTAGGCTAATGTGATCGGTCACACTTACACACCGGTGGTCAAGGCATGTCAACTCCCTCTCTCACTGTTCATGAGTCAAGGTTCAGAAAAAAATGTTGATGGCGCTGATTGCACCACTAACCCCACTCACCATGAAGTGAGTTGTCCATTGGGCCTGTTGGGAAGCAGCCAAAGCAGACACACGGCCAGAGTGATGCTCAGTAGCACAATGAACCTTCCCCTCAGTTGACTGGAACTGAAATCAAAGGGGCCAGTGAACAAAAATATAAACGCAATATGTAAAGTGTTGGTCCAGTGTTTCATGAGCTGAAACAAAAGTATCCCAGAAATGTTCAATACGGACCAAAAGTTTATTTATCTCCATTTTTTTGCACAAACTTGTTTACATCCCTGATAGTGAGCGTTTCACTTTTACCAAGATAATCCATACGCCTGACATCTGTGGAATATCAAGAAGCTGATTAAACAGAATGATTATTACACAAGTGCACCTTGTGCTGGGGACAATAAAAAGCCACTCACTCTAAAATGTGCAGTTTTGTCTCACAACACAATGGCCACAGATGTCTCAAGTTTTGAGGGAGTGTGGAATTGGCATGCTGACTGCAGGAATGTCTACCAGAGCTGTTGCCAGAGGATTGAATGTTCCTTTCTCTACAAAAAGCCGCCTCCAATGTCGTTTTAGAGAATTTGGCAGTAACTCCAACCGGCCTCACAACCACAGACCACGTGTAACCACGCCAACCCAGGATCTAAGAACAGAAAATAGCCCTTGGTTCACTTTAGACTTGACTGCCTTTGACCAGCACAAAAACATCCAGTGGCATACTGCATTAGCATCGAATATCCCCCACGATATGCAACTTTTCAGGGAAGTTAGGAAAGCAAAGGCGAGCTTTTTCAAACAGAAATTTGCATCCTGTAGCACAAACTCCAAAACGTTCTGGGACACTGTAAAGTCCATGGAGAATAAGAGCACCTCCTCCCAGCTGCCCACTGCACTGAGGCTAGGAAACATTGTCACCACCGATAAATCTACGACAATTGAGAATTTCAATAAGCATTTTTTTACTCCTGGCCATGCTTTCCACCTGGCTACCCCTACTCCGGTCAACAGCTCTGCACCCCCCACAGCAAATTGCCCAAGCCTCCCCCATTTCTCCTTCACCCAAATCCAGACAGCTGATGTTCTGAAAGAGCTGCAAAATCTGGACCCCTACAAATCAGCTGGGCTAGACAATCTGGACCCTCTCTTTCTAAAATTATCCGTCGCAATTGTTGCAACCCCTATTACTAGCCTGTTCAACCTCCCTTTCGCATTGTCTGAGATCCCTAAAGATTGGAAAGCTGCCACGGTCATCCCCCTCTTCAAAGGGGGAGACACTCTAGACCCAAACTGTTACAGACCTATATCTATCCTACCCTGCCTTTCTAAAGTCTACGAAAGCCAAGTTAACAAACAGATCACCGACCATTTCGAATCCCACCGTACCTTCTCCGCTATGAAATCTGGTTTCCGAGCTGGTCATGGGTGCACCTCATGAGATAGCAAAAGCTCAGGTTGCCCAGGCCGGCGGAGATATAATCTTCGGCAAAATCATTCGCAAGGAGATTCCTGCAAAAATATTATTTGAAGATGAATGAGGTAGCTAAACGATATCATAACCGCCATCGATAAAAGACAATACTGTACAGCCGTCTTCATTGACCTGGCCAAGGCTTCCGACTGTCAATCCCCGCATTCTTATTGGCAGACTCAACAGCCTTGGTTTCTCAAATGACTGCCTCGCCTGGTTCACCAACTACTTCTCAGATAGAGTTCAGTGTGTTAAATCGGAGGGCCTGTTGTCCGGACCACTGGCAGTCTCTATGGGGGACCTCTGGCAGTCTCTTTTCTCTGTATACATCAATGATGTCGCTCTCTACGCAGACGACACAATTATGTATACTTTTGGCCCTTCTTTGGACACTGTGTTAACAAACCTCCATACGAGCTTCAATGCCATACAACACTCCCTTCATGGCCTCCAACTGCTCTTAAATGCAAGTAAAACTAAATTCATGCTCTTCAACCGATCGCTGCCCGCACCCGCCCACCTGTCTAGCATCACTACTCTGGAAGGTTCTGACTTAGAATATGTGGACAACTACAAATACCTAGGTGTCTGGTTAGACTGTAAACTCTCCTTCCAGACTCACATTAAGCATCTCCAATCCAAAATGAAATCTAGAATTGGCTTCCTATTTCGCAACAAAGCATCCTTCACTCATGCTGCCAAACATACCCTCGTAAAACTGACTATCCTACCGATCCTCGACTTCGGCGATGTCATTTACAAAATAGCCTCCAACACTCTACTCAGCAAATTGGATGTAGTCTATCACAGTGCCATCCGTTTTGTCACCAAAGCCCCATATACTACCCACCACTGCGACCTGTATGCTCTCATTGGCTAGCCCTCGCTTCATATTCGTCGCCAAACCCACTGGCTCCAGGTCATCTATAAGTCTTTGCTAGGTAAAGCCACGCCTTATCTCAGCTCACTGGTCACCATAGCAGCACCCATCTGTAGCACGCGCTCCAGCAGGTATATTTCACTGGTCATCCTCTAAGCCAACTCCTCCTTTGGCCGCCTTTCCTTCCAGTTCTCTGCTGCCAATGACTGGAACGAATTGCAAAAATCACTGAAGCTGGAGTCTTCTATCTCCCTCACTAACTTTAAACATCAGCTGTCAGAGCAGCTTACCGATCATTGCACCTGTACACAGCTCATGTGTAAATAGCCCACCCAACTACCTCATCCCCATATTGTTATTTATTTTTTTGCTCCTTTGCACCCCAGTATCTCTACTTGCACATTCATCTTCTGCACATCTATCACTCCAGTGTTTAATTGCTAAATTGTAATTATGTTGCCACTATGGCCTATTTATTGTCTTACCTCCCTAATCTTACTACATCTGCACACACTGTACCTGTATATATATTTTTCTATTGTGTTATTGACTGTATGTTTGTTTATCCCATGTGTAACTCTGTGATGTTTGTGTCGCACTGCTTTGCTTTATCTTGGCCAGGTCGCAGTTGTAAATGAGAACTTGTTCTCAACTGGCCTACGTGGTTAAATAAAGGTGAAATAAAAAAATATATAAATAAATCTCCACATCCGGCTTCTTCAGGATAATCTATTCTTGTTCCCGCCAATATCCAGCAACTTCGCGCAGTCATTGAAGAGGAGTGCGACAACATTCCACAGGCCACAATCAACAGCCTGATCAACTCTATGAGAAGGAGATGTGTCGTGCTGCATGAGGCAAATGGTGGTCACCAGATACAGGCTGGTTTTCTGATCCTACCTGTCACGTCCTGACCAGTAAAATGGGTTATTTGTTATTGTAGTTTGGTCAGGTCGTGGCAGGGGGTATTTGTTTTATGTGGTTCGGGCTGGTTGTGTTAGTAGTTGGGTGTTTGATATATTATTCCGGGTTTTGGGCACTGTTCTATGTTAATGTATTTCTATGTTTAGTCTAGTTATTTTGTATCTCTATGTTTAGTTAATTGGGGGTTGAACTCTCAATTGGAGGCAGGTGTTTTCTAGTTGCCTCTGATTGAGGGTCCTATAAATAGGTCAGGTCGTGTTTGTGTTAATATTTTGTGGGAGATTGTTCTTGTTTAGCTATGTGTGCCTGACAAGACTGTCAAGTTCGTTTTATGTTTGTATACGTTTTTGGTGTTTTTCTTTCTTCACTTTAATAAAAGAAGATGAGTGTACATTTTCCCGCTGCGTCTTGGTCTCAACCCTACGACAACCGTGACACTACCTGTGACCAACAGATGCATATCTATATTCCCAGTCATGTGAAATCCATAGATTAGGCTGTAATTATTTAATTCAGTTGACGGATTTCCTTATATAAACTGTAACTCAGTAAAATCTTTGAAAATGTTTTGGTTTTCATTTTTCTGATAACAGATAGGTCACATCACCCAAACTTCTCTGATGACCAGTTCCCATGAGCACGTAGTACCCGGAGTGAACTAGATAATCCTTGGGGTGGGGGGTCTGTCGAGGAGGGGGGTACTTCAAACATCCATTCTTGGTTCAGGAGTCGGTGGCATGATGAGGCCTTTTTCTCACCAACTCTCCTACGAAACTCCCATCACCTGGAAAGCCCCAGTGAAAGGAGAGGCTGATGTCACCGTGGAGGAGGTATTGATTGATCAGGAGAAGCAGAGGGCGATGCAATTAAGAGACAGAAAACATACAGCGTCAAAGACTGTGTACATAAAGAGACTCTGCAGTGGGGCCACACAAAGGCCAAACCAGGGCCCATTCAGGACCTTGTTGCTCCACATTAGCTTGGGGTCTTCTCCAAGGACTGATGGCCTGCGTGGGAGTTGGGGGGGGGGGGGGGTCCAGGGAAGAGGTTGCTAGGATGTCACTGAGTGGCTGATGACAGCAAGGCTCTCGTTGTCCGGAACTATCAGGGTGTCAGTTAATTACCAACTGATGTAACCGGAGAGCCTCTTCACAAACCATTCTCTCTCTTTATCCTTCTCCTCATGTTTCTCTTTTTAGAATGCTGTGTAGGAGTAACAAGTGGAGACAGACTAACAACATGTGATGTGGCTCTAAACCAGGGGTAACCCAGGGACCCTTCTCATCAGGTGAATGATAATGGCAAGGAGAAGTAATCAACATTTTAAAATGAATAGATTTGGTAAATAGTTTTTCCTTATTTTGACCTCCCACATTATAATTGGAAGAGGAAGTGTAATTTCTAACATTGCCTATTAGCTAGAAAGGTAACTCATTTTCGCTAAGAACAGCAGTTAAGCTGGTTAAGCAAAGGTTAGCTATGTGTTGGCAAAAATGTATGTCCAAGTCAAGAAAGCTTATTAGCAGCCAGAGGCACTTGCCACACTGGTAGCCACACGATTCGCGTGTGCTTTATCAAAGACTATGTCAGATACTCCAGTGAGTGTAATTGGCTCCAATGAGCGTAATTTGTTCAACGTTAGGAGTTGAGAAATACAATTGACGTCATTGGAAAGAAATGTTCTTATTTTCTTCTGTTGGTATGTAATTGAAAATGTCTATTCTGTAAATGTCTATTCTGTTGATGCTAGCAATATTCATAAACACATTGAGAGAAAAAATACATGAATGCATCCTTTATTTGAGGAAACAGACAATTTTCTGACATAAGGATGTAGCCCTTTCCTGCAGTCAATAACCAAAAGCACCCTCTTTGGTCACATGGGTAAAATTTTATTTATATTTCTCATAATTGTATCATTAATATTTTTTTTTTTTTTTTTACGACGATAATCCAGTGTTTCTATGACAAACAGTTTTGTTATATTTCCGTCTTATGTGATGTATATAAAGCGTAATATTGGCATGCAAACTCAAAATTGAATACATTTCAACTCTGTATCTGGCATTGTACAGGTGTCTTCTTTTTTTAAGTCCATAACCATGTGTGTGAGGTGTATACTTTTGTTTCAAAGTAGATTTGTTTAAGACTTCTGTGTGCAGAGTTGTTATGGTACAATGGTAATGTATGAATTAAATAGTCTCTCCTAGTCTCTTTAAATCTGTGGATGGTTTCGAATGGGGCTCAGCCAGACTGCATTTACACACAAACAGATATTATACATTCACAGTGTATTTATTTATTTTCTTCTCACCCTGGGTATGCTGAATCATTTCTGACAACTGTTGTTGAAACATAATGTGAAAATAGCCCAAGCCTCCAGTGTGCCCGCTCATTCAAATGTTATGAATTGTAAAAACGTCCAGCATTAACGCCAATATAACTGAGCTCCACATCTCTCCATATCTACAGTGTACTCACATCAGCTGCCGGTAATATTGTAAAGAGATACAATCTGGATTTCATTCCAGCAGGAATTAATAGGTCCAGTGTCACCCCTAAACCGACTATAGAACTGCCACAACATGCAAGTACTAGGGATGTGTTCACTTTCCAGCAAGTATATAGTGTGAAACCGAAAGCTTTATGCTTGGTCGAGTTTCCCCATTTCCTGCATCATAACAGTGTTATCTTAAAACAAAAATAAGTTTAAGCTCATAATTCTAAGATATTGAATTGACAGGAAGAAGCGTCATAAGCCAGACTAAACAGAGAGCTCTGTATATTTTGTACATATTTTTCTTTTTTTATCAGCTTTTTTTGTTTTTGATAAGTCATTGAGTATTGATTGGATATATGTGGTTATTTTCACCCATGGAGTTTAACCTCTATGGGCTAGGTGGGACGCTTGCGTCCCACCTACTCAACAGCCAGTGGAATCCCGTGGCGCGATATTCAAATACCTTAGAAATGCTATTACTTCAATTTCTCAAACATATGACTATTTTACACCATTTTAAAGACAAGACTCTCGTTAATCTAACCACACTGTCCGATTTCAAAAAGGCTTTACAACGAAAGCAAAACATTAGATTATGTCAGCAGAGTACCCAGCCAGAAATAATCAGACACCCATTTTTCAAGCTAGCATATAATGTCACATAAACCCAAACCACAGCTAAATGCAGCACTAACCTTTGATGATCTTCATCAGATGACACTCCTAGGACATTATGTTAAACAATACATGCATGTTTTGTTCAATCAAGTTCATATTTATATCAAAAACCAGCTTTTTACATTAGCATGTGACGTTCAGAACTAGCATACCCACCGCAAACTTCCGGTGAATTTACTAAATTACTCATGATAAACGTTCACAAAAAACATAACAATTATTTTAAGAATTATAGATACAGAACTTTTTTATGCAATCGCTTGGTCCGATTTTAAAATAGCTTTTCGGCAAAAGCACATTTTGCAATATTCTGAGTAGATAGCTCGCCATCACGGGCTAGCTATTTTGACACCCACCAAGTTTGGCACTCACCAAACCCAGATTTACTATAAGAAAAATTGGATTACCTTTGCTGTTCTTCGTCAGAATGCACTCCCAGGACTTCTACTTCAATAACAAATGTTGGTTTGGTTCAAAATAATCCATAGTTATGTTCAAATATCCTCTGTTTTGTTCGTGCGTTCAAGACACTATCCGAAGGGTAAGGAAGGGTGACGCTCCGGCGCGTATCGTGACAAAAAAATTCTAAATATTCCATTACCGTACTTCGAAGCATGTCAAACGCTGTTTAAAATCAATTTTTATGCGATTTTTCTCGTAAAAAAGCGATAATATTCCGACCGGGAAACCCTGTTTCCGTTCAAAGACTAAAAATCTAAAATGGACTCTTCTCATGCACACGTGCGCCAGTCTCATTGTTCTCTGATCGACCACTTACCAAATGCGCTACTGTTTTTCAGCCATGGCCTGCAAAGTCATCATTCAACGTTCTGCCGCCTTCTGAGAGCCTATGGGAGCCTCAGGAAGTGTCACGTTACAGCAGAGATCCTCAGTTTTCAATAAAGAGAGTGTAGAAGGCCAAGAAATGGTCAGAGAGGGCACTTCCTGTAAGGAATCTTCTCAGGTTTTTGCCTGCCATATGAGTTCTGTTATACTCACAGACACCATTCAAACAGTTTTAGAAACTTTAGGGTGTTTTCTATCCAAATCAAACAATTATATGCATATTCTAGTTTCTGGGCAGTAGTAATAACCAGATTAAATCGGGTACGTTTTTATCCGGCCGTGCAAATACTGCCCCCTACCCTAGAGAGGTTAAACAGATCAACATTCACAAAGCCACTGGGCCAGAGGGATTACCAGGATGTGTACTCAAAGCATGCAAGGACCAACTGTCAAGTGTCTTCACTGACATTTTCAACCTCTCCCTAACCGAGTCTGTAATACCTACTTGTTTCAACCAGACCACCATAGTCCCTGTGCCCAAGGAAGCAAAGGTAACCTGCCTAAATGATTACCACCCCGTGGCACTCACGTCGGTAGCCATGAAGTGCTTTGAAAGGCTGGTCATGGTTCACATCAACAGCATCTTCCTGGACACCATAGACCCACTCCAATTCGCATACCGCCCCAACAGATCCACAGATGATGCAATTTCAATCACACTCCACACCGCCCTTTCTCACCTGGACAAAAGGAACACCTATGTGAGAATGCTGTTAATCGCCTACAGCTCAGCGTTCAACACCATAGTGCCCACGAAGCTCATCACTAAGCTAAGGACTCTGGGTCTAAACACCTCCCTCTGCAACTGGTTCCTGGACTTCCTTACGGGCCGCACCCAGGTGGAAAAGAATAGGCAACAACATGTCTGCCACGCTGATCTTTAACACTGGGGCCCCTCAGGAATGTGTACTTAGTCCCTTCCTGTATTTTCTGTTTATCCACGACTGCGTGGCCAAACACGACTCCAACACCATCATTAAGTTTGCTGATGACAACAGCCTGATCACTGACAACGATGAGATGGCCTATAGGGAGGAGGTCAGAGAACTGGCAGTGTGGTGCCAGGACAAAAACCTCTCCCTCAATGTGAGCAAGACAAAAGAGCTGATCGTGGACTATAGGAAAAGGCGGGCCGAACAGGCCCCCATTAACATCGACGGGGCTGTAGGGGAGCAGGTTGAGAGCTTCAAGTTTCTTGGTGTCCACATCACCAACGAACTATCATGGTCCAAACACACCAAGACAGTCGTGAAGAGGACACGACAAAACCTTTTCCCCCTCAGGAGACTGAAAAGATTTGGCATGGGTCCTCAGATCCTCAAAAGTTTCTTCAGCTGCACCATCGAGAGCATCCTGACGGGTTGCATCACAGCCTGGTATGGCAACTGCTCGGCCTCCGACCGCAAGGCGCTAAAGAGGGTAGTGCGTACGGCCCAGTACATCACTGGGGCCAAGCTTCCCGCCATCCAAGACCTCTATCCCAGGCGGTGTCAGAGGATGGCCCTAAAAATGTTCAAAGACTCCAGCCACCCTAGTTATAGACTGTTCTCTCTGCTAAAGCACGGCAAGCGGTACCGGAGCGCCAAGTCTAGGTCCAAAAGGCTTCTTAACAGCTTCTACTTATCAGCTTTTACTTATCTATTTTTTACTTAACTCGTTTTTCTTCTTAACTTCTTAAAGCATTGTTGGTTAAGGGCTTGTAAGTAAGCATTTCACTGTAAGGTCTACACCTGTTGTATTCGGCGCATGTTACAAATACAATTTGATTTGATTTGAATTCAAGAGAAGCCAGCAAGTATTTGGCCTCCCTTGAAAGAAAGTATAACAATTTGCCAATCAGCGTTGAGCTAAACTGAGCGAGCTCAACTGTGAATGGTCCTGGTGGAGAAAAAAAAGTGTCAAGGGAAGCCATCTTGGATTTGCCATGTCTCTTATCAAATCGCTTTAAGAGTGTACATCATTAACAAAAACAACCTGAATTGTTGCATCTCGTTGTGTTGTTGTCCTCCAGTGGCTAGCTAACTAGCTAAAATTGGCCCTTTCTTAATTAGCCATGGATGGGGATAGGGATTTGTAGTTGTGGTTTTACTTAATTCTCTGTACTGGCCAATGATTATAACGGTGATTCTGATCCAACCATTAATTCATACATTGTTGTGCCACTGGCCTGAGAGGATGGAAGGTCAATATTTACAGTAGCTAGATGTAGAAGGCTAATGTTAACTAGCTAATGTTGTCCATGAATGGGACTTAGTCTAGCTAGCAAGCATTTTAGCCAGGTAGCCTAGGACAACAAAAAATAAAAGAGTGTACTGTATGACAGAGTGATAGACCGTTTTGTCAACATGAAAGAGAGGAGGACGGCATTGACGTATCTCTACAAGTAGGATGAGTCAACATGTTTTTTACTACTTGCATGAACGCGCACACACACACACACACACACACACACACACACACACACACACACACACACACACACACACACACACACACACACACACACACACACACACACACACACACACACACACACAAACACACACACACACACACACACAAGCCACTAAAACTTAAATCAGAACCACAGACAGCCACATCATGGGGGCCTCCCCAGTGATTTTACCCACGCACGGCTACTGTATATCATAAAACTCATGTTATACAGTGTCAACGTTTATGATCCCTATGTTCGATGTACACTTGCGAGATGTCATGTCGTCATACCCTGGGATGTTCTGAACAGAATGAGCCTATGTTTGTCTATTATGAAGAAAATTTGCTGCGGCACACACACCTGAATGCACTCATGACTCCTTTCTATGCACACCTAAATTATCTGTTTCCCTGAATTGCATTGTGATAGCCTAACACTGTAATATCGTATTTTATAACTTAGTTACTCATTTTGGCAATAGAGCAGGCTTTCAAATGATGCCCACCTGACTCAGATTGGGATTTATAATGGACCGTTGTGTGATGGCTGGGATGCAGGGTTGTGTTTCAGAGAAAATAACTACAAGTGTGCTTGCTCTAGTTCCTCAGTGGCAAAGCTTGGAGAGCTATAAAAAAAGCACCTTATAGCTGAAGACTCTTCTTTAAGTCATAAAAGTGCATTGAAATTACTTAGGAACTGTGCACACTTTGGAGAGGTGTGGGGCCACTTGGATACACCAGTTAGTCCTCTCACTCAAACCCTTGTAATTCCTTTGTCTTATTTTCCAGGAGAATTCTTATCGTGTTACTGAATGTATTTTCAGATTTCGTAAACTACAAATGCGGTTAAAATAACAGTAAATGTAAAATGCACATATAATCAACAGTGTAATGTTTGGATTCAGTCTTGTATCAGGTGAAATGATGTGTCCTCACCTTTGGTCGAATAATTTTCGCATAATCTTCAAACTGTTCCATTTCAATTGCTACCATTGTTATGCATACGCTTTTCATATTTCTTCTGTAAGAAACATTTCCATTTAGCCCTATCCATATAGACTAGTTCCCTCGAGTGTAAAGGGTTAAATCATGAATACCCTATCAACAAAAGAGTGATCAAATTAAGATCCTACATCTGTACTAAGTGCTCTTTTCACCACAGTGTAAATGTGAGATTCAGCCTTGAATGTAGTGTACATGGAACACAGAGAATAATCATTTTTGGGTGGTGTTCTGCTGCATCATCAGGTGGTAGAGCATGGTGTTTGCAACGCATGGTGTTTGCAATGCCAGGGTTGTGGGTTTGATTCCCACGGGGAGCCATGTATGAAATGTATGCATTCACTACTGTAAGTCGCTCTGGATAAGAGCGTCTGCTAAATGACCTAAATGTATATAAAGCGGATGTGTAGCCCTCACCTGCCGCCTCTAGTCTCTCTCTTTGTTGTTTGGGGCGGTGCGTGTGGAAGGAAGAGCCATAATGTACAAATTTGAATGATAAAAGTGGCTGGCTAATGAGAAAATGCAAATGCATTCTAAGAACTGGCAGAAAGTGGCCTTCATTTGATGAAGAAACAAGGAGGAGGGGAGAAATTAACAGCAGATCACATTCAGATTGACACCTGGGTGGCAGATGAGCTAGCTACCATTGTGCTCATGGGTAGAGACAGAGACATAGTGTGTGTGTGTGTGTGTGTGTGTGTGTGTGTGTGTGTGTGTGTGTGTGTGTGTGTGTGTGTGTGTGTGTGTGTGTGTGTGTGTGTGAGAGGTGGGTCATAGGAAGCTAATCAGGACAGGTGATCCCACCTGAAGTGGAGGGGGAGCTCTGTCTCCAGGAGAAGTGAGGGATCAAACGCAGGGTGGCAGGGGTCAACCGGACCCAGTGTCTCTGTAAGTGGCCTGAAGGCGTTCTCCTTGCCACTGATTCTGCTTAACATAGCCCACAGGTAGTGCACAGGGTAAACAGGGGCACTGCAGCAACAAAGCATCAACTAGCAGTAATACAAAATCAACTTGCAGTAATACAACATCAACTAGCAGTAATACAACATCAAGTAGCAGTAACACGCTCTACGAGTGATCATCAAATTCCCTCAAATTCAACTCTGGACCTCGAAGCCAGTTCCACTGCTTTTTTTCATTGTTCCCCTCTAATCAGGGACTGATTAAAATCTGGGACACCCAAGTGTGTGCAATTATCAGGTAGAACAGAAAACCAGCAGGCTCCGGACGTCGTAGGGTAACAGTTGAGATGATGCATCTGGGGTGCTTATATGAAGGGTTTCTTTTTTCAATGGTTCATTTAATCTTCACAGCTAAAAGCTGAATTGCAGTATAGGCCTACAGATAAAGTAGACACATAACAATTAGGTAGATTAACAAAACAAAGACATTTATGTTGATGGTGATGAAGCCAGCTTCGGAGAGTCATGGCGGAGACTGGTGCTTCTGGCAATCCATTGAAGTTAGATCAGATCAAATCAAATCAAATCAAACTGTATTTGCCACATGCGCCGAATACAACAAGTGTAGACTTTACCGTGAAATGCTTACTTACAAGCCCTTAACCAACAGTGCAGTTCAGAAAGAAGAAAAGATTTACCAAGTAGGCTAAAATAAAAAGTAATAATAAAAAGTAACACAGTGAGAATAACAATAACTAGGGGGCACCGGTACCGAGTCAGTGTGCAGGGTTACAGGCTAGTTGAGGTAATCTGTACATGTAGGTGGGGGTGAAGTGACTATGCATAGGTAACAAACAAACAGCGAGTAGCAGCAGTGTACAACGGGGGGTGGGGGGGGGGGTGTCAATGTAAATTGTCTGGTGGCGATTTTTATGAATTGTTCAGCAGTCTAATGGCTTGGGGGTAGAAGATGTTGAGGAGCCTTTTGGTCCTAGACTTGGCACTCCGGTACCGCTTGCCGTGCAGTAGCAGAGAAAACAGTCTATAACTTGGGTGACTGGAGTCTCTGACAATTTTATGGGCTTTCATCTGACACGCCTATTATATAGGTCCTGGATGGCAGGAAGCTTGGCCCAGTGATGTACTGGGCCGTTCGCACTACCCTCTGTAGCGTCTTACGGTCAGATGCCATACCAGGCGCTGATGCAACCGGTCAGGATGCTTTTGATGGTGCAGCTGCATAACGTTTTGAGGATCTGGGGGCCCATGCCAAATCTTTTCAGTATCCTGAGGGGGAATAGGCTTTGTCGTGCCCTCTTCACAACTTTCTTAGTGTGTTTGGACCATGATAGTTTGTTGGTGATGTGGACACCAAGGAACTTGAAGTTCCCAACCTACTCCACTGCAGCCACGTCAATGAGAATGGGGGCGTGCTCGGTCCTCCTTTTCCTGTAGTCCACAATCATCTCCTTTGTCTTGTTCACATTGAGGGAGAGGTTGTTGTCTTGGCACAACACAGCCAGGTCTCTGACCTCCTCCCTATAGGCTGTCTCATTGTTGTTGGTGATCAGGCCTACCACTGTTGTGTCATTGGCAAACTTAATGATGGTGTTGGAGTCGTGCCTGGCCATGCAGTCATGAGTGAACAGGGAGTACAGGAGGGGACTGAGCATGCATCCCTGAGGTGCCCCCGTGTTGAGGATCAGTGTGGCGGATGTGTTGTTATCTACCCTTACCACCTGGGGGTGGCCCGTCAGGAAGTCCAGGATCCATTTGTAGAGGCAGGTGTTTAGTCCCAGGGTCCTTAGATTAGTGATGAGCTTTGAGGGCATAATGGTGTTGAACGCTGAGCTGTAGTCAATGAATAGCATTCTCACGTAAGTGTTCCTTTTATCCAGGTGGGAAAAGGCAGTGTTGAGTGCAGTAAAGATTGCATCATCTGTGGATCTGTTTGGGTGGTATGCAAATTGGAGTGGGTCTAGGGTTTCTGGGATAAGGGTGTTGATGTGAGCCATGACCAGCCTTTTAAAGCACTTCATGGCTACAGACCTGAGGCTATGGGTCAGTAGTCATGTAGGCAGGTTACCTTAGTGTTCTTGGGCACAGGGACTATGGTGGTCTGTTTGAAATATGTTGGTATTACAGACTCAGTCTGGGACAGGTTGAAAATGTCTGTGACTACACTTGCCAGTTGGTCAGCGCATGCTCGGAGTACACGTCCTGGTAATCTATCTGGCCCTGCGGCCTTGTGAATGTTGACCTGTTTAAAGGTCTTACTCACATTGGCCATGGAGAGCGTGATCCCACAGTTGTCCAGAACAGCTGAATCTCTCATGCATGCTTCAGGGTTACTTGCCTCGAAGCAAGCATAGATGTAATTTAGCTCATCTGGTAGGCTCGTGTCACTGGGCAGCTCGCAGCTGTGCTTCCCTTTGTAGTCAGTAATTGTTTGCAAGCCCTGCTACATCCGACAAGCGTCGGTCGGTATAGTACGATTCGATCTTAGTCCTGTATTGATGCTTTGCCTGTTTGATAGTTCATCAGAGGGCATAGCGGGATTTCTTATAAGCTTCCGGGTTAGAGTACCGCTCTTTGAAAGTGGCAGCTCTACCCTTTAGCTCAGTGCAGATGTTGACTGTAATCCATGGCTTCTGGTTGGGGTATGTACGTACAGTCACTGTGGGGATGACATCATCTATGCACTTATTGTTGAAGCCAGTGACTGATGTGGTGTACTCCTCAATGCCACCGGAAGAATCCCGGAACATATTCCAGTCTGTGCCAGCAAAACAGTCCTGTAGCTTAGCATCTGCTTCATCTGACCACTTTCTTATTGACCGAGTCAGTGGTGCTTCCTGCTTTAGTTTTTGTTTGTAAGCAGGAATCAGGAGGATAGAATTATGGTCAGATTTGCCAAATGGAGGGTGAGGGAAAGCTTTGTACGCATCTCTGTGTGTGGAGTAAAGGTGGTCTAGAGTTTTTTCCCCTCTGGTTGCACATTTAACATGCTGGTAGAAATTAAGTAAAACAGATTTGAGTTTTCCTGCATTAAAGTCCCAGGCCACTAGGAGCGCCGCCTCTGGAGGAGAGTTTTCCTGTTTAGTTATGGCCCTATACAGCTCATTGAGTGCGGTCTTATTGCCAGCATCGATTTGTGGTGGTATGTAGACAGCTACGAAAAATACAGTTGAAAACTCTCTTGGTAAATATTGTGGTCTACAGCTTATCATGAGATACTCTACCTCAGACAAGCAAAACCTTGAGACCTTGTTTACAAATATACATAGACCGTCACCCCTTGTCTTATCAGAGGCCACAGTTCTATCCTGCCGAAAAAGCTTAAAACCCGCCAGCTCTATGTTATTCATGTCGTCGTTCAGCCACGACTCGGTGAAACATGATATGAGAGTTTTTAATGTCCCATTGGTAGGATATACATGATTGTAGTTCTTCTATTTTATTATCGATTGACTGTACATTGGCTAATAGGACCGATGGTAAAGGTAGATTACCCTCTCGGCGACGGATCCTAACAAGACACCCGGATCTTCGCCCACAATACCGCTGTCTCTTTCTCCTGTGAATGACGGGATGAGGGCCTTGTTGGGCGTCTGAAGTAAATCCTTCCCGTCCGACTCAATGAAGATAAAGTATTCCTCCAGTATGGGGTGAGTAATCGCTGTCCTGATATCTAGAAGCTCTATTCGGTCATAAGACACGGTGGCAGAAACATTATGTACAAAATAACTTACAGATAATACGAGAAAACATACACAATAGCACAATTTGTTACGGGGTCGTAAAACAGCAACCATCTACTTTGGCGCCATTCTATGCTATGGGCAGTTACACTATCATACTCGTTTGGACCAGGCAGTCTCAGATAATACCTGCACCCTGTTTAGCTCGCTCGGATGCTTTCTCTTGTGAGATACTTTCAGCCTCTTGCCAATTGAAGGAAAATTATGAAACATAGAGAGACGAAAGATTAATTATTTAATGTTGTTTTATACATTTTTAGCAAAAGAAAATGGGGAAGCCTGGCTTCCCTTGGAGTGCATCAATACATGACAATGATGATATGGAAATGTGAAGTGCACATTTTGGCAAAGAGTCCTCTTATTTTACAGCATTTGCCTCACTCAGACAACAAAACATTTGCTAAAGTCGAGGGATGGGGCAATTTCTTGTTGCACGAGGGGCTGAAGTTCAGAACTGCTCTCAGAATGTGCTTCTACATCTGCATTGCTTGCTGTTTGGGGTTTTAGGCTGGGTTTCTGTATAAGCACTTTGTGACATCTGCTGATGTAAAAAGGGCTATAGCATGTTACCATACAGCCTCTGCGTTCCAATTTAGGTGTTTATCAGTGCCCAGATCTGCCATTTTCAACCCATATATGGGTACAAATGTAAAGGGCTACACAGGCTTCTAAAGTCAGTAATTTCAATTTTAACACTTCAGACTTGATTTAACATTGGGTTAAGGTAAGAAATTGGGTGAAAAAAATTCTACATTCCCTTCCTTTGATTACTTTTTGCAAATACAATCAGTTTTCCACTTTGATTCAACGTCATCACATTACATTTTCTTGGTTGAAATTATGTGGAAACCACGTTTTTGCCCAGTGGGAAGCTACACACACTCAACCCTTTTCAAATTTAGTAGTATGGATTTACTATAGATGGTTACATTGCTGGCAGTATGTCATAGCACTGGATGTCACCATTATGCACTCCAAAGCCAGCCACCTCCCCAAACAACAACATTAGTGATATCAGTCTGCTCTGGAGTCCCCCTGCAGACAAGCTACTGATGGATGCTGAGGTGGAAATCACAAATAATCTAAATAAACTCAGTCAGATAGGCTGTACTGCTCTGAAAGTCAGCCGTGATGGAGGGGGACTGAAGGGGGCTTAATAGCGTCAGCTACAAACTAAGGGGAGCGTGAGATTGGAGGGGTAGGTGTGTGAGGGGAGAGATATCCCCCAACATCTTTCCAGAATAAATATATTTTTAATTTGTGCTCTTTTATTAACCAGCAAAATCACTTCAAAATGAATAGCACATTATTAAGTCGTCTAGTGGCTCTTACTGTGCTTTATCATGAGTTTGTATCAGTGTGCAATTCATATCCAGCCATTCTTCACTCTGAATATGTTTTATATGAGGCCCCATTTATCATGGGCTGTCAGCTCTTAACTGTATCATTATTCAGTGTAGAGTTATAAATTGGAATCATTAAACAGTTTTTCATATAATCTGATGCAATAACTGCTCGTCCTTTATTGGCTTGTGAAAAGAAAATAGTAAATACAATTGTCTGTCAAGATTCTGGAGAGATAGTCAGCTCTTCCTGGACTGAAATTAAATTAGGTCTGCAGAGGAGGCAGGATCAATGTCAGCAGATTTGTTCGAGGTTCACCATGGAGGGTTACGGGTTGAACAGATGAATGGCAGAGTCAAAGGAGACTGACATTTCTGAACCTCAGAGAAATACCTTGCTTAGATGTCAATATTTCTTCATATAAAGAGTAACCTCCATCAGAGGTATCTTTTCAACTTTTAGAGACAGTTTCTTCAGACTTTTACCATGGAGATGTGACATGTGTGAACTCAATTAGATGTGTGTTTCAATGTTCTTGCCGGGCCTGTGCTGTAAATGATAGATTTGAAGTTGGAACACAGTGAAAAGGGATAAACAATATGGGGTTGACCATTCTATAACCTGAGAATATTCAACAGAGATGAAAAAGGACCATAGACATACAAAGTCAGTTTGAAAGATGTACTTCCTTCAATGTTGTTCAAGTCTTTCAACAATGATTGGAAAAGGTTAGTCATACAATGATTCATAGATTTGTTCGATGGCTACATAATAAGTCCAGCTGTATTATATTTTCACTATAGTCTAAGAAAGTAATCAAATGTGGCTTTATTCAGCCCTTGTGGATTGCGTCGTGCACAATGGATTTGTTTACCAATGTCAATAGCTCAGCTTTACATCAGTTTGCTAACTTTCATAAACTTGATAGATTTATCACCAAGGCCAATACAGTATTATCTCAACATAATTGATACAGTAGAAAAGGATACTGGAGAGGTGTAAAACAAAACAGTACCTTCCATTTTGTTTCCGACAGCCTCTACAAACAGATGACAACAGTTTGTAAGCTCCACTCCTCTCTTCTTCTTCACCTCCTTTCATCCCATTCAGGCATGACTATTAGAGCAGTGCTGCCCAGGCTCTGAGAAAGCTGGGTAAAGACTACCACCCTCTGGTGCCTCCATTTTCAATGATGCCATTGGTTCAATAGACATTATGCTGTCATTTGATCATTTCTGTTTGAATACAACACCTTAAAAGCCTATACACATTGATATTCAAGCCTTTACGATTACAGAGGTGCAGATGAAAGAATGGAGACTAGGAGGTACAAGTCAAGACATATTGTTTTGACTTTTGAGACTATTCATGGATAACCAATTCTTCTCTTTTCTGGTCTTTGCTGCCATCTACTGGTTTTGGAAGAGAGTGGAGTACATCAGTGCTGCCCCAAGCCATGTGTGGGATTGTTTTCAAAAACAACAACTGATATATATTTTATTGAAATGTTAATGAAATTGATTATTTCAGTTCAGGAGCACTTTCCATTGCACTTCAGGGGAAGTGAAGTCTAGGTTTATTTTGTCTTATTCCCCCCTACAACAGGAAGTAAGTACACAGTGTCATGGGCTTCCTGTATGTAAATAGGTGTTGGAGAGGGAAACTTCCACTCCAGACCAGACGGTGGTGCTTTTGCACCAGTGACCAGGGCCTCTTTACAACAACTTCATCCTCATCAGAGTATCATGAACATTTTGGTATTTTTTGCTTATTGACCATCAACCAGTTGATTTGAGTATCGGTTGACAATGGTCGTTTTGTTGTAAAGTGGGTCCTACCTAGCCTGGTCCCATATCTGTTTGTGCTTTTGCCTACTCCATTGTCATTGTCAGTGTCATTGTCAAGCTAAACATGACAATTCCATAAGGACTTGGCAAGAGAGCGGAAACAGGCACCCAGGCTAGCTCCTACCAAAAGGGATTCAAAGATGTCTATGATCTATGATAGAAGTCTATGATCATACAACATGAGAGTGAATACTTTTATCTCAAATCAAATCAAATTTTCTTTGTCACATGCGCTGAATGCAACAAGGGTAGACCTTTCAGTGAAATGCATACTTACAAGCCCTTAACCAACAATGCGGTTTAATGAAAATACCTAAAAAAAAGTATGAGATAAGAATAACAAATAATTAAAGAGCACCAGTAAAATAATAATAGCGGGGCTATATACATGGGGTACCTGTACAAAGTCAATGTCCGGGGGCACCGGTGTCAAGGTTATTGAGGTAATATGTACATGTAGGTAGAGATATTAAAGTGACTATGCATAGATAATAACCGAGAGTAGCAGCAGCGTAGAGGGGGGGGGGGGGGCAATGCAAATAGTCTGGGTAGCCATTTGATTAGATGTTCAGGAGTCTTATGGCTTGGGGTTAGAAGCTTTTTAGAAGCCTCTTGAACCTAGACTTGGTGCCCCGGTACCACTTGCCGTGTGGTAGCAAAGAGATCAGTCTATGACTAGGGTGGCTGGAGTCTTTGAAAACTTTTAGGGCCATCCACTGACACCGCCTGGTATAGAGGTCCTGGATGGCAGGAAGCTTGGCCCCGGTGGTGTACTGGGTCATACGCACTACCCTCTGTAGTGCCTTGCGGTCGGAGGCCGAGCAGTTGCCATACCAGGCAGTGATGCAACTAGTCAGGATGCTCTCGATGGTGCAGATGTTAAACCTTTTGAGGATCTGAGGACCCATGCCTAATCTTTTCAGTCTCCTGAGGGGGAATAGGTTTTGTCGTGCCCTCTTCACGACTGTCTTGGTGTGCTTAGACCATGATAGTTTGTTGGTGATGTTGACGTCAAGAAACTTGAAGCTCTCAACCTGCTCCACTACAGCCCCGTCGATGAGAATGGGGTGTGCCCAGTCCTCCTTTTCCTGTAGTCCACAATCATCCACAATCATCTCCTTTGTTTGGGGTTTCAGGCTGGGTTTCTGTACAGCACTTTGTTATATCAGTTGATGTAAGAAGGGCTATATCATTTTTACTTGATCACGTTGAGGGAGAGGTTGTTGTCCTTGCACCACACGGTCAGGTCTCTGACCTCCTCCCTATAGGCTGTCTCATCGTTGTCGGTGACCAGGCCTACTACTGTTGTGTCATCGGCAAACTTGATAATGGTGTTGGAGTCGTGCCTGGCCGTACAGTCATGAGTGAACAGGGAGTACAGGAGGGAGCTGAGCACGCAACCATGAGGGGCCCCCGTGTTGAGGATCAGTGTGGCGGATGTGTTGTTACCTACGCTTACCACTTGGGGGCGGCCCGTCAGGAAGTCCAGGATCCGGTTGCAGAGAGAGGTGTTTAGTCCCAGGGTCCTTAGCTTAGTGATGAGCTTTGTCATCTAGACTTAATTTATCCTTGTATGTGTTCTTCTTTCACACAATGCTTTGTCTTACTGGTATTAATATGTTATTGCTTCTCATACAAAATTATTTTGATGTTCATAATATTATTCTGTGTTGTATAGAATCAAATGCCTGATAACAAAGTTGCTGTGTGTTCAGTAATTACTGGTTCATCAAGAGTTATATTAACAAATATGTCAGTGTTAGGTGAAGTAGAGTCAAGCTGAGTCATAGGAGATGGTTCAAGTACAAGTCTGTCTGAAAAATCCAACTGTTTGTGTGTTGCAGAATCCTATTTATTTACCCTTATGGGCCCTTATTTCCACCTGCATGTTCAGGGTGTTTATATGTAAACTACTATGGGGGGGGGGGGGGGGTTCAGGCCAGGGGCTCTTTAATGTTAGGGAGCAAGGCTCAGTTATGATCTCTCTCTCTATCTCTCACTTTCTCTCTCCCTCCCTCTGTGTGGTGTTAAGCAATGACTGGTGCTGGAATGTACCGACAAATGAAAACAAACTATTCTGTATGGCCCTTTGGGACGATGCTAGTTCACGGTGGTTTCAGCGCTCTTTAAACGGTTCTGCAATATAAGTGTTTAATAAACATTGTATAATGCAAGTTCATCAGAGGATCAATTTAAAATAGTTAAACTAAAATATTTGATGGATCCAAACTGTGGGTATACAGCAATGCAGGATATAAAATAGGCCTATTGTTTACTCCAGTTATATAGCTGTCATCAATGACTTTGTTGTTTTCCTTCCCGCTGGACACACACTGGTTGAATCAACGTTTTTTCCACATATTTTCAATGAAATTACGTTGAACTAACATGGAATAGACGTTGAATTGACATCTGTTCCCAGTGGGCTATCACTTTGCTTCGAATCACGCTAAGACAGGATGAGGCCGTGTTGGAATGTTAGATGTACTCTGGTTGTACTCCTGAGATATCTCATAAACATTAATGACTGTACTATTGACCGTAGTAGTGGGTCTCTCCTCCCTGGTCAGTCCACTGAAGGTTACTGGCTCTGTCTGGAGGAAATAGAAGAGAAGTGGATGAGGTGTTATCCTTTTGTTGAAAGAGACATATTTAGCTGTCTGAAAATATAGAATGAGCTGTAGACGCTTATCAGATTTTATTTCAGTTCACAAGCAACAATCCAAATCAGGCATTGTAGGTGAAAAGTCAAGCTCAAGCTCAGCTCGTCTCCATCTCGACTGAGATGCCAGGTGACCTTCTCTGAACGACACGTTCTCATTCACCCGTGGCCCACGCCTCGTTAGAGGGCCTAATTCTGCAATCGTGTCATCACTTCGCACCACCTTATCGACAGCATCTCAGCTTTCTACATTCTCCCAGAGAACTCGATATGACCCAGAGTGCAGTGGAGGGGGGTGTAGGATGTCTGTATGTTTGCCAAGGTGAAGAGACAAGGCACAGTTCAAAGGGCCTAGGCTCTCTCCGCTTGTCCCACCTTCTCTGTGCAGGGCCCACTAAAAGCTTTAAGCCACTGGGTTTAACGGTGTTCCACCTCTGTAAAGTTCTACCACAGAGTAGTTTCAAAGCACCACATCCATGAATAAAACCTGATTGAAGTTGGCCCATTTAAAATGGCAAAGCAACATTTTAAAAGGTTATACACATTTCCACATCCTTTAATTTTCAAATATATTTGTATTTTTTCTTCAAGACATCTTTAAAAAATTATATACATTTTTTTCAGAACAAGATCTCAGTCTCTATTCAGCAGTCAGCGTTTGTCCAGGGTTGGGACAAACGTCTATGGGTGAAGTGAAACAGGTAAGTATTAAAATTGCATGCGTGCATGCACAATCTCTCAATGTTCTGGGGACGTGGATAAACGTCTAATACGGCAGTGGATCTGGTGTGACTTGGCTGTTTTTGCAATGTGTGAGCAGAAAGAAAGAAAACTATTAAAACCAGCCAATCAAATGTATCCTACAGGACTTGCTTGTGCTTGCTTTGGCTCAAGTTCAGAAAAAGAAAGAGGGGGAAAATGGCTGCTGATAGAATTAATCATCTGAAGACAATAAGGAGACGGTGACAAATCCATTTCTTGCTTTAACTCAAACATGTTAACTGTAGAATTCTAATAGTGTCATGCTTGATTTAGGCTGGCTGCGTCTGAAGAACGTGTATCACTTTCAACCTGTTCCTCCAGTTTAAAGAGTCATCCCATTGAGGAATAGCCTACTACTGAAACGCAACTCAAGCATCAGACAGAGAAACCAAGAATAATAAGCTGATAGCACAAAATTAATCAAATTGTATAACTAAAATATATATATTATGTACCTTTTTTGTATGCCAGTCATTGCTATTTTGTTATTTGATATCATTGAGCTTGCTGATATTTCGATATACTGAAAGAGCTCTTACTCATTGAACGGTAGCTCATAGACACTGTTAGTACTTTTCACTATACATACATGTATCCCAACAGGAAGAGGCGGTGAGAAACTGCGGAGTGGCGATTAAACAGCATGATCATTAAGCAGGTGCACCTTGTTCTGGGGACAATAAAAGGCCACTAAAATGTGTAGTTTTGACACACAACACAATGCCACAGATGTCTCAAGTTTTAGAGCTGTTGCTAGATAATTTCTCTACCATACGGCCCCTCCAACGTCGTTTTAGAGAATTTGGCAGTACGTCCATCTGGTCTCACAACTGCAGGCCACATGTAACCACGCCAGCCCATGACCTCCACATCCAGCTTGTTCACCTGCGGGATTGTCTGAGACCAGCCACCTGACAGCTGATGAAACTGGGGAGTATTTCTGTCTGTAATAAAGCCCTTTTTTTAAGGGAAAACTTATTCTGACTGGCTGGGCCTGGCTCCCCAGTGGGTGGGCCTGGCCCCCAAGTGGGTGGGCCTATGCCCTCCCAGGTCCACCCATGGCTACGCCCGTATTCATTCACGTGAAATCCATAGATTAGGGCCTAATGAATTTATTTAAATTGACTGATTTCCTTATATGAACTGTAACTCAGTAAAATCTTTGAAATTGTTGCATGTTGCGTTTATATATTTGTTCAGTATATATGGACATATTCCCACTGAGAGAGATGGAGAGTCTAAGGAGCGGAACGGAGAAAGAGATTTATTTCTACTTTCAATTTGCAATACATCCTTGCCTTACCTTCGTTTGTGGCTGGCAACGCAACATTCTTGGTCTGCAGCTCAAATTGTAGCCACTAGCCAGTAAGCACAAACGATTTAACAACTCAAGCAACTTTTTTTCTAAAACACATTACATATTGAATAATGCAACCAAACCATATTACACTCTTGAATAATGCAAAAGAAAAAATCCACAAGGTGTGCAGACAATTAAAGGGTTTATTTATTTTCTCATCCATACACATTCAATTAGCTGATAATACACAGCTAACTCCTGCTAGCTACCTAACAACATGCTTCATGATCAAGTAACGTTAGCTAGCATATCAATAATGAATGTTTACCCCTTCCATATGAATATAAATGTACAAAAATATTATCATACAGTGTTATTCATATTATAAAATAGGCTACACAGCTAGGTAAGGTTAGCTAGCAAGGTAAAATAATGTCTGCATCCTCACAAATGTGCTGGCTGTAGCTAAATGGTGACATTTACCTGAACTGTAGCTGGACAGGAGCTCTTAGGCTTACACTAGCTACTGTATTAAAGTTACCTTAGAACAAACCAGGCTTCATTTTATCAATATCATACAAGTCTTTATATGAGGCAAAAGGAAATTGCAACTAAAAATGTTGATAATTCCCTGGGGAGTAGTTTTCTGTCCTTGGACATCTGTGGCTCTATGCAATCAAGCAACAAACAAAACAAACATGAGCTTTTAAACTACAGTGACAATTTTAGAATGTAACAGGCTGTTACTTCAATTGCAGGTAAGGAAATCTATAAACAAGTTTCAAAAATAAGGAAAATGTCTGTACATTTCAGCTGTTTCAAAAACATTGCTATTCTATTACAATTTTTACTGTAAGAGCGTTCGCTCAACAAGACATTTATGTTTACATGGCCCTGCTTAGAGGGAGGCAACTGTTGGGCGGGTGTCATGCGTTTCCTCCAGAGGTAGCGGTTGAGACAAGTTCGCAAGTTTACATTGCAGTATATGTGTGGCCGAGGGTATTTTTGCGAAAAGTCTAGTAAGTGTGAAGGCCCTCTACGTTTGGGAAGGGCATGGCTACGTGGTGGGAGAGCAACGGGATACACATAACCAGGGCCGCAACTTTAGTTTTAGAAATTGGGGGGACATAACTTATTGTTTTAAAGTTTTATCCAGTCGGATTAACACTCCAAACAGCCTACCCGACTGCTTGGAGGCGTCCGCATGGTCCTAAACCACACTGTTGCCTTGTTTTGTATCGCATTCCAATTATAAAACTAGCGGGGAACAAAAATGCAATTTTAGAATGTGGAGGGGGACATGTCCCCCCGTGCCCAGTGAAAGTTGCGCCCCTGCACAGAACAGCACAGGAGGCCTGCTGGTCTCTGCTTGGCTCTGAAGTTGTGGGCCCATCTCCATGGGGAATTAGTGGTCTATTTGGGTCTGGCATCCATTCAAGCCTTCCTGGCGGGGCTCCTCGAATGTTACCCTCTAATACTAGGCATAACTCTGTGTTATTGATGTTAAAGCCACGGACGGAGACCAGCTTAACCTGGCTCTTCCATTATCATGCAGATCGATCATTTCCATACTGACAATTTTCCAGAGCACAACAGACCTCAAGTCCTCCTCCTCGGGAGGGTATCTCTTCTCAAGTGGTCAGGTTTGACGATGCACATATTCATATGCAACGCTTAGAAGTTATTTGCACACTGATGTCACTGCTGACATGTTCAAAATAGGACCCCACTGAATATAAGTACTGTATTTGAAAATTGTCAAATTAAGGGATGTAATCATCCTCATCACCATCCTAACATTCATCATTTTCATCATCTTCATGATTACAACAAAGAGAAGAACAGCTTTACTCTGCTGCCCATAGAAATATAATGAATAGAACGGACTTGGAACCTCTAACACTGGTAAACTCATGAGTACACTTGCAATGGCTGTCTGGTATTGTGATGCAATACGTTCCATGGTAATGTAGAATGTTAATTGAAATTATGCTAACTGATGTGGCTCATACAATTGTCCTTTTGCACAACGTTGCAACGCCCACTTCTGCTCAACTTTCTACCCGATATATAGCTTCCTCTCCCGATCGCGTCCTGTCAGCCTGATTGTAGCCATACTAGCCTCGAAGTTGCTCATTTTTATCATTACCTCAGTGTTTGAATATAATCATATTTCTATAGCGTTTTTTTATCATTCTTGTTGAAAATTGTGTTTATCTGTTCAGTTAGTGATTTTTGTAATTCGATTATTGTGTTCTGTATCTTTTTTTGTCTCTTTAGCTAGCAAACGTTAGCTACCAGTACCTTGCTAAGGTTAACGTTATTAGTTGGTGCGGCATCTTTATTGAAAGTTAGGAAATGAAGAAGAGTAACATCAAGTTTATGAGGTGAGAGGTCATCTCCACGGAATATTGCTTCGTTCCATTGTGTACCTCCTCAGCAAAATACTTGAGTTTTCTCTCATTTCCCAGTGATCCTGAGCTAAGATAGCAAAACAGGTCATCAATATTCGCATTGAAAACTTCTCCGTCACAAGTCACTCCAAGGTGTGTGGTAGACACTTTTTACCACATGATTTCATTGAACCTTCTAGTGGGCTTTGATGTCTGAAGAAGGGAGCAGTACCTTTGCTATTCCAGTGGAATAATTACCATGTCCAAGCAAGAGCAAGTGTTTGGGAAAGAAGGGAGAGACCAAGGACTGGATGTGTAGAGGACAATGTTGAAGATGGAGAGGATGAAAAGACGGATAGCTACCATGACCACGACTACTGTGCAGTGCCTGGGCCCGCTTCAGTTAACCTGGTTTTGATTGAGAGGGAAGAGATGCAGAGAGAGATTGAGAACCTACGGAACAAAGTAGATGAGTTGACTGTGAGAAGTTGTTTTGGGCTGCAGCGATTTGTGGGATCAGATGCACAGATCCAGTCCTTCACAAGGTGGTTAAACCAAGCCCTAAACCTAGCCCTAGTATTGTTATATCATAAACTTTACTTCTAAAACATATTACAGTGTCAACAGAACAGAAAAAAAATACTGAATTATTTTCAATGATTTATTAATTAATTAATTGCATAGACAGATTTGTTGGTTTGTTTCTCTTTCATTAATTGAAAGATAAAGGAGCCTGTCCATAGTTTTTCAGTCTTCCCTGCCTAAGAACATTTGCACGTACACATATAAGTAGTACCAGTCACCCTTCTCTCTAATTAGTGAGAACACCACTTGGTCTCTATGTATTCTCTTGGCCAGAATGTCCTCATGTGCACAGACAACAAAGTAACACCACTCCAACTCAGTGATGTAGAGCTGACCTTGAACTTGCCAGTAGTAGGCATGCTGCCTCTTCAGGGAAGGTTCACTGTAATGCATGTGAACGTACTTGCAATCCACAAAACCCTTTAAGTTAGGGTTCTTAATCTCAACTAGTCCAAAGGGTGGTTGCTCGAGAGGGTCGTAGACCAGGCCATCAGGAGAAGAGGGAAGCCAAGGGACGTCAGGATGTATGATGCGGCCACAGGGTGAGAAGTTGACATTCTGCATCTTGAAGTAGTCATTGGCTGCTTCCATCTCCAACTCCAGTCCTCTCTTCATGTCAGCTTTTGGTGCTGTGTCTTAGAGGATCCTTTCAGCTAGATTGCCTGCAGATGTCAGCCCTCTCACATGGCAAGCCTCTCGGAACCGTGACGTGGTCAGTCTTGGTTTCCAGAGCACCTGCCAGTCGGAGACAGCACTCTGTTTTCTAGCAGCTTCCTCTATTTTATGGGCTGTTGCGAAGCTCACCTGAAGAGACTCTATGTGAAGCTGGTCTTCTTCACTGAACACAAATGTGCAGCTTTGAAAGTTTCTCTCCTCAGTCCGTAGCCATTTAGGGGCAGTGAGGGGAATGGTGGGCTCTCCTTATGGTGAACTATGTGTCACGTTGTGATTGGAGGCTGCTGGTAAGACAGGAGGTTCCCCACCTGTACCTTTCCAAAGTGGGAGTCGACTAAAAGCTTTTCAGCAGACTTCCCCATGTTGCAAATCAATGGCTTGGATAGAGGGTCAATGTTCTTGTATGCCTCTTCTATCTGGAGAACTGAGAAGTCAGGGAGCGTTCCAAGAAGGGCGCTGTAGTGTACTTCTGCAAAGCAGCCACTGTGGTTAGCCAATCTAAACAATGTACTTGAAACCACCTGAAATTAAATCATTTTATACTGTCAAAGTGTAATAGGACAAGACCAGCTACTACCTACTATACTGGCTATTAGGGAATACTCACCTAATCCCTCCTTCTGCCATGTGGGCTTGGTGATGGCCATTTTGCCTATGGGCCCAGGTTTCAGACCCTGTAAAAAGACAGTACAAGGGCACTATTTTAATCTATTCATGAGACGATTTAAGTTTTCATTAAATAATTTCTTAGCATTATGATGTGATTATAACCATATGATGTTGATACAGTGTGTTGTATAGCAATTAAAACATACCATAGTCCTTGGCTTATGCCACTGCTGCTTGGCCTCTGTGCAGCTATGCACAGGTGGGACGACAGGTGTTCACATCTGGGAATAGTGTGCACACTGGAATAATAATGCAACTGTGTGGTTGCATAATGTAGTGCCAGCAACACATGAACAGTGATGTTGTGTCATTGTTACTGGCTCAGAGGGCTTCAGTACAATGTACGTGGGGATATAAAAAGAAAATGATTAGACTATAACATCTGCCACACCCTGATCTGTTTCACCTGTCTTTGTGCTTGTCTCCACCCCCCTCCAGGTGTCGCCCATTTCCCCCATTATCCCCTGTGTATTTATACCTGTGTTCTCTGTTTGTTTGTTGCCAGTTCGTCTTGTCTCGTCAAGCATACCAGCGTTTTTCCCATACTCCGGTTTTCGCTCTAGTCCCTGTTTCTTGTTTTGACGGTTTTGACCATTCTACCTGCCCTGACCCTAAGCCTGCCTGCTATTCTGTACCTCATGACACTGCCCTGGATTACTGACCTCTGCCTACCCTGACCCTGAGCATGCCTGCCGTTCTGTACCTTTCGGACTCTGCTCTGGATTACTGACCTCTGTCTGCCCTTGACCTGTCATTTGCCTGCCCCCTGTTTTTGTAATAAACTTTTGTTACATCGACCTGTCTGCATCTGGGTCTTATCCTGAGGTCTGATAGTACGAACTGGCCATGACTGACCCAGCAGAGTCGGACCAGCTCCGCAACGCCGTCTCCTCCCAAGGAGCCACCATTGGGAGACACGAGGAATTACTTCAAGGTGTTCTGGACGGATTCCAGACCTTTTATCAGAATGCCATGACTGTGCCTTGAATACATTACAGGAGCAATTCCCTTATTATCTGTAAGGCAGCCGGCCATGGCAGTAGCCTTCTAGCCCCCCAGTAACACCGCTGTTAGCGGTGAGTCTCTCCAGGCCACCCCGGCTTCCCGAGAACCCTGCTTACCTCCTCCGGAACGCTTCACTGGAGGGTCAGGAACCTGTTGGGCATTTCTCTCCCAGTGTTCCCTCATCTTCGAGCTGCAGCCCTCGTCCTTCCCCTTGGACTGCTCGAAGATAGCCTGTCTCATAACGCTAATGTCCGGGAGGGCTCCCACCTGGGCTACAGCGATGTGGGAACAACAATCTGCCGCGTGTTTCAGCCTGGAGGAATTCGTGGCTGAGGTGAAAAAGGTTTTCGATTCTCGATTGTCCGAGAGAGATGCTGCCCGGAAGTTAATCCAGCTTCGCCAGGACTCCCACAGTGTGACAGACTATGTGGTTGATTTCCGCACGTTGGCTGCCGAGAGTGTCTGGAACCTGAATCCCTGTTCGACACATTCCTTCATGGATTATCAGAGGAGATTAAGGACGAGTTTTCAGCCCGGGAGCTGCCTACGGCTCTTGATTCACTCATCGTCTTGACCATCCAGCTTGATAGGCAGCTACGGGAATGTAGGAGGGAGAGGAGGTCTGCCGACTCGCCTTTTTCGGAGCCGATGCAACTCGGCAGAGCTAGGCTATCTCCAGCTGAATGCTTACACAGACTTAACACCCAGAGTTGTCTGTGTTGCGGAACTGCCCATCATTATGTTCTACCTGTCCTTTAAAGAGACCAGGCTCATCAGTAGGTACTCTGCTGGGCCATACAGATAATTCTTCTTCTCCCCTTACTCGCACCCCTCTCCATGCCATCCTGCTGTGGGGCGACCAGTCTAAATCTCTCGGGGTTCTCATTGACTCTGGGGCTGACAAGAGTTTCATAGATGCCTCCCTGGTGTCTGAGCTGGGCACCCCCACTCAGCCCCTCTCCAGCCCCCTGGACGTTAGAGCACTAGATGGACGCTCTATAGAAAGGGTCACCCACAATACTACTCCTATCCACCTGCGTGTGTCCGGGAACCACAGTGAGTCTATACAGTTTATGCTCATCAAGTCTCCTCAGGTTCCTGTGGTATTGGGGTTTTCTTGGCTCCAGCTCCACAATCGCCTTATCAACTGGACTGCTGGTACTATCGTGGGCTGGAGCCCATTCTGCCACGCCTATTGACTGAAGTCGGTGCAGCCTGCCCCAGAACATCTTCCTGTGGGCTCGGATGAAGCCTCGTACCTCTTCGCCATCCCCGCGGAGTGCCAGGATCTCCCGGAGGTTTTCAGCAAGGCCCAGGCCACTTCACTTCCTCCGCATCGACCCTATGACTGCGGGATCATCCTTCTCCCGGGCACTACACCACCCCGGGGATGGCTGTATTCACTGTCGGGTCCGGAGAGCAAGGCTATGGAGACGTACATCGAGGACTCCCTAGCTGCAGGGGGTATCTGTCCTTCTGCCTCCCCGCCTGCGCAGGGTTCTTCTTTGTGGAGAAGAAGGACAAAACCCTGCGCCTGTGCATAGACTACCAGGGCCTCAATGACATCACGGTTAAGAACCGCTACCCACTACCACTCATCGCCTCGGCTTTCGAGCCACTCCAGGGGGCCACTATCTTCTCTAAGTTAGACCTGTGGAATGCCTACCACCTGGTACAGATACAGGAAGGTGACGAGTGGAAGACAGTCTTCAACACTAATAGCGGACACTATGAATATCTGGTAATGCCATTCGGTTTGACCAATGCTCCTGCTGTGTTCCAGGTCCTGGTTAATGACATTCTTCAGGATATGTTGAACCGGTTCGCGTTCCTCTACCTCGACGACATCCTCATCTTTTCCCGCTCGGCTCAAGAACACGTTCTCCACGTCCGACAAGTCCTCCAGCATCACCTGGAGAACCAGCTGTTTGTCAAAGCCGAAAAATGCGAGTTCCATCGCTCCACCATCTCCTTCCTTGGATACATCATTCCTGCTGGGAATATGCAGATGGATCCGGGAAAGGTGAGAGCGGTGGTGGATTGGCCTCAACCCACGTCCAAAGTGTAGCTGCAACATTTCTTAGGATTTGCCCATTTCTATTGCCATTTTCGCTTCCGCTTCACCACAGCTCCCATATTGATACATCCGGACTCGTCCCGTCAGTTCGTGGTGGAAGTAGAGGCTTCGGATGTCGGAGTGGGGGCTGTTCTGTCCCAGTATTCTGCCCTGGACCTCAAGCTGCATCCCTGCGCCTTCTTCTCCTATCGCCTTAACGCCACGGAGAGGAATTATGATGTGGTGAAGATGGACTTGGAGGAGGGGAGACACTGGTTAGAGGGGGCGGAACTTCCATTCATAGTGTGAACTTCCATTCATCCTGTCGGACCCTGGCCTTTGTGCAACAATGCTTTTGGTGGCCCACCATAGTTCCAGGTGTCTCCGCGTTCGCCGCTGTTTTCCAAAGCCACCCAATTCTTTCCGCTCCCAAACCATCTTCTGCCTTGGAGACGGCCCAGCTCATGGTGCAGCACGTCTTCCGGACCCATGGACTTCCGGAGGACAAGGTTTCCGATCGTGGTCCTCAGTTCTCGTCCCGGTTCTGGAAGGCGTTCTGCACACTCATTGGTCGTCGGCCAGCCTGTCATCCGGATTTCATCCCCAATCCAACTGCCAGTCAGAGCGTGCCAATCAGGACCTGGAGACGACTCTTCGGTGCCTCATCTCGGCCATCCCCACCACCTGGAGCCAGCAACTCATGTGGGTGGAGTATGCCCGGAACACCCTTCCCTGCTCGGCCACTGGGTTCTCGCCCTTCGAGTGCTCCGTGGGTTATCAGCCCCCGCTCTTCCTGAGGCAAGAGGAAGAGGTCAACATACCCTCTGCCCAGATGTTCGTCCGCCGCTGTCGGCGTACCTGGAAGAGAGCTTGGTCCTCTCTTCTCAAGACCACCTTCAGGTATCGTTGACAGGCGGACCACCAAAGGACCCCGGCTCCCTGATATCGTCTTGGGCAGAGGGTATGGCTGTCCACTCGGGATCTGCCGCTCCAGTAGAGTCCCGCAAACTTTCCCTCTGTATTATTAGCCCCTCTGCTGTTCATCTTGTGTTGCCCCATACCCTCCGTATACATGTACATCCCACTTTTCATGTGTCTAGGATTAAACCTATGTCTCACAGCCCTCTGTCTCTTGTTGCCTACCTGCCGTTCTGTACCTTGTGACACTGCCCTGGATTACTGACCTTTGCCTGCCCTGACCCTGAGCCTGCCTGCTGTTCTGTAACTTTCAGACTCTGCTCTCAATTACTGACCTTTGCCTGCCCTGACCCTGCCTGCTGTTCTGTAACTTTCAGACTCTGCTCTCGATTACTGACTTCTGCCTGCCCCCTGTTTTTGTAATAAACTTTTGTTACTTCGAACTGTCGGCATCTGGGTCTTATCCTGAGGTCTGATAAAAATTACTCAACATTTGTCACGACCAGCAAACAGAAGTGACTGGCGCAACATGCAACAGCCACTAAATTCATTCCAGAAATATGGGTTTAAACTTTTCTATTAAGGGTATATGCCCTTGTTTCAATGTAATCTAATGCATCCAACATAACAGAGTTTACAGAAACAGCAAGGAGGACAACTGAACAATTACTACACTAAGAACAGAATCATAGACATGGGTTAAGCCTAGTTCTAGACTAAGAAATGCCTCTTTATGCAGATCTCCATTGACAGGAACTTCTTAGTCTAAGACGAGGCTTCATCTCTGACTGTGTAACCAGCATGTAGTGTGTCACAAACAGCTGACTTTTCACCCCACACTCAAACTGTGTGGTTTCTAATTTTTACTCATGGACCTATAGAGTAAGCCCTTATGCTGACTTCTCCTGTCACTTTGTCCCTGTTCAAAACTGTTTTGAATAAAAAGAATGAGCAATCATGTTAGCTAGCTACTGTAAAAGGCATGTCTTAAACTACGTTACTGCTTTGAGTAAACGTCTGGTCTGATAGGCAACTTAGCTACACTTATCTTCATAGTTGAGAAGGTAACTGGAAACATACAATTTGAATCCTTTTTCCAACTTGAAGGTCGGTGCTTTGCTACTTGTCTTGGCCAGACGATGTACATCCGTCACTGTTATCTTTGGCAGCTCTTGCAAGCACCTTGTGTAAAACAGTGCCATGGTTGTTAAGGGAGGGGGTGGGGGCTAATTGCTAGCCACCTTACTAGTTAGCGAGTTAATAGCTAGCTAGCTAAGAGACAAAAAAAGACACAGAACACAGTAATCAAATTACAAAAATCACTAACTGAACGGATAAACACAATTTTAAATATAAATATGATTATATTAATATACAGATTACCTCAGTATATTCATGATAAAACGAGCGACTTCGAGGCAAGTATGGCTAAAATCAGGCTTACAGGATGCGATCGGGAGAGGAAGCTATGTATTGGGTAGGAAGTTGTGCGGAAGTGGGCGTTGCAACGTTGTGCAAAAGGACTATTGCATGAGCCACATCAGTTAGCATAATTTGAATTAACATTCTACATTTTTACTCTCCAAAAAGTCCTGTAAATTCACAAAACCAAAGCTGTGTTGGAGATTTATGGGGAGGTGGGGGCGATGGGGGAATTTGGGGGTAGATTCGTATTTTTTTCTTGGCCAGCAAGTCCTGGCTTGGTTGCAGTCCTGTCTATCCCTACTCTCTGCAAACATGTCTGCAAACATGTCAGGCATTTCACCACTTGTATGAGCAAGCTATGGCCCTCATTTTGGAAGTTTAAGATCAGGGCTTTATTAATCATGTGTGCAATGTATTTCAAGTACTATGAATTTAAATCTAATTGTTAAAGTGTTATTTAAGTTAATGTGTTAAAATAAATGTTATTTAGGTGTTTTTTCTATAATGCAAAATACAAATATGCAAAAAAAAAGTTTAAATGAGGGGTAAATTTGAAAAGCCCTAAAAACATAACTGTAAAAAAAACTGTTGGTTCAACATTTAAGACTGATCTGAATACCCAGAGCTGGTATTACTGAACATACAGTAGTTGAGATTAAACTTCACGTTGATTCTGCATTTAAAGTATGTGACACAGCACTTCGTGAACATGGGATGTCCAGCTGATTAATCCATGTGTGTCTGGACAAACAGGTCTCCTTTGTGCAGACACTGGTCTTAACTCATGCAGCTTTCAACAAATCACTGAAATGACTACCAGCATGAATACATATGCATTTCAGGAAGTGTGTGGCTCTCTTGTGAGAAACATGGAAGTGAGGCTCTGGCGGGAATACACTGAGAACATCAAAAACAAACTCTATTCCAGTACCAATTGGCATTCACATCAAGCTAGAAGTAAGGGAATGTATTTATGGGTGTCTGGCAGTGGTTCACTGATGTCAACACAGATACAAGGCTGCCTGGATGCTTGTATCTTGCCTCCTGATCACCCTACGTTTCACACTGCAACTGAAGCCTGTATGTGTGGGAAACTATTGGTCCTCATCTTGAGCCACCAATCTAAAGATGACTCTCCAGGGTTCAGACCACCCTTGTGACCATGATCACTGGATAGAGGAATGCAGAAGGGCTTGTGTTTTTCTGCTTTCCACTTTAATGGAATGAAATCCAATGATGTCCTCCGCCATGTGTAATTAATTACACAAACACATCAGATAAGTTAAATGCTGTAGCATTAAGTGGTATAATTACATAGTTAGATAACAATATTCAAATAATAAACTGAAATAATCTGGTCAGATGTAATTTGATGTGATTACTCTTCTCTGCTTCGTCTACAGAGTAAACAAGAATGACAAAGTAAGATACAGATATCGGATATTTGACCAGTTTCATCGCAGGAGAAAAATTATCCTGCAGCAGGAGGGTTAGATTATTTTAATAGTAAGTTTATTCTAATTATTATTATCATCATTATAGTTTTGATGTGCTACAGTAGGCTATGAGATATAGTGAGAGAAACAAAACTGCAAGTTTTCAGTGACTTTATGTAAATCACAAGGCACATTTGAATTTATTGCAACAACAGAGTGATCAAATCAAGTACAGAAACTTGAATCAACGTGAGGAACGTTCTTAAGTTTTATGCAATTGTTTTCATTTTGTAATGTATAGAAACTAAAAGATGCTGAACCTACATTGCTGAATATTTTTTACCATCCCTACAAATATCAACAACATTTTAAAGTTGTTTCAGAAGAAGGTCAACGTATGGAACAAAAGGGGTTAGCTTTATTCCGCCACACACACACGCACGCATGCATGCCGCACACACACAAACACACAAACACACACACGCATACATACACACACATTGTTCTGTTCTCTTGTGACATCAAAACTCACACACATATCTTTTGGATTCCAATGTCAGGACTGCGCTATCATGCTGCTGGTAACACTGACGGCTTTTGGAGGAAGACACACGGTTCTCATAAACTCATTAATCTTGAAAGGCGCAACTGTCAGAAAACATACACTACCCCTATCCCTAACAGAGAAAAGGCATGTCCAAGGCCTTGATTTCTGGTTTGGCAGAAAACTATATCACACTGCTTCTCGATAGCAGGACTTGAATGTCCCAGTGCACATTGCCGTGCTGGCCCCACCTTAGCATTGTTATCTGCACAAGGACAACACACACTATCAGAAACCTATTTGAAAACACAATACTACACATACACATATTCTAAATTTAGACATCTGAGGGGTACTGCTCAATGGGGATTCTCCATGCTCCGAGTTTCTCTCAAAAAGCACAAACCATGGATGTTGCAGGTTATAAAACAGGTGGGCATGACTTCAAAGCTTCTGTCCCTTCAAGCTTGTGCTCAGTATACGTGCTGGGAAAAATTATACTGGAAAAAATGTGACATAAAAACATCAGCGGAAGAGTACAATAAATGAAAATGTACTTACTTTACAACACAAGATAACATTTGTCCTTATCATTTAATTAGGCAAGTCTTATTTACAATGAGAGCCTACCGGGGAGGTTAACTGCCTTGTTCATGGGCAGAACAACAAATATTTTTTTTTACCTTGACAGCTCGGGATTCGATCCAGCAACCTATTGGTTACTGGCCCAACGCTCTAACCACTAGGCTACCTGACACCCCCCCAAAAAACTACCGGTAATTTAGAACTACCAAAGTTATAGGCAATCTTGGTAATTAACATGTAATCAATGGCAATCTATGGTGACTTTAGTCATTTATATTTCAATAACTTTTTTAAATGTATTTATATATAGTATTGCTTTTTTTTATATATATCTGTCTTCATATTGTCCATGAATTTTTAGTAGATAGACCATATGGATCAAGAGGAAGTAGTCAAATACATTTTTAAAAACAGCTAATCAACAATGGCATTATTTTAAATTAACTCTGCAACTCTTCCAACTATTGACTTTTTTCACAGCTGCCACCAACATTTACAACAAAGACATAATGACATAGTAAAATAAATACAATTGTGTAAAAAATATATATAAAGTATATTTCATGCTGAAACTCTCTTTGGTGTAATTTTTTATTAACTCTGCAACTCTTCCAACTATTGACTTTTTTCACAATTGCCACCAGCGTGGCGGCAAAACATTTACTACAAAGACATAATGACATAATGGTTCTGGACCGGTTCCGACTGATATTTTGGTTTACAAAGCGATCCGTGAACGTTGCAGGTTCCAGTGCTTTATAGTGCCAGAAAGGCCCATCTGTCTGCTCTCCGCTATCACTCTGTAAGCAGAGTTGACTTAAATGCTGTGTTTAAAGCAACTGGCAACTGGGAGTTTGGACCTCAGTGCGTTCACGACAACTGGGAACTTGGACCTCAGTGCGTTCACGACAACTGGGAACTTGGACCTCAGTGCGTTCACGACAACTGGGAACTTGGACCTCGGTGCGTTCACGACAACTGGGAACTTGGACCTCAGTGCGTTCACGACAACTGGGAACTTGGACCTCAGTGCGTTCACGACAACTGGGAACTTGGACTTCAGTGCGTTCACGACAACTGGGAACTTGGACCTCAGTGCGTTCACGACAACTGGGAACTTGGACCTCAGTGCGTTCACGACAACTGGGAACTTGGGCCTCAGTGCGTTCACAACAACTGGGAACTAGGAAAAAAATTTGCTTCGACTGGGAAAAATATTTTTGAAATGTCATCCAACTCGGAATATCAAGTCGGAAACTCGGGCATCATTCTAGAGCTCTGACTTTCCAGCCAGAAGATCACTGACGTCATGATTTAACCTCGTTTTTTTCTGAGTTCCCAGTTGTCTTGAAAACACCAGAAGGGTCAGGTTTCACACCTACATTTGCATAGGGAGTGATGTGCCACATTTTCTGGCCTATCCAGACAAAGAATCTATTTGCTCTGCCTCATCAATGGAGCCTGAAATGGGATATGGAGGGGGACAGTCTGGTGATTTCAGCAATTGTGGTTTTATCTCGCTGTGATATTCTCAGCTGGATTTAGAGGTCTCAACATAAAAAAAAAACAACTACATAATTTCATAGAATTGAAACCCGACCACTTTCTCTTGGTCACAGAGGGACGAAATCACTTTGTGCATAAAGCTGAAATCTAAGGAGACTGCAGACATTCGAATGGTGTCTCTGCTTTGCTCAGAGGCTTGACAGAAAATGCTCTGCCATCAGTTGTATGAAATGGTCATATTTATTTTACAATTTTAAAAAGGTGAAATCTTATAGTAAGCTGTCTATAATTTCATTATTCCTATATTTAGAAAGCATTTCAGTTGTTTCAAGCCCTATACGTTTGTTATATAGGAAAAAATGATGCAGGATTTCTATATTTTCATAATATTTGTGCAATGTACTTGAGCTTGTGTTCTCAAAAGTGCGTACACTTCAGCAATGTATAACTCTTTTAACAGAAAAGTGAGTTCCAAACCATTCTAGAACTATGCAACATTACTAGTTATACTTTATGTATTTGTATTTATTAGGGATCCCCATTAGTTGCTGCCAAGGCAGCAGCTACTCTTCCTGGGGTCCAAACACATTAAGACACTTACATTACACATAAAACAAAAGATAACACAATGCATCATATAACATTATTACAACACTACATATCTACAATACAAAATGTATAATACCACCATACAACAATAGTGTGTGTGTGTGTAGAATGTGTGTGATAGTGTTTGTGTGGGTAGTCGTGTGTCTGTACCTGTGTGTGAGTCTCATCACAGTCCCTGCTCTTCCATAAGGTGTATTTTTATCTGGTTTCTTTTATCAGATTCTACTGCTTTCATCAGTTACTTGATGTGGAATAAAGTTCCATGTAGTCATCAATCAAAAGTATTTATAAAGGCCTTTTAACATCAGCAGATGTCACAAAGTACTTATACAGAAACCGAGCCTAAAACCCCAAACAGCAAGCAATGCAGATGTAGAAGTAAGGTTATGGCTCTATGTAGTACTGTTCTCCTCCCATAGTCTGTTCTGGACTTGGGGATTGTGAAGAGACCTCTGGTGGTAAGGTTTATGGGGTATGCATGGGTGTCCAGGCTGTGTGCTAGTAGTTCGTGGTCATCACATGAAAAATTATTACTTTTGTGTATGTTTATTTGTGCGTAAATGTACATTTTGCCATAACGTTCAATAAACACCAACGGTATTCACAAAGTTGATGGTTTATATTTAGGATCGTGTTTTATAGCTTTGTCATTCTATTTTTTGTCATATTTAAAAATGATCTCATTTGATTATTTTATATATTTTAAATGTGATAAAGCCATACAAAGGGCCAGAGATTATTACAGACGCATTTGATAATCTGAAGTACCCAACAAGGCCACTAGATATCATCCGATAAAATAAAATACAAATATGAAAGTTACCAAAATTCTGTCAGTTTACTGGTTAACTTCGAAAGTTTCTAGTAATATGCCATCCAATTTTCAACCATAGGTGTAATGTATAAAGAAAAAGGAAATGCATAGTCAATGGTTATACTATGGTAATCTATGTAATCTAGGATTGTTCCACATCATGGAATAAGATCCAAATAGGCCAAACATGAGTCAGTAGCCTTGTTTGGAGTTTGAAGTGTTCCAAAAGTATTTTAAGTTTCTCCAGTTAATTGATAGCAGACCAAGTGAACACCAATCCAACCATGCCACAGTGCCAAATACTAACAATGGAATGCCAACAGCGTCACAGATTATAATACCTATAGTTGGCACTTTGTCTTGGGCCTAGCAACACCCGTACCAACATATCCTCCAAACACAGGCTTCTCTGGCATTAACAAGTAAATAATAAACGCTAGAATGATCTTCAAGCCAATCAGAAACAAGTATTCAACAATGCCATGGTATATTGTAAATGATTCCATGCTATATATGTAGATGTATCAGAGAGTATCATGTATCTTTATCTTGATTACCCCTAGATCAGATGTTACACGCATACAGTGCATTCAGAAAGTATTCAGACCCCTTGACTTTTTCCACATTTTGTTACGTTACAGCCTTATTCTAAAATTGATGAAATTGTTTTTTTTCCCCCATCAATCTACACACAATATCCCATACTGAGAAAGCAAAAACAGATTTTTAGACGTTTTTGCAAATGTATTAAAAATTAAAAATAAAAATACATAATTATTCAGACCCTTTACTAAGTACTTTGAAGCCTGTTTGGCAAGCGATTACAGACTCAAGTCTTCTTGGGTATAACGCTACACCTGTATTTGGGGAGTTTCTCCCATTCTTCTCTGCAGATCCTCTCAAGCTCTGTCAGATTGGATGGGGAGAGTCACTGCACAGCTATTTTCAGGACTCTCCAGAGATGTTGAACGGGTTCAAGTCTGGGCTCTGGCTGAGCCACTCAAGAACATTCAGAGACTTGTCCCGAAGCCTCTCCTGCATTGTCTTGGCTGTGTGCTTAGGGTCGTTGTCCTGTTAGAATGTGAACCTACGCCCCAGTCTGAGGTCCTGAGCGCTCTGGAGCAGGTTTTCATCAAGTATCTCTCTGTACTTTGCTCCATTCATCATTCGATCAATCCTGACTAGTCTCCCAGTCCCTGCCACTGAAAAACATCCCCACAGCATGATGCTGCCACCACCATGCTCCACTGTAGGGATGGTGCCAGGTTTCCTCCAGACGTGACCCGCGGCATTCAGGCCAAAGAGTTGAATCTTCATTTCATCAAACCAGAGAATCTTGTTACTCATGGTCTGAGAGTCTGCCTTTTGACAAACTCCAAACGGGCTGTCATGTGCCTTTTACTGAGGAGTGGCTTCCGTCTGGCCCCTCTACCATAAAGGCCTGATTGGTGAAGTGCTGCAAAGATGGTTTTACTTCTTGAAGGTTCTCCCATCTCCATAGAGGAACTCTGGAGCTCTGTCAGAGTGATCATAGGGTTCTTGGTCACCTCCCTGACCAAGGCCCTTCTCCCCTGATTGCTCAGTTTGGCCGGGCCGGGCGACCAGCTCTAGGAAGAGTCTTGGTAGCTCCAACCCTCTTCCATTTATGAATGATGGAGGCCACTGTGCTGTTGGGGACCTTCAATGCTGCAGACATTTTTTGGTACCCTTCCTCAGATCTGTGCCTCGCCACAATCCTGTCTCAGAGCTCTAAGGACAATTGATTCAACCTCATGGCTTGGTTTTTGCTCTGACATGCACTATCAACTGTGGGACCTTATATAGACATGTGTGTGCCTTTCAAATCATTTCCAATTCATTTAATTTACCACAGGTGGACTCCAATGAAGTTGTAGAAACATCTCAAGGATGATCAATGGAAACAGGATGTACCTGAGATCAATTTCGAGTCTCATAGCAAAGGGTCTGAATACCTATCTAAATAAGATATTTTTTACTTTTAATAAATGTGCAAATATGTCTAAAAACCTGTTTTCACAAAAATGAATTTAATCAATTTTAGAATAAGACTTTAATATAACAAAATGTGGAAAAAAGGAAGGGGTCTGAATACTTTCCGAATGCACTGTATGTGTGTCTGATTATGATCCTCTGAGATAATATTGTTATATGGCGGATACACTCACTTATCAAATTCAATTTGTGGTCACTGATTGTTGTGTTTTTTTCTTTATAGAGGACACCTGTTCCATTCTCTCCAGATTTGCCTCTCCTTGCGTGTATCAGTAAGCCTTCAGCTGTCAAAGCAGTGAATGTATTGTGGACTCAGCTATCTGTGAGTAATCAAAATAGCTATTTTACGGTTGTGTTTACACAACACCACTCTGCACATGAACTTGTGAACTGTTTGTAAAGAATCCTTCATACAAACACGCATCAAGGGGAGTTCAAATGACAGGTTAACCTATCTCTGTCATTGAAATGCAACAGATTACAAACACTCTCAGTGAGAAAGGCCAACAAGTGTAAAATAGAGAGATCAAATGGAATGCTAGCATTAATCTGTTTATATTTTCTGACAACAAATTTTTGGATAACAGCACAAGAAATTAAAAAACACAGCTTTTATATTGTCCTTAATATACAGTATTTCCACTCTTAATGAAAGCCAGATTTGTCCCCAATATTTTGCAACGCTGTTATGGATTTCAAGAGCAGCCAACAATATAGAAAATGAACAATGAAGCATGAAGAGCTCCCTTGTTAGAGGATACACTGTATCACAGAGCTATGCGGTTCGATAGCTGGTCTCTTATTGAGGATTTGGATCACATACTGTAGAGGTCTATCAGCTGCTAAGTTGAAGAGGTCAGAGGGCACACACACACACACACACACACACACACACACACACACACATAAATATCCAGTACTCACCAGCAATGATCGTCTCTGCAAACATTGCCCAGTATTTCCAGTAAACAAAATACAACATGTGTGGAACAATTTTAGTCCACATCCATTCTCGTTTTCAATCCACAGTGCAGATAATAGATATTTAACAGATGAAATCAAAATGAATTAACTTGCAGGCCCAGCTGTGCCACATTGCAAGGGGAAAAAAAACTGGCAAAATACATTTTTATTTTCTGTATAAAAGCTGTTTTCTGAGATGAAGGACTTCTGTACTGTACAAGTCCAATTTCTTTGCCAGAGTGAGTTTTGGATTGCTGCACATACAGCCTGGGAATCAAAGGAGATGCATATCCATACACGGCTAGACAAGGCTCCCTCCCCATGTAACAATTAGACTGCCCCTGCACACGGGACGCGTTTTGTAAAGGTCACAAGCAATTACCCAACCTGAAAAAAGCTGGCATGTCTCACATGGCTCTGCACACTCTCATTAGGTGTGCACAGATGTAGGATCTTAATTTGAGCCAGTTTGCTACAAAAGGAAAATAATCCTGCAGCAACAGGGAATGTGAATTATAAATAATGGATCTTTTTCTAGTGGTTGATACATTTTTCGTAAGGGAAAATCAAGTCTGAAATTTATAGTAGCGGTGGCTTCCAGAGGAAGCCAATCCAGAAAAAAAGCCATATTACAACCTATGTGTTATTTGTGGTGTTTGATCTATAACCTGTTAGTTCATATGCCTTGACACCGTGATATATTGGCCTAAGGCCAAGACAATAAGAAGACACAGTGGCAGAATATATTCAACCATATGTCCAGTGAAGTCTACAAAACATATTGCATGTAACAAACAGGCTTATAGCAAGGTAAAGCAAGGTAATGTTTCCGACATTTTCGGACTAGTAAACAACTATTGATTTAGAACCACGAAGAGTTACAGCAAGTCGCAAAGAAAACAAGAGCTGCCTCCACTATTCCAGCACCATTTCAACATCATCTAATCACCTATGCTTAGTTTAATACAGTGACATCTAAAAGATAACAAAAACAATTTAGTCCAATCAACGTGAGCTAAATATGATGTGGCTATCCATGATACTTATTTCTGTGTGTGTGTGTGTGTGTGTGTGTGTGTGTGTGTGTGTGTGTGTGTGTGTGTGTGTGTGTGTGTGTGTGTGTGTGTGTGTGTGTGTGTATGCAAGTAGAAAAAACATGTTGACTCCACTTGAAATTTCACAGTGGAAACTTCAAACCTTTTCAATTTCCTGCATTACAGGAAAATTCTCCTTCAACAGGTTGATCAAATTAAGATCCTACATCTGTACTGCAACCTAGAGTGGGCCATAAAAGCACTGTGTTGCTCCCTGCCTTCCAACCCTCCTCTAATACGTCTGCACCCACCAGCTTTAGAAGCACAAGGGAAAGTACACATCACCTCTGGATCAGATATGAGGGGAAAGGAGTACAGGCAAACAATGTGAGAGGATGAGGGCCCACTGTGCATTACAATGCTTAGTCAATGCCTGACAGGGGGAGAACATGGTTTTTCCCCAATCATTAAGACACACCAATTTGCATGATTTCTTTAAAAATATATATATATAAAAAGTTAAACATAGAGTATGATTATTATGTGTATCTTAGAAGATAGTCATACCAATGAACCAGATAGGTTCATATATATAGGCTCCATATAGGTTAAATCTAAAGAGGAGATACAATGCCTTGCAAAAGTAATCATCCCCCTTGGCATTTTCCCTATTTTGTTGCATTACAACCTGTAATTTAAATTGATTATTATTTGGATTTCATGTAACGGACATACACAAAATTGTCCAAATTGGTGAAGTGAAATGAAAAAAATAACTTGTTTCAAAATATTCTACAAAATTAAAAACGGAAAGGTGGTGCATGCAAATGTATTCACCCCTTTTGCTATGAAGCCCCTAAATAAGATCTGGTGCAACCAATTACCTTCAGAAGTCACATAATAAGTTAAATAAATTCCACCTGTGTGCAATCTAAGTGTCACATGATCTCAGTGTATATACACCTGTTCCGAAAGGCCCTAGAGTCTGCAACACCACTAAGCAAGGGGCACCACCAAGCAAGCGGCACCATGAAGACCAAGGAGCTCTCCAAACAGGTCATGGTTGGGTTATAAAACAATATCCGAAACTTTGAACATCCCATGGAGCACCATTAAATCTATTATTAAAAAATAGAAAGAATATGGCACCACAACAAACCTGCCAAGAGGGCATTAATCAGAGAGGCAACAAAGAGACCAAATGGAACCGAGCCTGTGTCCCATACCAACACACTGACTGCCTATCTTGGACCGCCATGTAGTCTATGATTTTGTTTTGGTTCTCATTTTCCTAGTTTACACACAGTACCTTTTCATCGAGGTCTAATGTTTTTCATCGGCAGGGACTGTGAAACTTGAGACTGGGACAGAGGTTCACCTTCCAGCAGGAAAATGACCCTAAGCATACTGCTAAAGCAACATTCGAGTGGTTTAAAGGGAAACATTTAAATGTCTTGGAATGGCCTATTCAAAGCCCAGATCTCAATCCAATTGAGAATCTGTGGTATGACTTAAAGATTGCTGTACACCTTAAAGATTGCTGTACACCAGCAGGAACTCATCCAACTTGAAGGAGCTGGAGCAGTTTTGCCTTGAAAAATGAGCAGAAATCCCAGTGGCTAGATGAGCCAAGCTTATAGAGACATACCCCAAGAGACTTGCAGCTATAATTGCTGCAAAAGGTGGCTCTACAAAGTATTGACTTTTTGGGGGGGGGGGGGGGGTGAATAGTTATGTACACTCAAGTTTTCTGTTTTTTGTGTTATTTCTTGTTTGTTTCACAATAAAAAAATATTTTGCATCTTCAAAGTGGTAGGCACGTTGTGTAAATCAAATGATACAACCCCCCCAACAAAAAATATATATTTTAATTCCAGGCAAAAAAATAGGAAAAATGCCAAGGGGGTGAATACTTTCGCAAGCCACTGTAAAGGCATGGGAGGAGTATCTAAACTGCACAAATAGGCAACAGAGATCCTTTATTGATGTCCATGAAATTGACCCATGCACAGGAAGCCTTGCTCTCATGGCCGATTCCAACAAATGACATGAACTGTATTCTAGTACACCATGTCTTATACTCAATTCCCCATGATGATCCTAGTGTGCTGAATGCACGCAATGTGGACCCTGTCTAACAATTCCCATACTGAGGGGGTATGAGATCACAAAACTCACAAACACTAAATCAAAACCGGAGGCACAACGGGTCTTCAACAAAACACCATGGCTCATCCAGTAGAAAAACGCAAATTGAAACCATATCCAATAAAAAATACTGTATATCGTATACGTCTTCCTTTTCAAAGTTTAAAGGCCAAATGGATGGGGATTACTTTTTCCGCTAATAATTCAGAAAAAAATATGAAAATGAAAATCTGTGAATATGTGTATCACACTACTATTGGTGACATTGTATATTTTATTGAAATGAAATCATGTGACTATCAATTCCATAACACTACAGTGCATTTGGAAAGTATTCAGACCCCTTGACTTTTTCCACATTTGTTACGTTACAGCCTTATTCTAAAATTGATTAATTAAATAATATTTTTTTCCTCATCAATCTACACACAATACCCAATACTGATTAAGTAAAAACACGTTTCTTGCAAATGTCTTAAAAATAATAAACAGAAATACCTAATTTACATAAGTGTTCAGACGGAAGCCACTCCTCAGTAAAAGGCACATGACAACCCGCTTGGAGTTTGCCAAAAGGCACCTAAAGTCTTTTAGACCATGAGAAACAAAATTATCTGGTCTGATGAAATCAAGATTGAACTCTTTGGCCTGAACACCAAGCTTCACGTCTGGATGACACATGGCACCATCCATATGGGCAGTGGTGGTTCTAGACCATTTCAACTGGGGGGGGCCAAGCTGGGGCCAGTTGTACTTTTAGAGGGGCCAGTTACATTAGACGTTATTGTTGTCATATCGTTTTCTACACTGCATTGCAGGCATTAGCAGGCAAAAGACCATGTTCCGTGTTGCCACTGTCTAATAACGGATGTAAAAAAAGAACGATAGCAAAAATGTGTTGTGTAAAAATTATTTCATACTCCACATTTAGGGGGGCCACAAGGGGGTTACATACATTTTGAGAAAACAAGTTATATTAAGTGAATAGCTAGCTAGCGTTAGCAGCGTTTGGTGGTCAAGACTGAGAGCTAGCTAACCAGCTGAGCTAGCAAACAAAAGTATACATTTGGATTTACAAAATACTCCATCAACATGCTCTGCATTTCAGGAATCACAGTAGCAAGTACTCCTGGTGCACTAAGCCATTTAAGCATAAATGTTTTGAAGAAAACTCTGTTTTTTACATAGCCCTCAGTGGCTTTTTGGCAATTTAAACATGAGCCTGTCAGGGGTGTCAACAGTTGCTATCCATTGGAGCGCTGTGATTGGTTGCCTAAAATTTAGGGGAGGGGCTTTAGCGAAGGGTAAATTCAAAAGGTGAAGCAGCAGGGGTGCAACTTTGGTTTTAGAAGTGGGAGGGACACAACTTTTATTTTTTCCTTTTTTCCACTCCAAACATCCTACCCAACCGCTCGGAGGCATCCGCATGGTCCTTAAGCACACCTTTACCTCGTTTTGTATAACATTCCAATTATAAACTGGGGGGGGACATGTCCCCAGTGAAAGTTGCACACCTGTGAAGACGTATGCTTAGATAACCTATGCAGAAAAATAGACATATATGTATTTATTTTTTTTACATAGAATTAGGCATAATGATTATCACTCTAGATTGTAGGAAATGTTGTTTCATGTGTTATAAAAATGCTACATTTTCCCAACCACCCCCTCCATACTTCGTGCCCCCTCTAAAATAATGGGTGCATGACGCTCCCCTGCTCTCCAATCAGCCTTCTCCATTCAAATCTTAATTTAACATTAGAATTATCCCACAATGCAGATGATGAAGCAGCTCTTATGTCTGCAAATAGGCTATTGAGGGAGCTTATTATGTTTACCCAATAATAATGCACTAAATCACTGATTGGGCACATCATTGTCACACAAAAAAAATGACAGAGTCGCAAAATAGAACTCATTTGATTGAACATAAAATGTATGTCAAAATGATTGAAATATCCTATACAGGCCCATACCCGTGTAGCCTATGTATCGTCTAATGCAGTCATCTTTGTATTTGTAGTCAACTTCGTTCTGAGTCATTGGCAGTCACAGTCAGATGATGGCCTAAACATCTTGATTCAATCATTAGTAGAGATATTCTGTCAATAAAGGGACGCAGAACGATGCACTTTGGCTGCTCTGTGAGTGGTCTGGATCACTCGTAGACGTACGAAGGTTTTTTAAGAGCCACGTTACTAACGGAGACTGGGAAACTTAACACAGACTAACCCTTGCTCTTGGGTATGTTGTGGTGGACGCTCAATGCAATTGCTTCACTGGAACCTGGTAAAATGATATTTGAAGTCAGGGTAGCCACTGAATGGCTCTGAATTCACTGCATTCAAAGATATCATCCTTTTAAGAGCTAACTAGTGCTGAGAACAGTAATATTTTACACGCACATTAAGTTACCCATCAGCAATCATTTCTAGTGAATTTTTTTATTTTTTTAATTGGTGGATATAGTTTTTTAGAAATAAGTTTATATGTTTATATGTGAAATAAGTTTATAGTGTAACGACCCTGGGTTTATAAGCGCAGAAATCGACTCTGCCGCTCGAGCATGCTTTTGCGGCACAGTCGATAGCGCGCCGGACTTCGGGCTTGAAGGTCGAGGGTTCGAGACCTGCTCCCTGCCTGTTCATTACATTGGTGTCAGAAGTGGGATTCCTTCTCTGTACAGCTCTTCTTCTCTTCTCTCAGGAACTGAACCTCCATCTCTGCCTGCTTGTAGGTGGGCCAGTTGTAGATCCACCATCAGTAGATCCAGCAGATGTCTTGAACTCCTGCATTTTTCTCTGGTTCTCCTTCGCTTCTGTGGCTCTCTGTGGCTGCCTCTGGCTTAGGATTTCAGCCTTCCACTATTCCCCTGTCTACTCTTCTTCTCCTCCTTTCATCTTTTAAAAGGGCTCTGAGATGGTCTGTCTCAGACTGTAGATGTTCAATCACCTCGTCCTCCTCCGTTCCACCATTCTTCTTTTCATCCTCCCAGAGGCACACTTGAAGTCTGTCCATCTTCTTCTGATTTCGGATCGTTAGATCCTTCCCCTTCAACTCAAGCATGCTTTTGCGGCACAGTCGATAGCGCGCCGGACTTCGGGCTTGAAGGTCGAGGGTTCGAGACCTGCTCCCTGCCTGCTGTTTCATTACATTGGTGTCAGAAGTGATCGGACCTTGCATCCACGACAGTGCGTGTGCTTGGCCAGGTGAGCGCGTTCCTGTAAGACATTGAGTCGCAAGCCAGCGCGAGGACGCGCTCTTTGAAAGGAGGGAGTAGTGTAACGACCCTGGCTTTATAAGCGCGGAAATCGACTCTGCCGCTCGAGCATGCTTTTGCGGCACAGTCGATAGCGCGCCGGACTTCGGGCTTGAAGGTCGAGGGTTCGAGACCTGCTCCCTGCCTGTTCATTACAATATATAATATGTTATATGTTCCACTCTGTTTTCCTCTGGGCAGTAATTTCATTAAAGCACAAAGACAAAGTCGTTTTGCTATTCATTACACAGTAAAACTCATTAGCGTATGAACTATATGAAAACCAAACGTATATATGAAGTCTTCAACCACAGATAAGATTTACACTTGAAGAGAGGAATCCTTTGACGTTACTTGAAACCAAGATAAATATTGAACGACTGGGGTCAGTCCACGTGCAAACTTCAACGGTGTTCAAATAAAAGTTAAAACAAGCGACGGGAAACAAATAACCTGCAACTGATGTCCTCCAATATATGGTTGCATCTCTTTATCAGAAAACAATGATCAATGACGTGTTGACAGTAAACAGTAGGCTAGAAAAGTTGTATTTCGATTAATGGCCAAATATTATTTTTGATGGTGATCATTGAAATAGCCAACTTTTGGATTAATTTCTAAACGAAATAGAATCGAAAATGCTACATAACACAATTTAAGTGGGCTAGCTGCCCATTTCCACCCAAATAAAATAATGTGCTGCAAAATCGAAATCTGAAGAAAAATACAATAGGAATCAAACGGGTTTATAAAAGGCTACAGAATAAGTGTAAGTCTATCATGGCAAGGCCTATCTTTTTATTCAGGATTTGACAGAGCATCACGATGTATTTTTTTCTTTTAGGAATCCGTGGAAGGGAGCGGGGAATAAAAATGCATTGGGCTTATACATATTGAGCAGAAGACGGGTTGTCGGCGAGAATAGGCCTAGACTACTGTAGGCCAAAGAAAGAGCTAAAGCCTAAATTCTAATATAAGCCTATCGAGCTGTACTTTAAAGTTCCAATGCAGACGTTTTTATCTGAAGATCAAATTGTAAAAAAAAAATCAAAAATGTAAAGCTTCTTAGCAAAGAGCAATTTATCAAGCAATAATTTTGCTAGGACTGTCTGGAAGCAGTTTGAATAGGAAGAAGAAAACTGAAGTTTAGCTGTTATTGGCAGAGCGGTTTGGAACTCTCTTTCTTATTGGTCTATTAAATCACTTGCTGCATGGTTACCATGGAAGGCTAAAACTCCCTCCTACCAAAACAGGCTGAAATTGCAGGCAGTTTTTTAAAACAGCTCTTACACTAAACATTTACATTTTACATTTACGACAAATTGGTGCATTCACCTAAAACGGCATTATCATAATTTTCACAATTTCACAGTATTATTCCAACCTCATAGTGTGGAAATATATATAAAACAGAAAAATCACAGTTTTGACTGCACTGAGCTTTTAAGAGGAATGTTGTATCCTAGTATAAAGACCTACAGTAACATGTGTGAAATACAATTACTGGCGTGTTCACGAGACGCAACTGAGGTGACAAAAGTCATTTCTGAATAACGTGGACCTAAACAAATTGCATGAGCTCCACTTCATCTATACATACGTTTAAGCCTGCTGTGTGCATAAGGCCTTAACATGAACACGACATCATAAGCACTACACGTACAGTGACGAAACCACCAGTCTGCCTTCACCCCTCACACACCATGTTCAGTTGAAGTAAAACATTGACATACAGTTATGCGGTGGTGAAGTGTGTGCCAAACTGATGCAAGGGCACACTAGCCTCCTGTGTAATGGTGTGTAACCACAGAGGTGTCATGACACGAGAAGTGGACACCTTTAGGGACCCAGGCCCGTGCGCACACTGGCCTACCTCCAGCCGCCACCACAACTGGAGAGTGTCCTGGTTTGAGCAACACCAGTAACACCAACTTTTGAACTATTCGATCAAATTATGAATGGAAAAACATAACTATTTGGTGTCGGTTCGTTTTTTTATTTTTTATTGTGTTATTTTTGATTGAAAGAATGCATTCATTAGACTGAAACACATTACACATTTCTCCTGGAAATCAAACGAGTGACAAGATACGTTTTAGGCTGATTCGTTATCTCAAATGTACTCTATTTAAAGTCTGTTCGTTTTATTTAAATGAGCAGGCTCCCGTATGTGAGGACTACTGAATAAAAAGTTAGCATATCTGTCAACCGTTACAAAAAGAAAATGAAATTCATGCAAATGTTCCTCGTTTCACAGCTAACATTTGGGGAACCTTTTAGTTTTTGTTTGGTTTTGTCACGTGATTTTTGCAGAGCCACACTTGCACACAACCTATCCACTTTACCAGCAGGAGGTCCTTCGTCTCTCAAACATGTATTTATGCACCAAAAAAAAGACTCCATAGACTTCAGTCAATTTTGAGGGCCTCTTTTATAGGCCATAAATATGCATAATGCAATATTGAAAGTGTTAAGAAGCTCAAACTCGATTAAAATGTTCAACTAATTACAGACTACAGAAATAATAAAATTAAATATATTACATTCAATTTCCACGTAATGCTTATAATCAAACTATATGCTTACATTTTGCATTGTTTATGAATATTCCAGAAATAAAAGAAGATTGGTCAAACCATGCTTGTATCAATGTAAACCTAGTAGACAAAATATATCACGGTGCTAATAGTAATAAATAATGATTTGCTAATATCGAAATGAATTTTAAAAAGTGGTGGAAAAAAGTTGAATTAACTTGTTGGCATTATATAATATTGCCACTTAACAACATGAAATGCTGTGCTGTCTTCAGCGTTAAAGTGCAGACGTTAAAACGATTATCTCCTCAGACATGCTTTCATAAAGACACAATACAAAACTTGAATGAGAATAAATATACTTAGTAATTTGGTTATTGATAAAAGTCGACACATTGTATTAAGTAATTTGCCCTGTAGTAAGCGGCCGAAACAGCTCTATAGTTTTACTGTGCATCTTCCAAAGCACCAATGGACTCGCAACGAGTCTAATAAAGATCTTATTTAAACTTAAATCATTTCACATTGTCTTTCTTGTAAAAAAAAAAACATTTTTGAAAAACATATTTGAAACATGCATTTATACCTGATACATCGCGACATGTTTGTGTTCTAGTGGTCCTCTTTAGCCAAGGAATCTGCACAGTCGTGTACAGTAGGTTAATATGTTTAAACTAGATGGAGGTGTAATTCCTATTCTATCCAGAGGGGAAATTGAGGTTCTGTTGAGCAGTCATAGGGATTTAGAAAAGTGATTTCAACAGAATTCTACAGAATCAAAGCAATTTCAATAACCTAAACAAAACAGATAACGTAGCCTAACACTTCATCAAGATAGTCAAGAAATAATGGTTCATTTGTTGAGAAAGATTAAATTGTACATATGCTTTATGTTTGATTTAGCAGATAACATTTAGAGCAGTGAGCCACACTAACTGTACCTTCACTGTAACTTTAATGAACGATCGATCGCCCTCTCCTCATGCTTCGCCTCCATCCAAGGTTGCTGTGGTGACCCAACCTGATGTTTTCCATGTGTCTTGATCCCTTCAAGACGTGTAGTGAAGTGGCCAAGAGAGAGAGGATAGTGACACTGCACCTTGTTACCGTTGGGTCGACTGTTAACTTTTACTAGTGACATTTTGCGAGCTTATAAACGATACCTTCTTAACTTCCACAGGAAACACAGGGAACATGCTGTGATAATGCTAGCCTCGGGAATTCAGTCAATATCCTATAGTCTAGGAGCATTGCAACCCACAAAGGTATCGATTACATGAGCCCTATAGCATGTTTGATGCTAAGGATGGAGGTGTAAAAAAGACCTTACCGGTTAGTGAGTCCCTTGGTCTGGGTTGTAATCGAAACTTCATGTGACACTATTCTGCGATTCCCATGGTCTGCTAGTTCCGGCCTCTTATGGCGCGCGAAACACATCATGGGCGAGACGCACAGGCGGTCAGTTGGTTCCGCAATGGACCAAAAAACGCAACTAGAAAATATATTAGCAATTGTGCCGACTTAATTTTAATAGCATAATAATAGTAGGCATTGCAATATAAATACATTGATTGAAATAAAAATTGAGTTGTCAAATGGTCGTGGAATTTATATGAAAATGGATGGTGTGAAAATGTATCAAAGTGGATGGAATGAAACAAGTCTGAAATATTATGTTTTAATGATACAAATTGGTGGATAAGATTCTAATAGTTCTTTGATCCAAATATATAGGCTACACTGCATGCTCTATTGCCAAGTGTCACTCACAAAATATTGTAAACACAATCTACATTAGTGGAGAGGTGCCCATTGGAAGTCCATCCAAAGCACAACTCACCTCATTCGAAAGAATCTCTTCAATGGTTTACAGTGTATTTTCTATTTACCAATGCATCGTGTTCAATAAAATGTTTCCCCTCAGTCACTTAATCCCTATGTAAAATACCGAGAGAGTTTGAATTGCGCAACCCGGATGGTGCATGTGTGCAACAGCCTATCCACAGTCAGGACGGCCAATGAAACTAAACCAGAGCTCCAGCGTGGTAAAATTGACGTAGAGGGACGCGTCAAATGAATCCCAACAAACTTCAGCCTCCGGGATAACTAAATGTTGCCTTTATCAGATGAAGATCACTTCAGTGCCATTGTACAAAGCATTTTCTCTCAAAGCACTGTGATAAAAGAGGGAGAAGAACATTTGGAAGGAGACTTTTTAGAAGTCCACATTTTTTCTTCAACTTTTTGCTTCCTTCGTGCAGAAGGGAGAACCACCGCATTTAGCCATTGAGGGGCAACTATTTCAAAGCATCTCGAACCACAGGCAAATGGGTAAGCTTGCGTTAACATCGGCATGCTTCAGTGAAAGAAAGCTTATGGAAGCATAACCATGCTTAACACGCCTGCATAACGCCAGAAATAACTATACAGTTGATTTCGGGTTGTAGATAAAGTGGACATATCACTTTACAGAACGAATGGAAGGATAGTTTACACGACAGACATGTCGTTTTTTTCCGCGATATGCTAATGCAGCATATTCATAATCAAGTTCATATTCAATGGTTGATTTATAAAACATGTATGTAAAGAATATTGAAATGAATTGACATAAAACTTAAAAAGTGGCAAAAGTGGCACTAAGATCCAAGGTAAGTTAAATGTCGCCTCCTGATGTAAATAGTAACAACAAAAACTTGCATTAGCTCGCCATTTGCATGGTTACATTTACTGTGCGAGTATGGAGTTAATGAAAAAAGTTTTGTCTGCTTTCATGATTGAATATGTTCATGTATTTTTATTCCCGTCAGAGCAAACCTATGGCGAGGTGAATCAGTTGGGAGGTGTATTCGTCAATGGACGACCTCTGCCCAACGCCATACGACTACGGATAGTGGAGTTGGCCCAGCTTGGAATCAGACCCTGTGATATTAGTAGGCAACTTCGCGTCTCTCACGGATGTGTGAGCAAGATATTAGCCCGGTACAGCGAAACAGGTTCCATTTTACCCGGTGCCATCGGGGGGAGCAAACCACGGGTTACCACACCGAATGTAGTGAAGAACATAAGGGATTACAAACAAGGTGATCCGGGGATATTTGCCTGGGAGATCCGGGACAGGCTACTAGCAGACGGAGTTTGTGACAAATACAACGTGCCCTCAGTCAGCTCCATTAGCCGGATTTTACGGAACAAGATTGGAAACCTTTCCCAGCCAAACCAGTATGAGAGCAGCAAGCAAGCCCCCACACAGGCCGGCCTCTCTTACAACCACATATACCCTTATTCATACCCCAATGCTATGTCACCCAATGGCAAAATGGGCAGCGGTCCCGGAGTACCCGTGACGGCCGGGCATGTAAACATATCAAGGGCCTGGCCGTCGGCGCACACTGTCACCAACATTCTGGGTATCAGGGCCTTCATGGATCATCAAGGTGCGTAAAATATTGAATCTATTTTCTAGACAAATGATTGCGTGTTGATTTATATGGCACCTTACATACAGACAGTTCTTACCCATTTCCCAATAATTGTCAAAGTGCATTTGGGGTGACTGGCTTGTGCTATTGGACGTGCTGTTCAGCTTATGACTAATTTGTCCATGATGCATGATTTATAAATCATGTTTTGACGTGCGATCATCAGGGAGGAAATTTGCCCTATAAATCTTTGTAGGCCTTGGTTTTGTGCCTCACAAGGAAAACGACTTACTCTGCAGGCCTACTCACTGGGGCCTAGGCAAGCACCTTGCTTAGGCTACCCGTTAAAGCCTCCTCGTTCCCCGTAGGACCTAAGGTCACTCACTATAAGGTCCAACTCGTCATGTTCTTAGTGATGTGATGCCTCTAGGCCCCAGATGGATTGTCGGCCATGGCTGCAGCGCTGCCATCAAGGAAACAAATGAAGGTAGCAAATAGGCATATAGCATGTAGCCATATTCGAAAGAGCATAATTATTATGCATGCTTGTACAATGATGCGATATAATAATCGATCATTTTATGTGGCATTGAACATTTTTAATTGCTATAAACGTGTGATAGCCTTGTCCACATTTCCCCCAATAGATTCCTGACGAACAGCCTATAAAGTTCTTGATTCAGAAACGGAAACAATAGGTCTTGCTTGGATACGCACAATTACGCACCCTATTCCTCTCCTCAAAACCTATTGTTTTGATAGCATTTTAAGAAATAGAGCCGATATAACGTGCAATATTAATATTAAGTATAACATATAATTTAGGTCTCATTTAATATTTTACAGTTGCTACGGCTGCTTTCTTCATGTTGGATCATTTGATAGTTAGTTATGAATATCAATAGAACAGAGACATGTTGACAGTTTCCCCCTAATGATCTGTCATGTAAAGTGCAGTTTTCTGTGCAATTTCCAGCTATTGCTGGAGCAGAGGGATATCCTCCGAAAATGGAAGACTGGAGTAGTATCAACAGAGCCACGTTTCCCTCGGCTCATGCAGTCAACGGAATTGACAAATCAGCCATTGATGCAGACATAAAATATGCACAGGTAAAAACAAGAACTCATAAATGCATAAGACTATAGCTGTGTCCTTTATCTGCAGAGAGACTGGGCTCGAAGTGTAACATAATATAGTGTGTATTGATAGGCATTAATCTGTTTAATATAGGCTTTGTATTCGCAAGTTGTTTAAATGTTCGTCAAAATGTTCAACGTTTGCTCCAGCACTATTCAAGGAAGATTAATATGATATAGGGTGAATTGATATATACTGTATACACACTTATATTGTAGATGTGCAAATGTTTCGTTCTGGGAAACGGACATCTGACTTTCTTCGTGTGTGCGTATTTTCTTGCAGCCTTCATCGACATTATCCAGTTATGTCCCTGCTTGTGCCTACACACCTTCAAACCAGTACGGCGTTTATAGCGGGCCAGGTAGCTATGTGACCCCCGGGCACCCTTGGCAGTCCCAGAACTCGAGTTTGTCCCACCCAAGCAGCGGCATGACGATGCACGCGGGAGACATCCACTCTTCAATGCCGTTCAAACATCCATCGCGAGAAGGTAGGCCAGATCCTGTTTGATAGTGTTCCATTCTGATCACAACTGCGATATCTCAATTTTAGCATCATTTAGCATAATTCACTGGCAGCTGACTCGTTTCCCTCCAAGTTTCCTTCATCTATGGAAAAAAAACATCGTTATTTTAAGTTCAATAACAAGGTAACACAATGTGCATTTTTATAATTTTGTATTTTCTTTTTAAAGCCTATTCAAACACACACACACACACACACACACACACACACACACACACACACACACACACACACACACACACACACACACACACACATACACACACACACACACACACACACACACACACACACACACACACACACACACACACACACACACACACACACACACACACACACACATTCATTATTAAACAACCATTAATCTAACACCGGTTGCCTAATTGTGGACATTAAATATTAAATGATGTCACTGTCAAGTCCCACAATAATTATATGTATATGTTATATATAGGGTGTTAGTGCAAAAGCAATCCAAGCCTACATTAGCAAAGGGTCTCGAAATTGAAGCAGCCTAAAATATTGATGTAGGCCTAATGGTGTGGATCTATAGTGAATATAACTCTAGGACAGCTAAATTAGAATTATTTTAGCCTGAGATAGGCCTAATGGTGTGGACCTATAGTGAATATAACTCTAGGACAGCTAAATTAGAATTATTTTAGGCTGAGATAGGCCTAATGGTGTGTACCTATAGTGAATATAACTCTAGGACAGCTAAGTTAGAATTATTTTAGGCTGAGATAGGCCTAATGGTGTGGACCTATAGTGAATATAACTCTAGGACAGCTAAGTTAGAATTATTTTAGGCTGAGATAGGCCTAATGGTGTGGACCTATAGTGAATATAACTCTAGGACAGCTAAGTTAGAATTATTTTAGGCTGAGATAGGCCTAATGGTGCGGTCCTATAGTGTATATAACTCTAGGACAGCTAAGTTAGAATTATTTTAGGCTGAGATAGGCCTAATGGTGCGGTCCTATAGTGTATATAACTCTAGGACAGCTAAGTTAGAATTATTTTAGGCTGAGATAGGCCTAATGGTGCGGTCCTATAGTGAATATAACTCTAGGACAGCTAAGTTAGAATTATTTTAGGCTGAGATAGGAGAAGTGGGTTCTACTGATAGGCCTAAATAGGTGCTTGAACTAAGTGATCTCGAACCTTTTACATGTATTCTACTTATGCTTAGATTAAAACGTGTTCTTATCCTTTTGATAGCTACAGTGTATTTTAATTTCAAATTAAATATATGATACAATTAAAAACATTTAGTGTTAAAAAAAAAATTGTTATTAGCCAACATTTATGGATGATATGGTCTTGACAAAAATAATGCATGGATACATTCGATGATGATTTGAGGTGTGAACCCAAGAAGACAAATGTGGAGGTTATATTGCAGCATGTGATCCATGTTGTCAGTAAATTCATTAATAGTGTACAATTTAAATGTCATGTGATGTTTAAAAAAAGAACATTGCGTAAAATAATTTGGAACAATTCAAATATGGTATCAAATGAATAGCCTTATAGTGTAACATAGACTATTGTGATTATTAGTAACCTAGTTTGCATTTAAATGTTGCATGTAGTAGTCTAACTTTCAGGTCATTCAGGTCTGTATAGGCCTAAGATAAAATAATGTAGTTTTTTAATAAATATTGGCATTTTTAGTTTTGCTGAAATAAAGAGTAATGGCTTGTGTGCTATACAGACGTCTCCTGTTTGTGTACTGCAGGAGACAGAAAGCCCCCCAGTCCCCTAAGCAAGCAACTACAGCAAGAGGCGTTGAGCAGTGTACACGGACTCAATCTCCCTACCTCACCCTCGTAATGCCAGGGAGCTCGCGCCGCAAACCGAGGACTCAAAACTCTCAGTAGGACTATGTAAGGAGCTGCAGACCCTTATCTATTTCAGGGCATTTCAAGAATTCAAACAGTAAGTGCAAGCACTATTTATGATTTGTTTGCCAAAGTGTTAACTATTGAATGGGCCATTGTAGCCTGACACATGTGCATACAAATGTAGCCAAATATAGATAGACTCCAGTCGGTCTGTGGCTATATGCATGTCAACTTATGAGGATGTTGAACTGTATTGGAGTCTCCTGTCCTCATGCAGCAGAGTTAGTGGTTGTGTTGTCTTTTCATTGAACTACTTCATGTATATTTCTGTAAAAGACTGCAGAATTTAAATGCAATAATGTCTGTCATTGATGTTTCATTAAACAAGTTTGCTATAGTTGACAATGGAACTGTATCCTGTACACGCAGTAAATTGTTTTCTTAATTGGTTACAAATCTGGTTTCTACAGACCAACTCAACGATGTGAACAAAGTGATACATTGTACATGTAAAATAGATAATTGCAAAAGCTTTAATTATATATTTTTATAAATCCATTGTAAATATTCTAAATAAAGGCATTGTAAAAGATAACTGTTCCTGTCATTATAAAAATGCTAAACAAGTACTGCATACCATCTTTCTAAGTCATATGTGTTTGCTTAGCGATTTAAAGCGCAGATATAGAATGCACTGGGTGTCGCAGATCATTAGGAAGCTGTTAGAGGAAGAAATTAGATTTCGATATCAGCAAGATGGCCAAAATTGATATGGGAAGTTATCGGTATGTATGAGGGAAATCACTGCGTATCATGCTGGGACAACGTGTAGGTGCTAATCTCTTTGCCCTCATGGGCGCTACCATGCTTCTGCATTAATGGAGCTTACTGCTTTCGGCGCCTCCAGTGATGGTATCTTAGCTCCTTCTTCTGGATACTTGCCATAAGGCAAATCAAATAACCAATCAAGTGCATGAGCATGTTATTTTGCATTTGAGGCTGAATTTGGGATCACACACACTCTCTCTCTCTCTCTCTCCTTCTCTCTCTCTCTCTCTCTCTCTCTCTCTCTCTCTCTCTCTCTCTCTCTCTCTCTCCTCTCTCTCTCTCTCTCTCTCTCTCTCTCTCTCTCTCTCTCTCTCTCTCTCTCTCTCTCTCTCTCTCTCTCTCTCTCTCTCTCTCTCTCTCACGACTTGGTGTGACAATTGATACACTGCATACCATCACTGAAGGCGCCGAATGCAGTAAATTATACTACCTACATAAATTGGGATCGTACTTTGCAAATTGTGGAATATCATTGACATTCTACAGCTTTTGATTTGGGCAATACTTGTTTATTGTTATGTTTGTTGCATGGTGTGTTCAGTATTCAATTTCCATAATATATACTCTGCTGAAAATATGCGTGGTGTTGTTGGTTTTGAATGTTGTGGATTTTGAAACAATCGGCAAAAATGCGATGCCATTATAGCTGAAATGTGCAAACATGTAGACATTTGGTTCATCAGTTCCTTCACAGACTGATTCATTTGAGTCATCTGGACATTAGAGATAGACCTATTTTACATACCATGTCCACACAACTTGAACGGCTGTCTCTGAAGGATTTGCATTCTCTCAAACTAACAATCAACATATTGATAACGCCCACAAAAGTATTGATAATTTCAGGCCCAAGACCCCATCCAAAAGTCAGTGCATGCGTCTCACTCCAGCCAACTAACACTGTACGTGCCATAGGCTACATTCCATAAACTGTGCATTCCAATTCACAACCTGTATTTTTCATCCACCTCGAAATCGAACAATGATTAGTTATATTTAGAGATAAATGCTAAAGTTTATCTGGAATTTAAAGGGTTGTGATTTAAGTAGACAATGCATACTCTACATTGACCGACAATCAAAATGAGATAGACTATATTATTGGAAAAACGTATACAGACCACAGGAGGTTGGTTGGTGGCACCTTAATTGGGGAGAACAGGCTCGTGTTAATGACTGGAGCGGAATAAGTGGAATGGTAACAAATACATGGTTTCCAGGTGTTTGATGCCATCCAATTTGCTCCATTCCAGCCATTATTATGAGCTGTTCTCTCCTAAGCAGCCTCCTGTGCTTCAGAAAATATTCACACCCCTTGACTTTTTCCAAATTGTGTTGTGTTACAGCCTAAATTTAAAATTAATACAATTTAGATTGTGATTCACTGATCTACACATAATACCCCAAAATGTCAAAGTGGAATAATGTTTTTAGAATGTTTATACATTTATTAAAAATGAAAAGCTGAAATGTCTTGAGCCAATAAGTATATAACCCTTTTGTTATGCCAAGCCTAAATAATTTCAGGAGTAAACATGTGCTTAACAAGTCATGATAAGTTGTATGGACACTCTGTGTGCAATAATAGTGTTTAACATGATTTCTGTACCCCACACATACAATTATCTGTAAGGTCCATAAGTTGAGCAGTGAATTTCAAGCACAGAGTCAACCACAAAAACCATGGAGGTTTTTCTATGGTTCGCAAAAAAGGGCACCATTGGTAGATGGGTAAAAAAAAGCAGACATTGAATATCCATTTGAGCATGGTGAAGTAACAGGCATTCTTCTTAACTCAGTTGCCGGAGAGGAAGGAAACCGCTCAGGGATTTCACCATGAGGCCAATGGTAATTTTAAAACAGTTACAGAGTTTAATGGTTGTGATATGAGAACTGAGGATGGATCAACAACATTGTAGTTAAGCCACAATATTAACATAAATTACAGAGGGAAAAGAAGGAAGCCTGTGCATAATGCAAATATTCCAAAACATGCATCCTGTTTGCAATAAGGCACTAAAATAATAATGCAAAAAATGTGGCAAAGAGATTAATATTTTGTCCTGAAAACAAAGCATTAAGTTTGGGGAAAATCCAACACATCACTGAATATCACTCTTCAAATTTTCAAGAATGGTGATGGCTGCATCATGTTATGGGTATGCTTGTTGTTGGCAAGGACTATTAAGTTTTTTTAGGATAAAAATAAATCGAATAGAGCTAAGCACAAGCAAAATCCTAGAGGAAAACCTGGTTCAGTCTGCTTTCCAACAGACACTGGGAGACAAATTCACCTTTTAGCAGGACAATAACTAAAACACAAGGCCAAGTTTACACTGGAGTTGCTTACCAAGATGACATTGAATGTTCCTGAGTGGTATAGTGACAATTTCAACATAAATTGGCTTGAAAATCTATGGCAAGACTTGAAAATGGCTGTCTATTATTAATGATCAACAACCAACTTGACAGAGCTTTACACATTCTTTGAAGAATAATGGGCAAATATTATACAATCAGCTGTGCAAAGCTCTATTAAAGACTTACCCAGAAAGACTCACAGCTGTAATCGCTGCCAAAGGTGATTCAAACATGTATGACTCAGGGGGTTGAATACTTATCTAATGAAGATATATTACTGTTTTGTTTTCCATTACCAATAATAAAAACAAGTTTTTTTCTTTCACTTTGACATTAGAGTATTTTGTGTAGATCGTTGACAAAAAATAACAATTAAATACATTTGAATCCCGCTTTGTAACACAATGGCACGTCCTGACCATAGTAAGATGTTATTTTCTATGGTAGAGTAGGTCAGGGCGTGACAGGGGGTGTTTTTCTATGTTTTCCATTTCTATGTTCATGTTCTAGTTTTGTATTTCTATGTTGGTTTTGTTTGGGATGATCTCCAATTAGAGACAGCTGGTCCTTGTTGTCTCTAATTGGAGATCATACTTAAGTAGGGTTTTTTTCCACCTGGGTTTGTGGGAGATTCATTTTGAGTAGTGTATGTTTCACCTCTGCGTTACGGTTTGTTGTTTTTTTGTTCTCGAATTTATATTTATGTATTGTATAGTTTCACAGTATAAATAAAATGTGGAACGACACACACACTGAACTTTGGTCCGCTCCTCCTTACGACAAGGAGAATCTCACCACAAAAGGACCAAGTAGCGTCCCCAGGAGGAGCAGGGATCCTGGGCCATGGAAAGGAGAGAGTGGAGGACGTCCTGGACATGGGAGGAGGTAATGGCAGGGGACAAGACCCTGCCATGGAAGCAGGTGGAGACAGCGAGGGAGGAATGGCAACGTTACGAGGAACAGTCATGGCAACAACAGAAGTGCGAGAGGCAGCCCCAAACATTTTTTTTGGGGGGTCACACGGGGAGATTGGCAGAGTCAGGTTGGAGACCTGAGCCAACTCCCCATGCTTACCGTGGGGAGCAAGTGAAGAAGCAAGCACTGTGTTATGCGGTGATGCGCACTGTATCGCCAGTGCGCATTCACAGTCCAGTGCGATCTGTGCCCGCGCCCCGCATTTGCCGAGCCAGGAAGGGTGGTGCCAGCTCAGCGCTCCTGGTCTCCAGTTCGCCTTCTCGGTCCAGGATATCCTGCACCGGCGCTGCGCACTGTGTCACCAGTGCGTATTCACAGCCTAGTGCGGCCTGTGCCCGCGCCCCGCATTTGCCGGGCGAAAGTAAGCATCCAGCCAGGACGGGTTGTGCCAGCTCTACGCTCGAGACCTCCAGTGCACCTCCACGGTCCAGTATATCCTGTGCCTGCCCCACGTACCCGGCCTCCAGTGAGTCTATCCAGCCTGATACGCCCTGTTCCTGCTCCCCGCACTTGCCTGAGGTGCGTGTTACCAGTCTGGCGCCACCTATGCCAGCCCCACGCATCAGGCCTCCAGTGCGCCTACCCAGTCTGGGATGTCCTGTTCCTGCTCCCCGCACTCGCCCTGAGGTGCGTGTTTCTAGTCTGGCACCACCTATGCCAGCCCCACGCATCAGGCCTCCAGTGCGCATTCCCTGTCCAGAGCTTCCGGCGACAGTTCCCTGTCCAGAGCTTCCGGCGACAGTTCCCTGTCCAGAGCTTCCGGCGACAGTTCCCTGTCCAGAGCTTCCGGCGACAGTTCCCAGTCCAGAGCTTCTGGCGACAGTTCCCAGTCCAGAGCTTCCAGGGGCTGTGTCCCAGTGCAGTGCTTCCGGCGACAGTTCCCAGTCCAGAGCCTCTGGAGACGGCCTGCAGCCCGGAACCTCCAGCGGCGGCCTGCAGCCCAGAACCTCCAGTGGCTGTCTGCAGTACAGAGCCTCCGGCGATGATCCACAGTCCGGTGGCACAGAAGCAGAAGAATCAGCGGGTGGAGTGGGGGTTACGCCCCAAACCGGAGCCGCCTCCTCTGTTGGAGGATCCGCAGGATAAGAAGGTTATGTGTACTGCACCAGAGCCGCCATAGACAGTAGTTACCCACCCTACCCTCCCTTTTGTTTTTGTTTTTTTGGGGGGGGTTGTTGTTTTGTTTAGGTGCGGTCGGAGTCCGCACCTTTGAGGAGGGGGGGGGTACTGTCACGTCCTGACCATAGTAAGATGTTATTTTCTATGGTAGAGTAGGTTAGGACGTGACAGGGGTGTTTTTCTATGTTTTCTATTTCTTTGTTCATGTTCTAGTTTTGTATTTCAATGTTGGTTTTGTTTGGGATGATCTCCAATTAGAGGCAGCTGGTCCTCATTGTCTCTAATTGGATATCATACTTAAGTATGTTTTTTTTCCACCTGGGTTTGTGGGAGATTAATTTTGAGTAGTGTATGTTTCACCTCTGCATTACGGTTTGTTATCTAGTTTATATTAATGTATTGCATAGTTTCACAGTATAAATCAAATGTGGAACGACACACACGCTGCACTTTGGTCCGCTCCTCCTTACGACAACCTTGACACACAACAAATGTGGAAAATGTCAAGGGGTGTCAACACTTTCTGAAGACACTGTATGTGGTAAATGTGGCAAAACAATATGTGTACACATTACTTTGAGCCCTGTAGTTGATCAATTGATTGATGTTAGCCACATATCGGTAACGGCAAAAAATGGGAACACTTGACTAATGAGGGATACAAAGTATATTGAAAGCAGGTGCTTTCACATAGATGTGGTTCTTCAGTTAATTATGCAACCAACATTTCATCATGCTTAGGGTCAAGTATTAAAATGTTGGGCAGGCTGTTATTTTGCCCATTATTTTGGCTACCTTGGCTATGCCCCTATATGATGACAGTGCCCCCATCCACAAGGCATTAGTGGTCACTGAATGGTTTGATGAGCATGAAAATGATGTAAATCTTATGCCATGGCCGTCAGTCACCAGATCTCAACCCAGTTGAATCTCACTACAGGCCTTTGGAAAAACTCAGCCCACTGGGCACACACTGGTTGAATCAATGTTGTTTCCTCGTCATTTCAATTAAATTACGTTGAACCAACGTGGAATAGACGTTGAATTGACGTCTGTGCCCAGTGGGAGGTGTCTCTGTGCTCTCTGAGCTCTTTTTTTATAAGGGTTAGTTCCTTCCTTCTTCAATGCGAAGCCCCCAGTGACTCGACATATCCAAACATTAAGATGGCCTCCCAATGCTTCCTGGCTGGAGTCGCTCTTGTTTTCCTGGATACCACTTGGGGTTCATAAAACATTCCTTCACGGTGGCTGGTTTACTTCCTGCAGGACCTGTGGTCATCAATCAGTGGCCTGAGTGATGCCCCCCACCAAAGATGGACAGTTTGAAAGACACTTTAGAAATGTAGGCGGTAGATCCAGGCTGTATCACAACCGGCCGTGATTAGGAGTCCCATAGGGCGGCACAATTGGCCCAGCGTCGTCCGGGTTTGGCCGGTGTAGGCCGTCATTGTAAATAAGAATTTGTTCTTAACTGACTTGCCTAGTTAAATAAAGGTGAAATAAAAAATATAAAATAAATGCACCAAAAAGTCCCCTCTCTTTGAACTTGAAGAGCTTGAGTGTATAGTTTTCTGCTACTCAATGTTGTAAAGACTGTGACAAGCTTAAAAGACAATAGTGAATATGGGGAAGACTTAAAATCCTTGATATTAATGGGACAAAAATTAGGCCAAGTGCGTAATCCAAGCAATATCACTCTATTCTGTGAATAGTATAATTCATCACTGTCTTGTGTGTGTGTATAGGACAGATTGAACTTTATTTGTACAGACAAGAGCTCAATGTCTGTACTTGACACTCATCTGGGTATGATTTAGGACTTCCAAATGATCACAATGTTTTGAAGAAGGAAACTACCCTGGGCAGGCCAAAAGACTCTCACGCAGTGTACAGTACCTTTGTGTGACTCCCATTCAACAAGACAGAGAGCATCTCAGGACGAATGACAAAAAAACAAACAGAGACCGCTCCTGAGGATGATACATGAGAAACCGTCTGTGGAGAAAGTGGCAACTTGGCAACTGTTTGACTCTAAAAAGAAGCGCCATGTCAAAGTGTTGATGTCTTCGACCTCAAATTAATTATCATGGACATTGTCATGGAAACTAGTAGCAAACTACAATTCAAATTTGAGCTGAGATGACAGGATATGTGATTGTTGGCAGAGATTCATCTCAAAGGTTGATTTTCCTGTCTCTTTAGGCAGTCTAGATGTCCATACATCTTATTGTCTGTGTGGCAGACATGCGGCACATAATGTACAGAAGTTAAGACTACAAAAACACAGCTGTTTGTGAAAATAAGAACGTTTGCATGAGGTATTATTATCACTCCCAACCCTCCTAGTGAAAAAGTACAACACAAAAGCCATGGTTCCTTAATGATGTAATCCCTGCAATGCAACCATCATTGACTTCTCTTCCACTGTCTGTCTGTGCTGTCTTCCTGTCCACATGATTTTCAAACAGGCAGTGGCAGAGAGCTCTGCAGCGCTGTAGTCCAGAGGATGATAAATGTCTCCCTCCCATGTTCTTACTTGCTCTGCCAGCTAACCACATCAAGGAGGCGCTCTGAAAGCAAAGGGACAGAGACATGATGATGACATTTGTCTTTTTAAATGAAAACGTATCATTTCACAGTTGCTCTGAACTGGCTCTCTAGGGGATTCTGAGGCTGTTTTGGTCGACAGAGCGAGGCAGAAGCAAAGGCAACGCAGCAATAAGCAAAAACCACAGGATCACTTTGAATTGCTGAGCCTCAGCTCTGATTATTACATACAGAAGACTAAAGCGGCATGAAATTATCTTTGCATACACATTTAAAATTGTTCCCTTTATAGGACAGTGTCAGGAGTGCATGCAGAGAATAGTTTTGCAAACCAGAATTATGCTTGGCATTCCTGTGCCGTTTTAGTCGTGGGTATGCAAATATAGCAACCGTTTCCAAAAGGGAGATGCGGATCTTCACATAAGAATATGTGTGTTTCCCGAGGAAAAATATAGACTTTTGTGATTGCTTCAGCAGTTTTTAATGTCATAAATGTGCTGTGAGAGGAGCTCTCTGGGCAGAAGAAGAGAGACATTGATGGGGTCCAGCAGGATTCTCTCTAATTAATTGTCACGACTTCCGCCGAAGTCGGCTCCTCTCCTTGTTCGGGCAGCGTTCTGCGATCGACGTCACCGGCTTTCTAGCCATCGCCGCTCCATTTTTCATATTCCCATTTGTTTTGTCTTGTTCCATACACACCTGGTTTTCATTCCCTAATCACACTGAATGTATTTAGTCCTCTGTTCAACCTCCATGTCTTTGTGTGAAATTGTTTTGATGTTATGTGTGTATTGTTACGCGCCAGACTTTTGTTTATTGTTCCGTGTTCAGGGCATGTTGTATGTACTTCTGTGCTTTCGTTTGGACCAGAATTAAAAGTGCGCCTGTTAACTACACTCTGCTCTCCTGCACCTGACTTCCCCTCCAGTACACCCCCTTAACATTAATGTTCTGCCCCGCTACTCATCAGTGATTTTTTTAACTGTGCTGAAATGCACTACATGACCAAAAATATGTGGACACCTGCTCGTCAAACATCTCATTCCAAAAAGATGGGCATTTCTATGGAGTTGGTCCCCCCCTTTTGCTGCTCTAACAGCTTCCACTCTTCTGGGAAGGCTTTCCACTATGTTGAAATGGTTTGTCAACACCTATCGAACAACGTTTGCGGTATCTACAGAAATTAGACATTATTAAGTGAATCACAGTGGTGTTTGAAAAAGCACGATCAGAAAATAACTAGTTAAGAGCTTCACGTCAGAAAAAACCTCTGCAACCCAAATATCGATTCCATTGACTTTTTTTACTGACAGTAAAGACAATAGTATGAAGGCATCATACAAGTTCATGAACATAATGTTCCTCTTTTGATAACTTAGGCCTATGAATCCCACAAACAACCATGATGGTGTAATAAAACCCACAAACATATAAAAGGTTTAGGAAGTCTTCATACAGGTATACTTTGTGTAGGTATGTTAAAGGATGCAATCACAGACATGGTCTTTACCATTGAATTGATGCTTGCTTTCAAGTAAAAAATACCCAACATAAAAGGAATATTGCATGTAACTAAACATGAGTAGGCCAAGGTGAAGAGGTAGTCCAAGGTGAAGAGATAGTCCAAGGTGAAGAGGTAGTCCAAGGTGAAGAGGTAGTCCAAGGTGAAGAGGTAGTCCAAGGTGAAGAGATAGTCCAAGGTGAAGAGGTAGTCCAAGGTGAAGCGGTAGGCCAAGGTGAAGAGGTAGTCCAAGGTGAAGAGGTAGTCCAAGGTGAAGAGATAGTCCAAGGTGAAGGGGTAGGCCAAGGTGAAGAGGTAGTCCAAGGTGAAGAGGTAGTCCAAGGTGAAGAGGTAGTCCAAGGTGAAGAGGTAGTCCAAGGTGAAGGGGTAGGCCAAGGTGAAGAGGTAGTCCAAGGTGAAGCGGTAGGCCAAGGTGAAGAGGTAGTCCAAGGTGAAGGGGTAGGCCAAGGTGAAGAGGTAGTCCAAGGTGAAGGGGTAGGCCAAGGTGAAGAGGTAGTCCAAGGTGAAGAGGTAGGCCAAGGTGAAGAGGTAGTCCAAGGTGAAGAGGTAGTCCAAGGTGAAGAGGTAGTCCAAGGTGAAGAGGTAGTCCAAGGTGAAGAGGTAGTCCAAGGTGAAGAGGTAGGCCAAGGTGAAGAGGTAGTCCAAGGTGAAGAGGTAGTCCAAGGTGAAATCGTGCACATACAGTGCAATTTTGACTTTCTTGTTCGTTGCCTTGAATTTCATGAATGCCCTGACTTTCAAGATGAGTGATACTAACTTTATACAGCTCTAGGTTGGGTAATAAAGCTGACAACACAAGTATTAGATGTTGTAATGTCAAAGAGCTTGAACCTTAGTACGATAAAGACCAATGATGCAGCGTTCTGAATGGGTCTGGTTGGTATGTTTAGGATTGAAACTGAACCAAACTAGAGTGTGCCCCAAGTTCCCAGACCTTGGTCTAGGATGACTCAGTCAGTGATGGCTAACCCAGCGTCTGAAAGCTGGGTGGCCAGCATCCTGCGTCTGGGGATGACGGACAAATAGACTGGAAGTTCAGCGGTCCGGGTCTACGCTGAGTGACATGTCAGAGGCATGCAGAACCTGTCAAGCTCCGGTGGAATATCGTGTACAATGGGTCATGGAATGAACACTGTCACCGTGGAGAACACTGTGATCGTGAGAGTTAAAGGAACAAAAAGGTGAAAGAAAAACAAAGCAGGTTGTCATTAATCAGACCTCTGACAGCACCCTTCTCCTGCCACTCTCTTGGAATTTTGGACGACAGCCTGTGCCAGTTAGTACAGCCAGCCAGCAACCAGCAGACATTAGCCTTGTGTTTAAAAAAGACTCAGGGCCTGGCTCACTGTTGGTTCATAAACTAAGACAGCTTCTTAACCAACATACACTGACGTGACCTATTGACTTTGACAACATCTGGAAAATACAGTATGTCTCTGTGTCTGGATACTGTATGTTACGTATATCTCTGTGTCTAGATACTGTATGTTACGTATATCTCTGTGTCTAGATACTGTATGTTACATATGTCTCTGTGTCGAGATACTGTATGTTACGTATATCTCTCTGTCTAGAAACCGTATGTTACGTATATCTCTGATCTAGATACTGTATGTTATGTATGTCTCTGTGTCTAGATACTGTATGTTACGTATATCTCTGATCTAGATACTGTATGTTACGTATATCTCTGATCTAGATACTGTATGTTACGTATATCTCTGTGTCTAGATACTGTATGTTACGTATATCTCTGTGTCTAGATACTGTATGTTATGTATGTCTCTGTGTCTAGACAATGTATGTTACGTATATCTCTGTGTCTAGATACTGTATGTTACGTATATCTCTCTGTCTAGAAACCGTATGTTATGTATATCTCTGATCTAGGTACTGTATGTTACATATGTCTTTGTGTCTAGATACTGTATGCTATGTATATCTCTGATCTAGATACTGTATGTTACATATGTCTCTGTGTCTAGATACTGTATGTGACGTATATCTCTGATCTAGATACTGTATGTTACATATGTCTCTGTGTTTAGATACTGTATGTTACATATGTCTCTGTGTCTAGATACTGTATGTTACATATGTCTCTGTGTCTAGATACTGTATGTTATGTATGTCTCTGTGTCTAGATACTGTATGTTACATATGTCTCTGTGTCTAGATACTGTATGTTACGTATATCTCTGTGTCTAGATACTGTATGTTACGTATGTCTCTGTGTCTAGATACTGTATGTTATGTATGTCTCTGTGTCTAGATACTGTATCTTACGTATATCTCTGTGTCTAGATACTGTATGTTACGTATGTCTCTGTGTCTAGATACTGTATGTTACATATGTCTCTGTGTCTAGATACTGTATGTTATGTATATCTCTGTGTCTAGATACTGTATGTTATGTATGTCTCTGTGTCTAGATACTGTATGTTATGTATATCTCTGTGTCTAGATACTGTATGTTATGTATGTCTCTGTGTCTAGATACTGTATGTTATGTATATCTCTGTGTCTAGATACTGTATGTTATGTATGTCTCTGTGTCTAGATACTGTATGTTATGTATATCTCTGTGTCTAGATACTGTATGTTATGTATGTCTCTGTGTCTAGATACTGTATGTTATGTATATCTCTGTGTCTAGATACTGTATGTTACGTATGTCTCTGTGTCTAGATACTGTATGTTACATATGTCTCTGTGTCTAGATACTGTATGTTATGTATGTCTCTGTGTCTAGATACTGTATGTTACGTATATCTCTCTCTGTCTAGAAACTGTATGTTTCGTATGTCTCTGTGTCTAGATACTGTATGTTACATATGTCTCTGTGTCTAGATACTGTATGTTACATATGTCTCTGTGTCTGGATACTGTATGTTACGTATGTCTCTGTGTCTAGATACTGTATGTTACGTATGTCTCTGTGTCTAGATACTGTATGTTACGTATATCTCTGTGTCTAGATACTGTATGTTACATATGTCTCTGTGTCTAGATACTGTATGTTAAGTATGTCTCTGTGTCTAGATATTGTATGTTACGTATATCTCTGTGTCTAGATACTGTATGTTATGTATATCTCTGATCTAGATACTGTATGTTACATATGTCTCTGTGTCTAGATACTGTATGTTATGTATATCTCTGATCTAGATACTGTATGTTACATATGTCTCTGTGTCTAGATACTGTATGTTACATATGTCTCTGTGTCTAGATACTGTATGTTACGTATGTCTCTGTGTCTAGATACTGTATGTTACATATGTCTCTGTGTCTAGATACTGTATGTTACATATGTCTTTGTGTCTAGAAACTGTATGTGACGTATATCTCTGTGTCTAGATACTGTATGTGACGTATATCTCTGATCTAGATACTGTATGTTACATATGTCTCTGTGTTTAGATACTGTATGTTACATATGTCTCTGTGTCTAGATACTGTATGTTACGTATATCTCTGTGTCTAGATACTGTATGTTATGTATATCTCTGTGTCTAGATACTGTATGTTACGTATGTCTCTGTGTCTAGATACTGTATGTTACATATGTCTCTGTGTTTAGATACTGTATGTTACGTATATCTCTGATCTAGATACTGTATGTTACGTATATCTCTGATCTAGATACTGTATGTTACGTATGTCTCTGTGTCTGGATACTGTATGTTACATATGTCTCTGTGTCTGGATACTGTATGTTACATATATCTCTGTGTCTAGATACTGTATGTTACGTATATCTCTGTGTCTAGATACTGTATGTTACGTATATCTCTGATCTAGATACTGTATGTTACATATGTCTCTGTGTCTGGATACTGTATGTTACGTATGTCTCTGTGTCTAGACAATGTATGTTACGTATGTCTCTGTGTCTAGATACTGTATGTTACATATGTCTCTGTGTCTGGATACTGTATGTTACATATGTCTCTGTGTCTAGATACTGTATGTTACGTATGTCTTTCTGTCTAGATACTGTATGTTACGTATATCTCTGATCTAGATACTGTATGTTATGTATGTCTCTCTGTCTAGATACTGTATGTTACATATGTCTCTGTGTCTAGATACTGTATGTTACATATGTCTTTGTGTCTAGATACTGTATGTTACGTATATCTCTGATCTAGATACTGTATGTTATGTATGTGTCAAATCGGAGGGCCTACTGTCTGGACCTCTGGCAGTCTCTATGGGGGTACCACAGGGTTCAATTCTTGGGCCAACTCTTTTCTCTGTATACATAAATGATGTCGCTCTTGCTGCTGGTGAATCTCTGATCCACCTCTACTCAGACGACACCATTCTGTATACTTCTGGCCCTTCTTTGGACACTGTGTTAACAACCCTCCAGACGAGCTTCAATGCCATTCAACTCTCCTTCCATGGTCTCCAACTGCTCCTAAACACAAGTAAAACTAAATGCATGCTCTTCAACCGATCGCTGCCTGCACCTGCCCGCCCATCCAGCATAACTTCTCTGGACGGTTCTAACTTAGAATTTGTGGACAACTACAAATACCTAGGTGTCTGGTTAGACTGTAAACTCTCCTTCCAGACTCACATCAATCATCTCCAATCCAAAGTGAAATCTAGAATTGGCTTCCTATTTCGCAACAAAGCATCCTTCACTCATGCTGCCAAACATACCCTCGTAAAACTGACCATCCTACCAATCCTCGACTTCGGCGATGTCATTTACAAAATAGCCTCCAATACCCTACTCAACAAGCTGGATGCAGTCTATCACAGTGCCATCCGTTTTGTCACCAAAGCCCCATATACAACCCACCACTGCGACCTGTATGCTCTCGTTGGCTGGCCTTCACTTCATAATCGTCGCCAAACACATTGGCTCCAGGTCATCTACAAGACCCTGCTAGGTAAAGTCCCCCCTTATCTCCGCTCACTGGTCACCATAGCAGCACCCACCTGTAGCACGCGCTCCAGCAGGTATATCTCTCTGGTCACCCCCAAAGCCAATTCCTCCTTTGGCCGCCTCTCCTTCCAGTTCTCTGCTGCCAATGATTGGAACGAATTACAAAAATCTCTGAAACTGGAAACACTTATCTCCCTCACTAGCTTTAAGCACCAGCTGTCAGAGCAGCTCACAGATCACTGCACCTGTACATAGCCCATCTATAATTTAACCCAAACAACTACCTCTTCCCCTACTGTATTTATTTATTTTATTTATTTTGCTCCTTTGCATCATATTATTTATATTTTAACTTTTAACTTTCTTCAAACTACAAATCTACCATTCCAGTGTTTTTCTTGCCATACTTTATTTACTTTGCCACCATGGCATTTTTTTGCCTTCACCTCCCTTATCTCACATCATTTGCTCACATTGTATATAGTCTTATTTTTTTTCTACTGCATCATTGATTGTATGTTGTTTTACTCCATGTGTAACTCTGTGTTTTTGTATGTTGTCGAACTGCTTTGCTTTATCTTGGCCAGGTCGCAATTGTAAATGAGAACTTGTTCTCAACCTGCCTACCTGGTTAAATAAAGGTGAAATAAAAATAAATAAAATAAAAAATGTCTCTGTGTCTAGATACTGTATGTTACATATGTCTCTGTGTCTAGATACTGTATGTTACGTATATCTCTGTGTCTAGATACTGTATGTTACGTGTATCTCTGTGTCTAGATACTGTATGTTACATATGTCTCTGTGTCTAGATACTGTATGTTACGTATATCTCTGTGTCTGCAACATCATATCGTAAAGATAAGGAATGTGAATCATCTGCTCTTTGAACCACCGACAGTTTCATATGGCTTTGGATGGATGGTTTACTTTCTACTTCTTCTGTTTGTGTATTGTTTTCATTGTCTTGTGTTACTGCATTGTCTCTGTGTCAGTGGCAAGGCTCAAGCTGGTAGCGGCAGCAGGGCGTTCCAGCGGAACTATACAGTAGGCCGAACGATAGACAGCATTGCCATTTGATGAGCAGTGAGTGCGTCCAGCCGCGGAGAACCGTGTGTGTCACTCCCATAGGCCCTGCTCACTCAAACAAATCAGCATCCGCATCTCACCACTCACGCAGAGCTTTGACCCAGAGGCTGTCTGTCAATATGGCATGGAGTAAACAAGGGTTAATGTTAGGTGAGCCAGAGGGATTGATGTTGAATAACAACCCTGCTACTCAGTGGGGAGGGTGTACTACCACGACAGAGGCTCGTTAAACTCACACCAGTTTGAGACGTTGTGATGACATGTGGGGCCCTTGCCTGCTAAAGAAACAAGAACACAAAAACAAAACGGAAAGTCACTTTCATGAACTTATACTGAATGTTTGACTTGTGTTTGGTGACAGTCAGTTGGAATTGACACCTGGGTATTGGGGTATGTAATTCGTTTAGGGCGAGACAGGTCTAAGAAAAGAGTGGAAGACAAGGAAATATGGGAGTGTTTTTTCATATCACCATCATTCTATCAAAACCCCCGGCAGACCACCGCCGTCTCACCCAGATGTATGCACAGAGAGAAAGGACAGAAAGCTGACGTGTTAATGGAGTAGATTAGGAATGTGTAGAGATATGAAACATGTCTGCCCAGTCAACTCATGTGGTTTTTGTCTTGCAGTTTTGAAAGGTGGACATTTTGCTACTCATTACTATATGGAAATAACAACACAACTATATTACAACATTAAAATTATACACGTTGTTGATGTTAGCTTTGTTATTGTCAAAACCTCTCATAAAAAACGTTTTTGTTGAAATTTTATTTAATTGGACCATAATTAGAAAATGCTTGCATATGTTTTGAGGAAGGAAGCACTAAACCATTTAATGGAGAAAAATATATATGAAAACTAAATTCGTTCTGCTGTAAAATGTTTGTTGAAATTCTACATTTGAAAAATATTACTGCACAGTTAAGTTTAGATAAGGACACATTTTTGGGAAAATACTGACTAATATTGACAACCTGTTCTCTGTTTTATTTCGTTTATAAACGGTGATTAACCATTATGGTTTGGTGAAGGTGCATTTATTCAACCGAAGTGAAAGCAAGGTGAGCAATGTTGAAGTTTTAGCCACAAACAATTGAAGTTTTAGCTGAAACCAAATAGCCAGGTAATGGGGAAGGTAACATGACCCATAAGCAAATATTTGTATTTGAGTGGAGAGATTCCTGAAGTGGGCCAATGCAAACACAGGGTCATTATAAAGAGATCAGGATGAGCAGGGTCATTACGAAGATCAAAGATCAGGATGAGCAAATACAGTGTATTCTGAAAGTATTCAGATCCCTTCACTTTTTCCACATTTTGTTATGTTACAGCCTTGTTTTTTTCCCTCATCAATCTACACACATTACCCCATAATGACAAAGCAAAAACAGGTTTTAGAATTTTTTTGAAATGTATAAAAATTAAAAACTGAAATATCAAATGTACATAAGTATTCAGACCCTTTACTCAGTACTTTGTTGAAGTGCCTTTGGCAGTGATTACAGCATAGAGTCTTCTTAGGTATGACACTAGAAGCCTGCATTTGGGGAGTTTCTCCCATTCTTCTCTGCAGATCCTTTCAAGCTCTGTCAGATTGGATGGGGAGCGTCGTTGCACAGCTATTTTTATGTCCCTCCAGAGATGTTCGATCAGGTTCAAGTCCGGGCTCTGGCTGAGCCACTCAAAGACATTCAGAGACTTGTCCCAAAGCCACTCCTGCGTTGTATTGGCTGTGTGCTTAGGATCGTTGTTCTGTTGGAAGGTGAACCATCGCCCCGGAGCAGAATTTCATCAAGGATCTCTCTGTACTTTGCTCCGTTCATCTTTGCCTCGATCCTGACAAGTCTCCCAGTCCTTGCCGCTGAAACACCTCCCCACAGCATGATGCTGCCACACCACGCTTCACCATACGGATGGTGCCAGGTTTCCTCCAGACGTGACGCCTTTTGGCAAACTCCAAGCGGGCTGTCATGTGCCTTTTACTGAGGAGTGGCTTCCGTCTCACTCTTTCAGAGTGACCATTGGGTTCTTGGTCACCTCCCTGACCAAGGTCTTTCTTCCCCGATTGCTCTGTTTGGCCAGGCGGCTAGCTCTAGGGAGAGCCATGTTAGTTCCAAACGTCTGCCATTTAATAATGATGGAGGCCACTGTGTTCTTGGGGATCTTCAATGCTGCAGAACATTTTTGGTACCCTTCCCCAGATCTGTGCCTCGACACAATCGTGTCTCAGAGCTCTATGGACAATTCCTTCAACCTCATGGCTTGGTTTTTGTTCTGACATGCACTATCAACTGTGGGACCTTATATTAACAGGTTCCAAATCAATTGAATTTTCCATAGGTGGACTCCAATCAAGTTGTAGAAACATCTCAAGGATCAATGGAAACAGGATGTACCTGAGCTCAATTTCGAGTCTCATAGCAAAGGGTCTGAATAGGTATTATTTATTTTTGCAACAAAAAACATTAAACCTGTTTTCGCTTTGTCATTATGGGCTATTGTGTGTATAGATTGCTGAGGAAATATATTTATTTAATCAATTTTAGTAGAAGGCTGTAACGTAACAAAATGAGGAAAAGGTCAAGGGGTCTGAATACTTTCTGAAGGCACAGTATATTGACCGGGCAGTTATTGACCGGGCAGTAATGGGAGTATAAACAAATATGTATATATATATATATATACACACATTTGTTTTTGGAGGGGATACTTTAAAATCAAATAGCAAAACGATCATTAGTATGACCTTCTTATAATAATTCAATATAGCTTAGTAGAACCCCCTCCCCTGGCTTAGACAGGGGAGGGGACTCTTATTGGTTAACCAACTCATGTTTAACCCTTGTGTAGTCTTAACATTCTGTATACTCCCCTTGTCCTTAGAGTAAAAAATTAGCCGACTTCACTAAACCCCTAAAATAAAGCAGCTTAATTGAATTTTAAAACCCAAATCTATTTTGCATGAAGAAATAACATGTCATTCATCACAAACTTTGTGAATATCTTGGTTTTCCCTCTTCACAATGCAAAAAGACTGCATTTAATCCCTGGACACCACTCGTTTTTATTACAACACACCTGTCATAATTGTTTTCTTTACTAAAGTAGAGGTTTATTATTATTGTTATTATTATTGCTAAAGGTACTGCATAGGTGCAAACATAATTTTGTTTGCAAGAGATTGCACTTGTATAGCCCAAGAAAGTAGCACAAATGTGCAGAAAGTAGTTCTGAATGCATTTTATTGAAGGGAAACAATAACAGTCTTGAACTTTTTTGGCAACATAGTGGCATATTCTTATATACTGTACAATGAGGAATTCAACTACAAAATACTAGTCTTCTCCCATTTTTTGAATCATTGCCCCCACCCACAAGGTGTATAAACAACAACAATAAATAAGAATAAAATAAGATAATAGATACAAAACAAAAACGTGAAGAACATACATCAATCAACTCTAATTAGCACATGTAGGACAGTATGCAAGTGTGTGTGCATGGACTTTGCAGATGTATTTCTCACAAACGCAGCACATAGTATTTGTTTTACAGTCCTTCTTTGGGGGGCATAATTGGCATCTCCTCCTCTTGCATGCCCCAGCTGCAGCCTCAGGTGGATCAGGATAAGATTCAGCCCCCTAAACAGCTTTCACAAGTGCTGCAGAGGCTGCTTTGCGGGGGAGGCGCTCCCTTCTTTGAATGTGTGGAGTTACAAGTGCCTTTCCCAGCTGCTCCAGGAACACCCTCTTCTTGTTCCGCTTATCAGGCATCCAGGTAGGGTTAATCTTGTTCCATATCACAAAGGCATTGAATGAGGACACGTCAATAATGTTATGGAAGATGACCAGAGGCCAGCGGGCAGTCATCCTCCTGCAGCTCTAAGTTCCAATCACCTTGTCCAGGTTGTCCACATCTCCTTTGTTGTGGTTGTGGTCCAGGATGATGGCTGGCTTCCTGTCCTCACGATCACTGATCTCAGCCGTTTTGTGCAGTATGCTCAGGAGGACGACCTTCTTATTCCTCTTTGGGAGGTAAGGAACTAGAGTGGTGGTGGGGGTGAAGGCAAACTTTGATGAGAAGGCCTCTCTCCCCCTTGTTGCGAAGAGTGCAGGGGGAGCTCAGGCTTGTTCTTTCTAACTGTGCCAACCACGGTGATATTCCTCTTCAGGAGCTGCTGGCTGAGTTTAATCAGTAGCACACATCATCTCAATTTCTCATTGTGTGTGTGTGTGTGTCTTTGTGGTTTTTGTGGTATGTAAATGATTTTATAACTGCCCGGTCAAAAATGACCCTAAGACAATCTTTGTACCCTGGTGGTGTACAGCTTTCATGGAAATATGAACCAAGGCGATGTTTCACTTTTTCTAATGTTAGGGTAACTTTTTAATATAGTGATTTTATTGTGTTTATCTAGACTTTTTTTGTACAGAAAGTTCATACTATTATCACATATGACCGCCAAGCACTTCTGGACATCAGATCGATAGTTACTAATCTCGATTTCGACTTCAAATATGACTTCAACTCCGACTCAGCATTTCCACTGTTTCTACTGGACACTATTCGTTTATTACATGGGCTATCAAAACGCTGCAGGCATAGACACAGTAGAAGAGCTGAAATTGAGGTGAAGAGAAAAACAAATGTCACTCCCCCCGTTCTATTTACAAATGTCCAGTCACTCGAGAATACGATGGATGAGCTTTGTTTGAGAGTCTCCTATCAGAGAGACTTGAAAAGCTGCAGTATTATGGGCTCTATTTTCGGCTGGCGTTAACTTCTCTGGGCAAGGTGGGATGTGACCGTCCCACACTATTCAACAGCCAATGAAATAGCATGGCGCGAAATACAAAACAGCAAAAATATCATAATTCAATTTCTCAAACATACGACTATTTTACATCATTTTAAAGATACACTTCTCCTTAATGTAACCACATTGTCCGATTTCAAAAAGGCTTTACAGCAAAAGCAAAACATTAGATTATGTTAGGAGAGTACATAGACAAAAATAACCACACAGCCATTTTCCAAGCAAGGATATATGTCACAAAAACCCAAAACACAGCTAAATGAAGCACTAACCTTTGACGATCTTCATCAGATGACACTCCTAGGACATCATGTTACACAATACATGTATGTTTTGTTCGATAAAGTTCATATTTATATCCAAAAACAGCATTTTACAGTGGCGCATGATGTTCAGAAAATTTATTCCCACCAAAACCTCCAGTGAATGACCACATCAATTTACAAAAATACTCATCATAAACGTTGACAAAATACATAATTAATTTAAGAATTATAGATACAGTACTCCTTTATGCAACCACTTTGTCAGATTTTTGTCACGATTGTCTTCGTCCTCTGACGAGATAACGAAATCGTCATCGGAAAATGTGGACCAATACGCAGCAGGTTCGTGAATGCTCATCTTGATTTTTATTCACTACAAAAATGAACATACAAAAATAACAAAATACGAAAACGAACAACTAACAGTCTGTCAAAGCATAGTGCTTTACACAGAACAATCACCCACAAAACACAAACACAAACACACCCTCATTTATGAGACTCTCAATCAAAGGCAGATAGAAAACACCTGCCTTCAACTGAGAGTCCCAACACCAATTCACCAGACATAGAAACAGACATACTAGACTCCACATAGAAATACCTAAACAAACCAACACCCGGACATACTAAATCAAACACCCTTTACACAAACACAAAACCCCTCTCTATGGCCAGGGCGTTACAGTACCCCCCCCCCAAAGGTGCGGACTCCGGCCGCAAAACCTGACTCTGAAGGGGAGGGTCCGGGTGGGCCCTCTTACGGCGGCGGCTCAGGTGCGGGACGTGGCCTCTGCTCCACCCTTGACGTCGCCCTCTTCGGTGGCGCACCTGGCCGCGCCGAAGGTCTGGTGGGCGACACTGACTGCGCCCGGCTGGCGGCCGGCGATGGTTGCGCCCGGCTGGCGGGCGGCGATGGTTGCGCCCGGCTGGCGGGCGGCGATGGTTGCGCCCGGCTGGCGGGCGGCGATGGTTGCGCCTGGCTGGCGGGCGACCCTGGCTGCTCTGACGGCACTGACCCAGGATTCACCAGGCTGGGGAAACATGACAGAGGCCTGTCCCTAGGCGTAGGCACCGGACTCACCGGGCTGGCGGGCGTCCCTGGCCACTCCGGCAGTTCAGGGCAGTCTGGCCACTCGGGCAGGTCAGGGCAGTCTGGCCACTCGGGCAGGTCAGGGCAGTCTGGCCACTCGGGCAGGTCAGGGCAGTCTGGCCACTCGGGCAGGTCAGGGCAGTCTGGCCACTCGGGCAGGTCAGGGCAGTCTGGCCACTCGGGCAGGTCAGGGCAGTCTGGCCACTCGGGCAGGTCAGGGCAGTCTGGCCACTCGGGCAGGTCAGGGCAGTCTGGCCACTCGGGCAGGTCAGGGCAGTCTGGCCACTCGGGCAGGTCAGGGCAGTCTGGCCACTCGGGCAGGTCAGCGCAGTCTGGCCACTCGGGCAGGTCAGGGCAGTCTGGCCACTCGGGCAGGTCAGGGCAGTCTGGCCACTCGGGCAGGTCAGGGCAGTCTGGCCACTCGGGCAGGTCAGGGCAGTCTGGCCACTCGGGCAGGTCAGCGCAGTCTGGCCACTCCGGCAGTTCAGCGCAGTCTGGCCACTCCGGCAGTTCAGCGCAGTCTGGCCACTCCGGCAGTTCAGCGCAGTCTGGCCACTCCGGCAGTTCAGCGCAGTCTGGCCACTCCGGCAGTTCAGCGCAGTCTGGCCACTCCGGCAGTTCAGCGCAGTCTGGCCACTCCGGCAGTTCAGCGCAGTCTGACCTCTCTGGCGACTGTTGACTGGCGGGCAGCTCTGACGACTGTTGACTGGCGGGCAGCTCTGACGACTGTTGACTGGCGGGCAGCTCTGACGACTGTTGACTGGCGGGCAGCTCTGACGACTGTTGACTGGCGGGCAGCTCTGACGACTGTTGACTGGCGGGCAGCTCTGACGACTGTTGACTGGCGGGCAGCTCTGACGACTGTTGACTGGCAGGGCTGGGGACACGCACCTTGGGCTTGGTGCGGGGAGCAGGGACGGGCCGGACAGGACTGTGGACACGCACCTTGGGCCTGGTGCGGGGAGCAGGGACGGACCGGACAGGACTGGGAACATGCACTGTGGACTTGGTGCGGGGAGCAGGGACGGGCCAGACAGGACTGTGAACACGCACTGGTGAACTGAAGCGTGGAGCCGGTTTTGCCACTCGTCCTGGCTGGATGCCCTTCCTAGCACGGCATGTGCTGGGCATGTCCACCGGACGCACCGGGCTGTGCGGACGCACTGGCGACACAGCGCGCAACTCCGCATACCAAGGCTCCTCCAGATCATCCATCTGCAGGTCCTCAATCAACTGCCTCATCATCTTCCTCTCTTCCTCTGCCGTTATCCCCCACGAGAGCAGTGGTCTGGGCTCCTCCTCTGCCCTTCCGGACCACCCCATTAGCCCCCCCCCAAAATTTTCTTGGGGGTGTCTTCCGGGCTTCCTCGACCGACGCCAGCGACCCCGTCTGCTGGCCGGCGTCTCCTCCATTGACCGGACCTCCCTCTTCCGCTGCTTGGTCCCTTGGTGGTGGGTAATTCTGTAACGGCTGTCGTCTGAAGAAGTGGACCAAGGTGCAGCGGAGTTAGTGTTCATTATTAGAATTTAATGTAAACAACGTGAACACTATACAAAACAAGAAAATGAGCAAACCGACAGCAAACAGTCCTGTCTGGAACAAAACACTGACAGAAACAATTACCCACAAACCCAAATGAAAAAACATGCTCCTTATGTGTGACTCCCAATCAGCAGCAACGAGCTTCAGCTGTGCCTGATTGGGAGCCACACTCACGGCCCAAAACAAAGAAATACAAAAACATAGAAAAAGGAACATAGAACGCCCACCCAATGTAACACCCTGGCCTAACCAAAATAAAGAACAAAAACCCCTCTCTATGGCCAGGGCGTTACAATTTTAAAATAGCTTTTCGGCGAAAGCACATTTTTCAATATTCTGAGTATATAGCTCGCCATCAAAGCAAGCTATACAGACACCCGCCAAGTTCTGGGGTCACCTAAACTCAGAATTAGTATTGTAAATATTCTCTTACCTTTGCTGATCTTCATCAGAATGCACTCCCAGGACTGCTACTTCCACAAGAAATGTTGTTTTTGTTCGAAATAATCCATATTTATGTCCAAATACCTCCGTTTTGTTCGTGCGTGCAGAGCACTATCCAAAGGCATAACGCGCGAGCGTGGTACCAGAGACGAAAAGTCAAAATGTTCCATTACCGTTCTTAGAAGCATGTCAAACGTTGTTTAAAATCAATCTTTATGGTATTTTTTACGTAAAAATGCGATAATATTCCAACCGGACAATAGCATATTCATTCAAGAAGAAAAAGAAGGAACGGCGCACTCGTGGGATCGCACATTACCAATCCCTTTGTCCCCAGGCAGTCCACTCATTGACTGAGCTCCTTTTCTCTGCCCGGTTACAGGAGACGGATGAAAAAACTTTCTGAAGGCTTTTGACAGCCAATGGAAGCCTTAGGAAGTGCAACATGACCCCACAGACACTGTAGTTTCGATAGGGATTAGAAAGAAGAACTACAATTCTCAGATCTCCCACTTCCTGGTTGAATTTTTTAAGGTTTTTGCCTGCCATATGAGTTCTGTTATACTCACAGACACTATTCAAACAGTTTTAGAAACTTCAGAGTGTTTTCTATCCAAATCTAATAATGATATGCATATTCTAGTTTCTGGGCCAGAGTAGTAACCAGTTTAATTTGGGTATGTTTTTCATCCGGCCGTGAAATTACTGCCCCCTATACTTTAAGAATTAAGGCGGTGCTAGTGTCAAGCGCACGTTAGTTTGCAATTTCGTCATGTAAAAACTGCCGCACTGGCATTTTCCAGGACTAATGCCAGGTTCGGCAATTTACCTGTCTTAAATCTACTCGCTTTCGCTCAAATGGGCGGGGTGGAAATATTTGAAGTGTGTCCTTAAAAACATGATCCAAAGTGCTAATTTCAGGCAGCGCTGGTAGGGATATTTAAGACCAACCAACTGTGTTGACTAAGGCATGGACCAACACAGCTGGTTATGGCATGGATTTTGACAGCAGAAACGCAGCCTATCCAGCCGTGACACACACTGCCCATATGCGCATGGAACAAGAGTAGCCAAAAGTGCATTTGGTGCCTGTATACTTTGTATTTTCTCCCATTTTGTTTATTTGATTTATTTAAAAACATGCATATCCTCCCCTTCTTTCAATGGCTTTCTTTGTCTGCCCAATGCAATCGCAAAGTAGACTGTTGATAAAGGGTTTGGCTCCTGAGACTGCTTGGAAATACATTTTATTCACCAAAACTGTATTAAAATATCAAGTTTGAGAGGAGTAATACAGTGAGCTGACATTCCATTTTTATCTAGACATTGTAAGCATGCCCACATTTTAGCCATGCAGGTCCCATTTTGGACATGCACTTTTTATTTTATTTTTATTTCACATTTATTTAACCAGGTAGGCTAGTTGAGAACAAGTTCTCATTTACAACTGCGACCTGGCCAAGATAAAGCAAAGCAGTGTGACAAAAACAGCAACACAGAGTTACACATGGGATAAACAAATGTACAGTTAATAGCACAATAGAAAAATCTGTATACAGTGTGTGCAAATTAAGTGAGGAGGTAAGAAATGTATAAGGCAATAAATAGGCCAATAGTAATAATAATTACATTGACATGTATTTTTTGTTGTTGTTATTAAAAAAATACGGATTGCTTGTTTATCGTAAAATGTTATTTTAACTAAACTTATTAGAATGATCCACCTTCCTAGTTTTATGGTGACAACGTCCGTGGCGCTCTTGCAATGCATCTTTTGGAGATGTGTGAATGCGAACTGATCTGTAAGATGGTTCCGACTATGTTCATAAAACATAGGCCTATTTGGGAGCAGTACGACGGTGAGTGGACATTCTCCCTTTCTATTTATATTGGATCTTTGTCCAGACACCGTGAAAAGTTTGGATGTGCATTAAACCCTCCAAATTCTGCATTATTTTAATATTATATGCCCACGGGGAGAAATGATGGTGCCTGTAAGCGTGACATAGCCTATTTAAAACAAGTTGTTCTTTTGTTTTGTTTAAAATTATAATTATTTGTTCTCTTTTTAGGCATTAATAATAATTTACCCGTGTTGTCTGTGGGACCCATTTTCAATGTTTACTAAAAGAAAAATTAAACAATGAATACTTTTTTCAACCTGAGACTAATTGGCCTTGGATTATTTTCTGTGAAGAACATGTAAAATTACACATTTTCATTGAGTGCACACTGCGCACCCCCCTACACACATATTACATACGTGGTGTCCGGGGTAATAAAAGTGCGAAAATGTGTGTGTGTAGGTGAAAACAAGTAAAAATGAAACAAACAAAAAGGATTGCTGTGTGCCTTCACTCTATCTTACTCCTCCCTGGGCATGCTCTCCGTGCCTGTCTGCCTGTCTCCTGCTTTTCTCGCACTCTTTACCCTTTGTAGTGTGTGAAACAACACAATGTCTTGCAGGAACCTGCACAATGTTCATACAATACATTATTTCGATACATTATTTTGATACATTGTAAAAAATGCAGTATTTTCCCACACTCTACCCCAGCCAGGTGCAAATTGGGGGAGGGACACAACAAATAAATAGCTTTGAATGTGTGGCTCCTTACCACAATCAATGTCATGTATGCTCCCTCTCCGGCCTCCAGGTCATCAGGCTGCTGATTATCCCGCACACCTGTCACCATCGTCTCGCGCACCTGTGTCTCATGACACTCACCTGGACTCCATCACCTCCTTGATTATCTTCTCTATATCTGTCACTCCCCTTGGTTCTTTCCTCAGGTGTTATTGACTCTGTTTTCATGTCAGTGCTCTGTTTGTGTTTCGTGTTCATTGATTATTTTATTTATTAAAGCACTCACTCCTTGAACTTGCTTCCCGACTCTTAGTGCACTCGTTACAGAATAACACCTCACCTAAGGAAAGCATTAGGGAGCGTTTTTTTGTTGTTGTGTGTGTGTCAAAGTAATGACGTCCGGGAACTGCTACAGGCTCTCATGCCTCAACCCGATTGGCAGGCTTCCCTGCCTCAGCCGGCTCGTCAGGCTCTTATGCCTTAGCCGGATCGCCAGGCTCCCCTGCCTCAGCCGACTCGTCGGGCTTTCGTGCCTCCGCCGGATCGCCTGGCTCCCCTGCTTCCACCGGCTCTTCAGGTTCTCATGCCTCAGCTGGATTGCCAGGTTCCCCTGACTCAACAGATCTGTCAGGTTCCCGCGCCCCAGCTGACTCGACAGATTCCGTGCCTCAGCTGGCGTGACAGGTTCTCGCGCATCAGCAGGGGTGACCGGTCTGCTCCTGATGCCCGGGTTCGTCCCCTTTGACGGCGTCCTGCGGCTGGAGCGGCGCGTTGGGGAGGGGGTACTGTCACGTATGCTCCCTCTCCGGCCTCCAGGTCATCAGGCTGCTGATTACCCCACACACCTGTCACCATCATCTCACGCACCTGGACTCCATCACCTCCTTGATTATCTTCACTATATCTGTCACTCCCCTTGGTTTTTTCCTCAGGTGTTAATGACTCTGTTTTCATGTCGGTGCATTGTTTGTGTTTCGTGTTCGTTGTTTCTTTTATTTATTAAAACACTCACTCCTTGAACTTTCTTCCCGACTCTCAGTGCACTCATTACAATCAATCAGTATGGCAAAAAGAATCTCAGCTCAGAGGGCCTTAGAATTTTTTGTTTGCAGAGAGAGATGCTAGTGTGGAAGGAGCGTCTTCCACTTTGGAAGATGAAGAATTTTCCAAATACAAGGATCATGTCTCTGTCAATTCGGAGACTGACAGTGAGTTGGAAGAAGATAATGAGATTAACCCTCAGCCAGCACCAGGACCAGCCTATCAGCAGCCAGCCCCAGGACCAGCCCGTCAGCAACTAGCTCATCAGCAGCCTGCAGGAGGAGAAATATGGATGTAAAGATATGAAATTGAATGGTCTTCATGTCCAAGGAATGAGCCACCCCGCATGGCTGCCAATATGATAAGGATGCAGCCAGGGCTGATGCAGATGGCGGTTACTCATGTGCAGGACATCTTTTGAACTGTTCATCCCAGACACCATCCAGAAAATCATTCTGACTGCACAAATTTGGAGGGAAGGTGTGTTTTTGGAGAGAGATGGAAGGAGACGGACCAAACTAATTTACATGCATACTTTGGGGTTCTTATCCTTACTGTTGTGTTCAGATCCAATGGGGAATCCACAGAATCCCTGTGAGATGCAGAAACTGGCAGACACCAGATTAGCTTGTCGGCAGAGAGACAAGATAGCTGCAATCAGGTCAGCGTGGGACAAGTGGATGGACCGCCTTCTCCTGTTTTACAACCCTGAGCCCAATGTTGATGAGCAGCTTATGACAGTTAGGGGCCACGGCCCCTTCAGGCAGTACATATCGTCTAAACCCGCAAAATATTGAATCAAGATCTGGGCTGCATGTGATGCTGCTTTATCATATGTGTGGAACTTGCAAGTGTATATGGGGAAGCCAGATGGAGGAGCCCCTGAGATTAACCAAGGGATGCGGGTTGTCCTGGATGTGACACAGGGACTCCATGGCCACAACATCACATGCAATAACTTTTTTACTTCGCACACGCTGGGCTAGGAGCTCCTCGAGAGGAAGCTGACGATTGTAGGAACGGAACAAAAAAAACGGTACAGGCCTTTCAATTCCTCTAAGTTTGTGTTCATGGCCGACACGTCCCTAGTGTCCCCTTGCCAAAGAAAGGCAAAAATGTGGTACTCATGAGTACGCTGCATAGGGATGGGAGAATCTGTGGCAAGGAACATCAGAAATCATAATGATTACAATGCCACAAAAGGAGGAGTGGACCATTTAGACAAACTGGTGATTGGCTACAGCTGCAAAAGAAGAACCCTATGCTGGCCACTTGTGATATTCTTCAACATCTTGGACATCTCAGCGTACAATGCGTTTGTCATCTGGATAGCGTTGAACCCAGATTGGAACAGAGGGAAGCTCCAGAGGAGATGGCTCTTTCTCGATGAGCTGGGCAAGGCATTGGTAAAACCTCAATTCCAGTCTGACTCTCCTACCTTGGCCTGCTGTAACTATATATGTGAGTGAGTGAGTGAGATGTTAGTAAAATTCCTGAACTAAGTGTTTTCATCCTTCTAGATTGCAGCCGGTAGCAACAACAAGAAGCATTGCGATGTGTGTGGACCCAAGAAGGACAGGATACACAGTACACATGCATCAAGTGCAAGAAATACATTTGCAACACACACACAGTAAAACTCTGTCCCTCGTGGTGTGTAGACCAGCCTTAATTTGTGTTCAATATCATTTCCATAAAATACTGTATGTAAAAATTGTCCTTTCATTTTGTTCAGTTCAAAACAATGAACATCAATAGTGATGAAAACCTTGTTACATTTATATTTGTTCAAGATGAACATGATTTATTCCACCCATGTCTTGATTATGTGTCACAGTATCCAACGAAGGTGGCGCCCCTCCTCGGTCGGGCGGCGCCCGGCGGTCGTCGTCGCCGGCCTATTAGCTGCCACCGATCATTGTTTCTGTGTCTTTTGGTTTTGTCTGTCTATCCCGCACCTGTTTTCTGTCTGTATTAGTGGGGGGTTATTTAGTGTGCATTTTCAGTTGGGATTCTTGTGCGGGATTGTCTATCTGTCGCTAGAGGACAGGTGTTAGTTAGCGCTGGCTTAATATTAAACGTGTTACTGTTCTGTACGGTGTTTGCCGGGCTGCGCCCCGTGCGTTAAACGTTTCCATACGATTCTCCTATTTTTGGGTGTTATGCGCACCCTGTGTTTTTTTCGGACGCCTTATTGTCTAGGGTGGAAATAAACTTTTGATCTACCGGACCTCAGTCTCCTGCATTTGACTCTGCTCCTTTCCTGCTCCTAAGAGAATACGTGACATTATGATAGATTTTTGTTTACAAAAATCACATTATATTTTTAAAAAACAATGAGCGCTTTTATTGATAAATGTGATCTAGCAAAGGTAAATGGCAAATATTAACCATATATGCTGTCTACATTGCTTGTAACATATAAGTCAACATCTAAGTATTAAGTATTAAGAATTCTTGCGTAAATTGTTATGGCTGTATTGTTTAAAAACCCAATAATGTTCTGGGTCCATCAGACCCGCGAACATTGGGTGAATGAACACCACACAAGGGTTAATTGAATCTTGCTTATTGACAATGTTTGGCATGTCTATGCTCAGCCATTATCATGAATCAGAATATGACTCAGATGCAGACACAGGAGGCGGATAGTACAGTTCTCAGATCATTTATTGTAAACACGGGGCAGGTTGAGGACAGGCAGGGGTTCATGATCAGGTCAGAGTCAGACAGGTAAGGACAGAAGGCAGGCTTGGGGTCAGGGCAGGCAGAATAGTCAGAACCGGGAAAACTAGGAAACAGAATTTGGGAAAAAGGAAGACGGGAAAGCACGCTGGTAAGACCTGACAAGACAAGACGAACTGGCAACAGACAAACAGAGGTTTAAATACACAGGGGATAAGCTCAGACAAGCACAGGTGAAACAGATCAGGGTGTAACAGCCAAAATTCAATTTACTCTAGGTCTAGCCCCTTTATCAGTGTGAATTCTATTGAAGCCATGGAATTACTTAGAAAATGAGGACTGCAAATGGGTTCAAGTTAACGTATTTAGCAAAGATAGATCTACATTTTGTTTCAGTAAGCCATTTAAACTATAACAGACTAACAATGGAATTGGAGTTGATTCCAAGGCTGTACATAAAAGACTGTAAATACACAATTTGAAGCAACCACATATTTCTCCATGGAGCATGTTCTGATTGGCCAGTGAGGGGCCGAGCCTAGACACACCCACAACTTGTTTATTCATCAAAACCCAGCCCTTTCGCGCCAACGCCAGCAAGTGCGCCAACGCCAGCAAGTGTGCCAATAATTGTCATAGTGAACCTACAGCGCTACTGCCTGCGCTTAGATTTACCATTGTGTAAGGTTTGCTTACATAGAGCCCTATATGTCTTACTGAAACGAGTCTGGATGATGATGTATGCACGTAGTACTCAGTGGATTCAACATGCAGCGGCAGGATCGGACGGCGGCTACAGGGAAGTTGTATACTGCTTCAAGTGTGAAGGAAATATTGAGCTTTTGCTCACCTGATATAGCATACCTCATGGTAAGCTGCAGAACCTTTTATCTAACAAGATATTTCTCGTCTGTAACTATCATGGTTGTCTACCTTCCTCCTCAAGCCGATACCACTCTAGCACATAACGATATGTTTTGGGCAATAAACAAACAAGAAACCGCTCACCGAGAGGCAGCGTTTCTGGTGGGTGGACACTTTAACATGGGGAGACTTAAAACCTCACTTCTACCAACACGTCTCCCACGCCACTATGGGCGATAAAACACTGGATCACTTTTATTTTACCCACAGAAACTAATGCAAGGCCCTCCCTCGTCCTCCCATGACTCCATTCTCCTTTTTCCTGTTTACAAACAAACGCTCAAACAGGAGGTACCAGTGATGCACTCAGTATGGAAGTGGTCTGATGAAGCAGAGGCTACAAGACTCTTTTGCTAGTACAGACTGGGATATGTTCCGGGATTCATCCAGTAGCATTGAGGAGTTTACCACAACAGTCACAGTCTTTATCAATAAGTATATAGACAATGTCGTCCCCACAGAGACTATAAGAATGTATCCAAACCAAAAACCATGGATTACAGGCAATATCCGTGCTGGGCTAAAGGCTAGAGATAATGCTTACAAGAAACAGGACACGGACATGGACGCATACAAGAAAGCACGCTACGGCCTCCGCCGAGACATCAAACCTGCAAAAGGACAATGTAGGAGGAAGGTGGAATCCTATCACACTGGCAGCGATACTCGTCTTATGTGGCAGGGCTTACAGACGATAACGGATTACAACGAGAAACCCAGCCCTGAGTTGCACAGCGATGCAGAACTCCCAAACGAGCTAAAGGTCTTTTATGCTTGCTTCGAAGAATATAGCCCCGTGTCTTGCGTGAAAGCCCCTGTTTTTCCAGATGACTGTGCGATCTCGCGTTTTCAAAGCATGCACAGGCCAGCTGGCAAGTGTCTTCACAGACATTTTCAATCTCTCCAATCTCTCCCAGTTTGTAATCCAAACATGTTTCAAGCTGAGCACCATTGTCCCTGTTCCCAAGAACTCCAGGGTGACCTGCCTAAATGACTATCGCCCTGTAGCACTCACATCTGTAATTATGAAGTGCTTTGAAAGACTCATCATGACACACAGCAACACCATCATCCCAGAGACCCTAGACCCACTCCAGATGACACAATCTCAATTGCACTTCACACTGCCCTCTCCCACCTGGAAAAGAGGGGCAATAACTATGTAAGAATGCTGTTCAGAGACTACAGGTCAGTTTTCAACACCATAGTCCCCTCCAAGATCATCACCAAGCTAGAGACCCAGGGACTGAACCCCTCCCTCCCTCTGCAACTGGAATCTAGACTTCCTAACGGACCAGACCCAGGAGGTGAGGGTAGGCAACAACACCTTCGCCACACTGACCCTCAAAACAGGGGGCCCTCAGTGGTGTGTGCGTACTCTTCACATGGTACAAACACATCCGCACAGTCATGAAGAGGGCATGGGCCTTCGGATCCTTTAAAAGTTCTACAGCTGCACCATCGAGAGCATGTTCATTGGCTGCATCACCTCTTAGTATGGCAAATGCACTGCCCTTGACCACAAAGCGCTACAAAGGGTGGTGCGGACAGCCCAGTAGACAACTCGGGCCGAGCTCCCTGACATCCAGGACCTCTATATCAGACGATGTCAGAGGAAGGCCCGAAATATTGCCAAAGACTCCAGCCACCCAAGCCATAGACTGTTCGCTATGCTACCGTCTGACAAACGGTACCGGAGCATCGACTCTCGGACCAACATGCTCCAAGACAGCTTCTACCCCCAAGTCATAAGACTGTGCAGCTAAGGAGATTGAATCTAAAACAAGTGTAACTTATCTTAGTGTGTCCCTAGATCAATCCCTTTCTGGAGACCTGATTGCTGCTAAAATTCTTTTTAAAATGGCGAACAAATTGAAATGTTTATATCGTAACACTAGATATTTTAACATCAAAGTTAAGAAACTGCTTGTCTCAACCTTGATTCAGTGTCATTTTGAATATGCCTGCTCTGCTTGGTATAGTGACTATCAAAAAAGCTGAAAAAGAGAATACAGGTCATGCAAAATAATGTTATCAGGTATATGCTGTATGTCCCCCCTAGGACCCACTTAGGGGTACAGGAGTTCTGCGAGGTGGGCTTGTTGCCTTTGGAGTCCAGAGTGGACCAACTTAAACCTAATCATAGGTTTGACATCTTAAATGATCGTACCCCAGGTTATATGAAAAACCACATTGATATGATCTTTAACCGAAACTGATCTTTAACTGAAAACAGTTTTCTGCCTCTCCCAAAAGATAGAATTTGTAGATAATTGGCCCTCTTTCTGGGACTCACCCACAAACAGGACCAAGCCTGGCCTGTTGAGGAGTGACGGACTCCATCCTAGCTGGAGGGGTGCTCTCATCTTATCTACGAACATAGACAGGGCTCTAACTCCCCTAGCTCCACAATGAAATAGTGTGCAGGCCAGGCAGCAGGCTGTTAGCCAGCCTGCCAGCTTAGTGGAGTCTGCCACAAGCACAGTCAGTGTAGTCAGCTCAGCTATCCCCATTGAGATTGTATCTGTGCCTCGACCTAGGTTGGGCAAAACTAAACATGGCGGTGTTCGCTTTAGCAATCTCACTAGAATAAAGACCTCCTCCATTCCTGCCATTATTGAAAGAGATCGCGATACCTCACATCTCAAAATAGGGCTACTTAATGTTAGATCCCTCACTTCAAAGGCAGTTATAGTCAATTAACTAATCACTGATCATAATCTTGATGTGATTGGCCTGACTGAAACATGGCTTAAGCCTGATGAATTTACTGTGTTAAATGAGGCCTCACCTCCTGGTTACACTAGTGACCATATCCCCCGTGCATCACGCAATGACGGAGGTGTTGCTAACATTTCCGATAGCAAATTTCAATTTGCAAAAAAAAAAATGACTGCGTTTTCGTCTTTTGAGCTTCTAGTCAAGAAATCTATGCAGCCTACTCAATCACTTTTTATAGCTACTGTTTACAGGCCTCCTGGGCCATATAAAGCGTTCCTCACTGAGTTCCCTGAATTCCTATCGGACATTGTAGTCATAGCAGATAATATTGAAATTTTTGGTGACTTTAATATTCACATGGAAAAGTCCACAGACCCACTCCAAAAGGCTTTCGGAGCCATCATCGACTCAGTGGGTTTTGTCCAACATGTCTCTGGACCTACTCACTGCCACAGTCATACTCTGGACCTAGTTTTGTCCCGTGGAATAAATGTTGTGGATCTTAATGTTTTTCCCCATAATCCTGGACTATCGGACCACCATTTTATTACGTTTGCAATCGCAACAAATAATCTGCTCAGATCCCAACCAAGGAGCATCAAAAGTCGTGCTATAAATTCTCAGACAACCCAAAGATTCCTTGATGCCTTTCCAGACTCCCTGCTGACCCAAGGACGTCAGAGGACAAAAATCAGTTAACCACCTAACTGAGGAACTCAATTTAACCTTGCGCAATACCCTAGATGTAGTTGCACCCCTAAAAACTAAAAACATTTCTCATAAAAACTAGCTCCCTGGTATACAGAAAATACACGAGCTCTGAAGCAAGCTTCCAGAAAATTGGAACGGAAATGGCGCCACACCAAACTGGAAGTCTTCCGACTAGCTTGGAAAGACAGTACCATGCAGTATCGAAGAGCCCTCACTGCTGCTCGATCATCCTATTTTTCCAAATTAATTGAGGAAAATAAGAACAATCCGAAATGTCTTTTTGATACTGTCGCAAAGCTAACTAAAAAGCAGCATTCCCCAAGAGAGGATGGCTTTCACTTCAGCAGTAATAAATTCATGAACTTCTTTGAGGAAAAGATCATGATCATTAGAAAGCAAATTACGGACTTCTCTTTAAATCTCCGTATTCCTCCAAAGCGCCGTTGTCCTGAGTCTGCACAACTCTGCCAGGACCTAGGATCAAGGGAGACACTAAAGTGATTTAGTACTATATCACTTGACACAATGATGAAAATAAACATGGCCTCTAAACCTTCAAGCTGCATACTGGACCCTATTCCAACTAAACTACTGAAAGAACTGCTTCCTGTGCTTGGCCCTCCTATGTTGAACATAATAAACGGCTCTCTATCCACCGGATGTGTACCAAACTCACTAAAAGTGGCAGTAATAAAGCCTCTCTTGAAAAAGCCAAATCTTGACCCAGAAAATATAAAAAACTATCGGCCTATATCGAATCTTCCATTCCTCTCAAAACATTTTTGAAAAAGCTGTTGCGCAGCAAATCACTGCCTTCCTAAAGACAAACAATGTATACAAAACGCTTCAGTCTGGTTTTAGACCCCATCATAGCACTAAGACTGCGCTTGTGAAGGTGGAAAATGACCTTTTAATGGCATCAGACCGAGGCTCTGCATCTGTTCTCGTGCTCCTAGATCTTAGTGCTGCTTTTGATACCATCGATCACCCCATTCTTTTGGAGAGATTGGAAACCCAAATTGGTCTACACAGACAAGTTCTGGCCTGGCTTAGATCTTATCTGTCAGAAAGATATCAGTTTGTCTCTGTGAATGGTTTGTCTTCTGACAAATCAACTGTAAATTTCGGTGTTCCTCAAGGTTCCGTTTTAGGACCACTATTGTTTTCACTATATATTTTACCTCTTGGGGATGTCATTCGAAAACATAATGTTAAATTTCCCTGCTATGCGGATGACACACAGCTGTACATTTCAATGAAACATGGTGAAGTCCCAAAATTGCCCTCGCTAGAAGCCTGTGTTTCAGACATAAGGAAGTGGATGGCTGCAAACGTTCTACTTTTAAACTCGGACAAAACAGAGATGCTTGTTCTAGGTTCCAAGAAACAAAGAGATCTTCTGTTGAATCTGAAAATTAATCTTGATGGTTTTACAGTCGTCTCAAATAAAACTGTGAAGGACCTCGGCGTTACTCTGGACCCTGATCTCTCTTTTGAAGAACATATCAAGACTGTTTCAAGGACAGCTTTTTTCCATCTACGTAACATTGCAAAAATCAGAAACTTTCTGTCCAAAAATGATGCAGAAAAATTAATCCATGCTTTTGTTACTTCTAGGTTGGACTACTGCAATGCTCTACTTTCCGGCTACCCGGATAAAGCACTAAATAAACTTCAGTTAGTGCTAAATACGGCTACTAGAATCCTGACTAGAACCCAAAACTTTTATCATATTACTCCAGTGCTAGCCTCCCTACACTGGCTTCCTGTTAAGGCAAGGGCTGATTTCAAGGTTTTACTGCTAACCTACAAAGCATTACATGGGCTTGCTCCTACCTATCTTTCCGATTTGGTCCTGTCGTACATACCTACACGTACGCTACAGTCACAAGACGCAGGCCTCCTAACTGTCCCTAGAATTTCTAAGCAAACAGCTGGAGGCAGGGCTTTCTCCTATAGAGCTCCATTTTTATGGAATGGTCTGCCTACCCATGTGAGAGACGCAGACTCTGTCTCAACCTTTAAAACTTTACTGAAGACTCATCTCTTCAGTAGGTCCTATGATTGAGTGTAGTCTGGCCCAGGAGTGTGAAGGTGAACGGAAAGGCTCTGGAGCAACGAACCGCCCTTGCTGTCTCTGCCTGGCCGGTTCTCCTCTCTCCACTGGGATTCTCTGCCTCTAACCCTATTACAGGGGCTGAGTCACTGGCTTACTTGTTGTTCTTCCATGCCGTCCCTAGGAGGGGTGCGTCACTTGAGTGGGTTGAGTCACTGACGTGGTCTTCCTGTCTGGGTTGCCCCCCCCCCTTGGGTTGTGCCGTGGGTTGTGCCGTGGCGGAGATCTTTGAGGGCTATACTCGGCCTTGTCTCAGGATGGTAAGTTGGTGGTTGAAGATATCCCTCTAGTGGTCTGGGGGCTGTGCTTTAGCAAAGTGGGTGGGGTTATATCCTGCCTGTTTGGCCCTGTCCGGGGGTATCATCAGCCTCCAATATTTATGCTGCAGTAGTTTATGTGTCAGGGGGCTAGGGTCAGTCTGTTATATCTGGAGTATTTCTCCTGTCTTATCCAGTGTCCTGTGTGAATTTAAGTATGCTCTCTCTAATTCTCTCTCTCTTTCTCTCTTTCTTTCTTTCTTTCTCTCTCTAGGACGTGGACGTGAGCCCTAGGACCATGCCTCAGGACTACCTGGCATGATGACTCCTTGCTGTCCCCAGTCCACCTGGCCGTGCTGCTGCTCCAGTTTCAACTGTTCTGCCTGCGGCTATGGAACCCTGACCTGTTCACCGGACATGCTACCTGTCCCAGACCTGCTGTTTTCAACTCTCTAGAGACAGCAGGAGCGGTAGAGATACTCTCAATGATCGGCAATGAAAAGCCAACTGACATTTACTCTTGAGGGGCTGACTTGTTGCACCCTCGACAACTACTGTGATTATTATTATTTGACCATGCTGGTCATTTATGAACATTTGAACATCTTGGCCATGTTCTGTTATAATCTCCACCCGGCACAGCCAGAAGAGGACTGGCCACCCCTCATAGCCTGGTTCCTCTCTAGGTTTCTTCCTAGGTTTTCGCCTTTCTAGGGAGTTTTTCCTAGCCACCGTGCTTCTACACCTGCATTACTTGCTGTTTGGGGTTTTAGGCTGGGTTTCTGTACAGCGCTTTGAGATATCAGCTGATGTAAGAAGGGCTATATAAATACATTTGATTTGATTTGATTAACCAACACAGTTACAATACCAGACCTGGTGTTATGTCTTGTAAACAGTACTGCGAGGAGCATGTTTTTCTATACAGGCATTTGTCTATGGAATAGCCTCCCCCTGGAGATATAAGCAACGAAAAGGTATAAACATCTTTAAAAAGCAGGCAAATGTTTTCATTTGGACAAGGTAAGGGAAACCACTCCACTGACCCTTGTGACCCCTACTGCGGTCAGGTGTATTTATTTGAATGATCGGTATGATGTGCAGTTAATAGATTGTTTTAATGTGAAATGAATATGGTTGATTTTTAAGGTTAGGGAAAAGTGCTGTGAATAGTGCCATGTCTTAGGATGTCAATATAAATGAATGTATTTATGGTTGTTTGTAATTTTGTCTTGCCTTTTAATCATTATATGTGTTATTGTTTTTACCACCGAGGACCACTTTGGAAACAGGAGTTTTAATGAATACTTTCAAGTGATATCCTTTGGCTCCACATTGTACATTTTGTTGTGTATGTCTGTTACCCAAAATAAATTCAATTCAATTCATTTCAAAGACTGCTAAATACTCAATTAATGGTACCCAAACTATTTAAACTGACTCTATCTTGTACTGACCCTATGCACACTCACTAGACTATATATACATACCATATACACACTCACTCACACACACTATATTGACACCTCCATTAACATACACTACATACTCACACACACATACAAATTCATACCGACACAACACAAACACACATACTGTACATACATAATACACACACACACACACACACACACACACACACACACACACTCACACTCTTTTGCACTCATCATTTGCTGCTACTACTCTGTCCTTTATTTTACTATTATTATTATCTATCCTGATGCCTAGTCACCTTACCCTGCCTTCATGTACAACTTCTTCAGGCTAGGCCCCTATTTTCTCCACTTCCTGTCTGACTGACGTGCCCAAGTAAGCTGCCTGTTACTCAGGCCCAGAAGCCAGGATATGCATATAATTGGTAGCATTGGATAGAAAACACTTTGAAGTTTGTAGAAATGTTAAAATAATGCATGAGACTATAACACAATTGATATGGTAGGAGAAAATCCAAAGAAAAACCAACCAGAATTTTTTGGGGGGGAGATCCGATGTTCTTCCATTTCAACGTATAGGGTCAATGTTAAATCCGGCTCCCAGATTGCAATTCCTATGGCTTCCACGAGATGTCAAAAGTCTTTGTTCAAGGTTTCAGGCTTTTTTCTTCCCAAACGAGGAAGAATTTTGAGTTTTGGCACCGGGAGTCACAGTTGGAAACCAGTCTGATGGCTCGCAACAAAGAGGACACACACTTGCTAATTTTACTTTTCTATTGAACATACTTCTTTCCGTATGAAATATTAAAGTTTAATTACATTTTAGGGTATCTGAGGATTGAATAGAAACGTAGTTTGACTCGTTTTAACAAAGTTTAGCGGTAGCTTTTTGGATTCCTTGAGGGGATTACTCAAATCGATGGCTCCAACTTAACTGACTTTTTGGGATATAAAGAAGGATTTTATCTAACAAAACGACCATGCATGTTGTAGCTGGGACCCTTTGGATTGCAAACATAGGAAGATTTTCAAAAAGTAAGTGATTATTTAATCGCTATTTGTGATTTTATGAAGCCTGTGCTGGTTGAAAAATATGTTGATGTGGGGCGCCATCCTCAAACAATCGCATGGTATGCTTTCGCTGTAAAGCCTATTGTAAATCGGACAATGCAGTTAGATTAAGAAGAATTTAAGCTTTTAACCGATATAAGATACTTGTATGTACCAACATGTTTAATATCCATAATGTTATGATTATTTATTTGACTTGCGCGCCCTCCAATTTCACTGGACCTTGTCGACAGGTGTCCTGCTAGCCTATCCTAGAGAGGATATATATATATATATATATACCTCAAATATATACCTCAAATATATATATATACCTCAAATACCTCTGCACATTGAACTGGTACTCTCTGTATATAGCTCCACATTGATCTGGTACTGGTACTCCCTGTCTACAGGTCCACATTAATCTGGTACGGGTACTCCCTGTATATAGGTCCACGTTGATCTGGTACAGGTATTCCCTGTATATAGCTCCACATTGATCTGGTACTGGTACTCCCTGTATATAGCTCCACATTGATCTGGTACAGGTATTACCTGTATACAGCTCCACATTGATCTGGTACAGGTACTCCCTGTATATAGCTCCACATTGATCTGGTACAGGTATTACCTGTATACATGTAACCGATGTGAAATGGCTAGTTAGTTAGCGGTGGTGCGCGCTAATAGCGTTTCAATCAGTGACGTCACTCGCTCTGAGACCTGAAGTGGTTGTTCCCCTTGCGTTGCAAGGGCCGTGGCTTTTGTGGCGCGATGGGTAACGATGCTTCGTGGGTGTCAGTTGTTGATGTGTGCAAGGATCCCTGGTTCGAGCCCAGGTTGGGCCGAAGAGAGGGACGGAACCTACACTGTTACATACAGCTCCACATTGATCTGGTACAGGTATTACCTGTATATAGCTCCACATTGATCTGGTACAGGTATTACCTGTATATAGCTCCACATTGATCTGGTACAGGTACTCCCTGTATATAGCTCCACATTGATCTGGTACAGGTATTACCTGTATATAGCTCCACATTGATCTGGTACAGGCACTCCCTGTATATAGCTCCACATTGATCTGGTACAGGTATTACCTGTATATAGCTCCACATTGATCTGGTACAGGTATTACCTGTATACAGCTCCACATTGATCTGGTACAGGTATTACCTGTATACAGCTCCACATTGATCTGGTACAGGTATTACCTGTATATAGCTCCACATTGATCTGGTACAGGTATTACCTGTATATAGCTCCACATTGATCTGGTACAGGTACTCTCTCTATATAGCTCCACATTGATCTGGTACAGGTATTACCTGTATACAGCTCCACATTGATCTGGTACAGGTACTCCCTGTATATAGCTCCACATTGATCTGGTACAGGTACTCCCTGTATATAGCTCCACATTGATCTGGTACTGGTAGTCCCTGTATATAGGTCCACATTGATCTAGTACTGGTACTCCCTGTATATAGCTCCACATTGATCTGGTACTGGTACTCCCTGTATATAGCTCCACATTGATCTGGTACAGGTATTACCTGTATACAGCTCCACATTGATCTGGTACAGGTATTACCTGTATACAGCTCCACATTGATCTGGTACAGGTACTCCCTGTATATAGCTCCACATTGATCTGGTACAGGTACTCCCTGTATATAGCTCCACATTGATCTGGTACAGGTATTACCTGTATACAGCTCCACATTGATCTGGTACTGGTACTCCCTGTATATAGCTCCACATTGATCTGGTACTGGTACTCCCTGTATATAGCGCCACATTGATCTGGTACAGGTACTCCCTGTATATAGCTCCACATTGATCTGGTACAGGTACTCCCTGTATATAGCTCAACATTGATCTGGTACAGGTATTACCTGTATATAGCTCCACATTGATCTGGTACTCCCTGTATATAGCTCCACATTGATCTGGTACAGGTATTACCTGTATATAGCTCCACATTGATCTGGTACAGGTATTACCTGTATATAGCTCCACATTGATCTGGTACAGGTACTCTCTCTATATAGCTCCACATTGATCTGGTACAGGCATTACCTGTATACAGCTCCACATTGATCTGGTACAGGTACTCCCTGTATATAGCTCCACATTGATCTGGTACAGGTACTCCCTGTATATAGCTCCACATTGATCTGGTACTGGTAGTCCCTGTATATAGGTCCACATTGATCTAGTACTGGTGCTCCCTGTATATAGCTCCACATTGATCTGGTACTGGTACTCCCTGTATATAGCTCCACATTGATCTGGTACAGGTATTACCTGTATACAGCTCCACATTGATCTGGTACAGGTATTACCTGTATACAGCTCCACATTGATCTGGTACAGGTACTCCCTGTATATAGCTCCACATTGATCTGGTACAGGTACTCCCTGTATATAGCTCCACATTGATCTGGTACAGGTATTACCTGTATACAGCTCCACATTGATCTGGTACAGGAATTACCTGTATATAGCTCCACATTGATCTGGTACTGGTACTCCCTGTATATAGCTCCACATTGATCTGGTACTGGTACTCCCTGTATATAGCTCCACATAGATCTGGTACAGGTACTCCCTGTATATAGCTCCACATTGATCTGGTACTGGTACTCCCTGTATATAGCGCCACATTGATCTGGTACAGGTACTCCCTGTATATAGCTCCACATTGATCTGGTACAGGTACTCCCTGTATATAGCTCAACATTGATCTGGTACAGGTATTACCTGTATATAGCTCCACATTGATCTGGTACTCCCTGTATATAGCTCCACATTGATCTGGTACAGGTATTACCTGTATACAGCTCCACATTGATCTGGTACAGGTACTCCCTGTATATAGCTCCACATTGATCTGGTACAGGTATTACCTGTATATAGCTCCACATTGATCTGGTACAGGTACTCCCTGTATATAGCTTCATTCTTTAATTTTATTCCTCTTGTATTACTATTTGATTTTTATTATTAAACTCTTCATTGTTGGGAAGTGCTCGTAAGCAAGCATGTCAAGGTAAAGTCTACACCAGTTGAATTCGGTGCATGTGACAAATAACATTTGATTTGATTTAAAAGCACCACTGGAGATACAACTCACCACTATAACTATATCTGTGTCCTTCCTGTTGTGCAGTCTGTCTCTGCATCTTCTCTGCTGTCACTGTCTTTTTCTGTCTGTGCTTCTTCTCCTCTGTTGTCACTCTGTCTTTCCTTGCCTGTTTGTCTGTTACTCCAACATGTTAATTGCTATTACATATAGAACCAACATATTAAGGAATTGGCAGTACATCTGTGTCTCTCTGTTTTCTTCCTATCTCCACTACACTCACCTCTGAGCTGTCTCTGATAAGCCTAGCAACCTTTCCCACAGCACCTGTAAATCAAATCAAATCAAATCAAATTGTATTGGTCCCATACACATGGTTAGCAGATGTTATTTTGAGTGTAGCTGTCACAGGCGTCGAAAGGATGAGACCAAGGCGCAGCGTGTTGAGTGCTCCTTCTTTACTTTTAATGAGTAACACTTCATAAGAAAAAACAAACGACAGCCAACAGTTCCGTAAGGTACACAGACTATGCGGAAAACAACCACACACAAAACCTTGTGCTTGTGCTTCTATTTCTAACAATGTAGTAATATCTAACAGTAATCTAACAATTCCACAACAACTACCTAATACACACAAATCTAAGTAAAGAGGTGGAATAAGAATATATACATATAAATATATGGATGAGCGATGACCGAGCGGCATAGGCAAGATGCAATAGATGGTATAAAATACAGCATATACATATGAGATGAGTAATTCAATATATGTAAACATTATTAAAGTGTCATTATTAAAGTGACTAGTGATCCATTTATTAAAGTGGCCAATGATTTCAAGTCTGTATGTTGGCAGCAGCCTCTCTGTGTTAGTGATGGTTGTTTAACAATCTGATGGCCTTGAGATAGTAGCTGTTTTTCAGTCTCTCGGTCACAGCTTTGATGCACCTGTACTGACCTCGCCTTCTGGATGGTAACGGGGTGAACAGGCAGTGGCTCGGGTGGTTGTTGTCGTTGATGATCTTTTCGGCCTTCCTGTGACATCGGGTGCTGTAGGTGTCCTGGATGGCAAGTAGTTTTCCCCCGGTGATTTGTTGTGGAGACCGCACCACCCTCTGGAGAGCCTTGCAGTTGTGGGCGGTGCAGTTGCCATACCAGGTGGTGATACAGCCTGACAGGATGCTCTCAATTGTGCATCTGTAAAAGTTTGTCAGGGTTTTAGGTGACAAGCCAAATTTCTTCAGCCTCCTGAGGTTGAAGAGGCGCTGTTGCACCTTCTTCATCACACTGTCTGTGTGGGTGAACAATTTCAGTTTGTCCGTGATGTGTACACCAAGGAACTTAACATTTTCTACCTTCTCCCCTGCTGTCCCATCGATGTGGATAGGAGGGTGCTCCCTCTGCTGTTTCCTGAAGTCCATGATCATCTCCTTTGTTTTGTTAACGTTGAGTGAGAGGTTGTTTTCCTGACACCACACTCCGAGTGCCCTCACCTCCTCCCTGTAGGCTTTCTCGTCATTGTTTGTAATCAAGCCCAATACTGTTGTGTTGTCTACAAACTTGATGATTGAGTTGGAGTCATGGGTGAACAGGTAGTACAGGAGGGGGCTGAGCACGCACCCTTGTGGGGCCCCAGTGTTGAGGATCAGCGAAGTGGAGATGTTGTTTCCTACCTTCACCACCTGGGGGTGGCCCGTCCATGGCCCAATTGCACAGGGTGGGGTTGAGAACCAGGGCCTCAAGCTTAATGATGAGCTTGGAGGGTACTATAGCGTTGAATGCTGAGCTGTAGTCAATGAACAGCATTCTTACATAGGTATTCCTCTTGTCCCGATGGGATAGGGCAGTGTGCAGAACACCAGGGGACCACACTGCCTGTGCTGTGCCCATTAACATCCAAGTTGTGAATGAATAAACACATTTTTTAGACAAAGAAGAAAAATGACTGAATAAATGCCTTATAGATGAACCTTGGCTCATAATACCTTTTGAAAGCCTAACTACATATATTGTAAATATAAGCGCCTGGCTGTCATACATGTGCCCCCATATCCTAAGGGTTAATTACTATTACAGTCCCTGCCACTGAAAAACATCCCCACAGCATGATGCTGCCACTAACATCCTTCACTGTAGGGATGGTTCCAGATTTCCTCCAGACGTGACGCTTGGTATTCAGACCAAAGAGTTCAATCTTGGTTTCATCAGACCAGAGAATCTTGTTTCTCATGGTCTGCGAGTCCTTTTGGTGCCTTTTGGCAAACTCCAAGCGGGCTGTCATGTGCCTTTTACTGACAAGTGGCTTCCATCTGGCCGCTATCATAATGGCCTGATTGGTGGAGTGCTGTAGAGATGGTTGTCCTTCTAGAAGGTTCTTCCATCTCCACAGAAGAACTCTGGAGCTCTGTCAGAGTGACCATCAGGTTCTTGGTCACCTCCCTGACCAAGGCTCTTCTCCCCCGATTGCTCAGTTTGGCCGGGTGGCCAGCTCTAGGAAGAGTCTTGGTGGTTCCAAACTTCTTCCATTTAAGAATGATGGAGGCCACTGTGTTCTTGGGGACCTTCAATGCTGCATAAATGTTTTGGTACCCTACCCCAGATCTGTTCCTCGACACAATCCTGTCTCGGAGCTCTACGGACAATTCTTTTGACCTCATGGCTTGCTTTTTTCTCTGACATGCACTGTCAACTGTGGGACCCTATATAGATAGGTGGGTGCCTTTCCAAATCATGTCCAATCAATTGAATTGACCACAGGTGGACTCCAATCAAGTTGTAGAAACATCTCAAGGATGATCAATGGAAACAGGATGCACCTGAGCTCAATTTCAAGTCTCATAGCAAAGGGTCTGAATACTTATGTAAATAAGGTATTTCTGTTTTTAATGTTTAATACATTTGCAAATACTTCTAAAAACCTGTTTTCGCTTTGTCATTATGAAATATTGTTTGTAGATTGATGAGGACATTGTTTAATTTAATCAGTTTTTGAATAAGGCTGTAACGCAACAAAATGTGGAAAAGGTCAAGGGGTCTGAATACTTTCCGAATGCACTGTATTTCAAATTAGTGCATGTCATGTTTTTCCCCCTACCCATTTAGCTAAGTGTTTATGTATAATACAACCAATAGCTACGTTAAGGAACTGGAACTTTCCCTCCCTTTTTCTCTGTTTTCTTAGGTTGAATTCCATATACAACCTTCTGTATTTGTCATAGAACGATGCCGGGACTAGTTTATGTGGATGCCGATAGATTTCCAGCGTTGTGCTTCGTTTGACAAGAAGTGAAAAACTGAAGGGCCATTCAGCGGATGAAATAGGTGGGACTTTCCAGTCTCCAGTGGTGGTGGCTATGTAATGTAATCCAACACCAGAGGCACTCGTTAATACAGCTCATAAACCCACTTGCTGGGCTGAAGAGACAGATTCAGAAGCGAATAAACATTCATAAAACAAATAAATTACACAGACAGTCCCCAAATTGACCTTTATTGTAATACATGATGACTTGTGTTAATAAAAAGCACTATATAAATGTCTAGTAGGCCTAGATGGCTATTACCTTACCTATGTGTTATAAAAGCCAATCTAACTACTTGTTAAGCTATATTGCAAGTAGCCTAGCGTCTAAATGTTCCCCCGAATCCCCCTTCCCTAATTAGCCAACTATAGTAGGTATTTCATACAATATACAGCCAAAATATTAGGCCTTAGGGCCGTGCAGAGCCCTTTCAGGGGGCGGGTGCTCAACATGGACTAAGCTCCCCACTTGAGAAAATAAATACTTTCAGAATTCATATCTCGAAGTTCATAACATACCAAATGCCTCTGTAGCAAAAATTCTAGCATAGTCCTATTTATTTCTTCAACAACACACTCATCATCACAAGTTGTAAGCAAGCTAGTTACAGTGCCTCCTAAAGACATGAGCCCGATCTGTGCACGTGCCTGTTAGGCCTAACTGGCAGTAGTAGGCTACACAATCTGTGTCAATGTGTGTGAATGTGTCTTTCTCTGTTTTCTTCCTACCTCGACTGCACCACAGCAGCTGATCTGTCATTTCTCACAGACACAGCACTTGGACTAGCAAAACCAGGACTTTTAGCAAATAAATTGGTTAATTGAGCACGTTTAGCACCGTCGGCCTCAAGAGCCCTTTTTTGGTCTCTCTTTTTTTCCGGCACCACCTTTCCTTTTTTCTGTTCTGACTGAGTGACTGACAGAGTCAGAGCGGGTCTCACTCTATTTGATGATGGATGCTTGACTTTGAATGTGAATTTGCGTCACCTCAGCTCAGCCAATAAGAAAACCGTGCCGGCCCATCTTGGTAGGGGGGCTGGCCGTTTCCCACTGGTCAGCCAAATGCTCAATATAGATTATAGTGACGACAGCGAAATTGCGCAAAAGTCATAAAAAAACAGGCCCATGGGCCGCCGGCCATGTAATGTTTTTTATTTAAAACATATATTTTTTGGTCAATTTCCACCAGCTCACCCCAAACCAAGAAGTCCCAGGCTTTCTGGCATTTTCCAAAATTGCCAGATGGCCTAATCCGCCCACGGATGTGTCTCTCAATGGGGAGGTCTATTGATTACAAGGTGAAAAGGTTTCAGAAACTCTTGGTGAAGTCCAAGGCTGTCTGTCATTATACCCTCACACAAGAAGAAACAATAAAAAATGCCATGGGAGGAATCTGTTTATGTTTGTATATTGATAGCAGTTAAGGTTTTCTTCAGTTTCCCCAAAAAATACATTTTCCCCAGTAAAAGAAACATGACACAGTATGAATTTAGCAGTCTGCTATTTGGCTTCCACCTGGCACCTGCAAATGAAAACAGATAAATGATTGTATGCAGGTGAAAGTTTCTCCCTACAGAATATGCCCTGGTATGCCCCTGCTAGAGGAACTAGCTGGCCCATTGAAAACACAAAGGTAAAATGGATGTCAATCTTCTCTACAGTCTGTTTTCACCATTTGAACTCGAAGAGGCTTGAAAGTCAATGGCCGTACTATGAACGGACCACACCAATCCTGTCATCAGCATAGTCAATTGTACAAAAGGGATGTGTTATTTTCTATTTATTGGCAGTCTTCCTCTCATCCTTAGTGGCAGTCTTCCTCTCATCCTTATTGGCAGTCTTCTTCTAATCCTTATTGCCAGTCTTCTTCTAATCCTTATTGGCAGTCTTCTTCTAATCCTTATTGGCAGTCTTCTTCTAATCCTTATTGGCAGTCTTCTTCTAATCCTTATTGGCAGTCTTCCTCTCATCCTTATTGGCAGTCCTCTTCTAATCCTTATTGGCAGTCTTCTTCTAATCCTTATTGCCAGTCTTCTTCTAATCCTTAGTGGGGGTCTTCTTCTCATCCTTATTGGCAGTCTTCTTCTAATCCTTAGTGGCAGTCTTCTTCTAATCCTTATTGGCAGTCTTCTTCTCATCCTTAGTGGCAGTCTTCTTCTAATCCTTATTGTCAGTCTTCTTCTAATCCTTATTGGCAGTCTTCTTCTAATCCTTATTGGCAGTCTTCTTCTAATCCTTAGTGGCGGTCTTCTTCTCATCCTTTGTGGCAGTCTTCTTCTAATCCTTAGTGGCAGTCTTCTTCTAATCCTTAGTGGCAGTCTTCTTCTCATCCTTATTGGCAGTCTTCTTCTCATCCTTATTGGCAGTCTTCTTCTAATCCTTATTGGCAGTCTTCTTCTCATCCTTATTGGCAGTCTTCTTCTAATCCTTATTGGCAGTCTTCTTCTAATCCTTAGTGGCAGTCTTCTTCTAATCCTTAGTGCCAGTCTTCTTCTAATCCTTATTGGCAGTCTTCTTCTAATCCTTATTGGCAGTCTTCTTCTCATCCTTTGTGGCAGTCTTCTTCTAATCCTTAGTGGCAGTCTTCTTCTAATCCTTAGTGGCAGTCTTCTTCTAATCCTTATTGGCAGTCTTCTTCTAATCCTTAGTGGCAGTCTTCTTCTAATCCTTATTGGCAGGTTTCATCTAAGACATCAGAGGTCAATTTGTGTTAGTTTCAGTTGTAGTTTTTCATTCCCAATGATGGCTGGTTATCAAGTGTCCCATCCTTCTCTGTCTTCGTCTCAACCTCCTCAAGTGGCCTGCCTACTTTCATCGCATGGGAATAATAGAGAGGTCAGGAGAATGGTCTCTCTAGTTGGTGTTGATGGTGGGGATAAAGGAAGATTGATGCCCCTGTTCTCATCATCACAGGTGTTTGCTTTTATGAGCAGTGTCTTCCACAAGCAGTTTCTCATTACACTGGGCTGTGCAGGAGGGCCTGCATTCCTACAATGCTCTGAGGAGTGTGTAATTTAGGAGACTACATTTAGGGGGAGGCAAATCAGTTTTTATTAGAAGCAGACTTAAACAGAGATTCACCACACTGTGGTCGGACTTGAAACCAGCTCGTTACTTGCTCCTTTTCATGTTCAGAATGCTGCAAATCTCCTTCCTGCTGAACACAGTGAAAAACAGTCATTTGACTTTTCTTTAATTTGTTTCATCATGGCTGGAGACAGTCTCTCTTAACCATTTGCACATTGATGATATAGCAGCAGCTGATAGACAATTTGTCAACGAAATTCTTGTCAATGCACATCGATTCATATGCTCTCATTTTAGGAGACACTCAAAGATGTCTTGTGGCAACAGTTTGCAAACAAATACAATTATGTGTTTCAGAATACATCTAAACAAACTCATTTATGCAGACTCAAGTAAAATTAAATAAGAAATACTGCTCTTCCGTAGCAGGGATCTGCAGAAGGGTTGGAAGGGATCAAAACTGCGATGCAGAAGGATTGGATTCCACTGTGAGTGCTAATCAATCAGCATTGGCATACTAGAATAAAGGCAAGGTAAATGATGCTGCTTGGTGTTCCTCCAAGCAAATATTGGTTTATCCAGAATGACAATGCTATGAGTCGCTTAGGATGTCCCACAAAGCTAAAGGTACACGAATGTCTGGCCTTTTTAATGGAGGAATTGTTTCCCACTCTTTCTTCTTCTTTCAAGCCAAGCATCAGTAGCAGGCTCAAGTTCCCATTGAGGATCCAGTCTGACACTGAGGTCTGCTGGGAGATTAATGAGGAGGGAGTTCCATCTCCCTATCAGACACACAGATCATTGTTCAATCAAAACAGATTACTGTGTTTCCAGAATAAGTCAAACACATTCAGTTGCTCTATTATTTTTTACTGATAAATGTAGAACTCCTCATCATGACATATTTATTACATATTAATAACATAAGTAATTATCTTTCAGTTAAATTCAAATGAATATGACAGAAGTATTAACCAGATGTTCTACTGTAATTCTAAAGGCACAAACATCAGGTGGTCAGGTCAGCTGGTCAAAAAGCCATCCCTGTCTCCTCAACTTTATAGTGCATTATCACCTAATTGGAAGCAGTCAGCTGTTTAACAAGGAGCCACAACTCAGTGCTGAGTTCTACCACCAAACACTGATAACATGGTTCTCTGTCTCTGTCTCTCTCTCTCTGTCTCTCTCTCTCTCTCTCTCTCTCACCTTCTCTCTCCCTCTCTCTCTATCTGTCTCTCTCTCTCTCTCTCCTTCTCTCTCTCTCTCTCTCTCTGTCTCTGTCTCTGTCTCTGTCTCTGTCTCTCTATCTGTCTCTGTCTCTGTCTCTCTCTCTCTCTCTCTCTCTCTCTCTCTCTCTCTCTCTCTCTCTCTCTCTCTCTCTCTCTCTCTCTCTCTCTCTCTCTCTCTCTCTCTCTCTCTCTCTCTCTCTCTCTCTCTCTCTCTCTCCCTCTCTCTCTCTTTCCCTCTCTCTTTCTTTCTCTCCCTCTCTCTCTCCCTCTCTCTCTCTCTCTCTCTCTCTCTCCTTCTTCTCTCTCCCTCTCTCTATCTGTCTCTGTCTCTCTCTCTCTCTCTCTCTCTCTCTCCCTCTCTCTCTCTTTCCCTCTCTCCCTCTCTCCCCCTCTCTCTATCTGTCTCTCCAACGTCAGCTTCTGTTCCCTGCAGCGACTGTGAGCCGAGAGTTTCCTGTCTAGTCAAGCCAGACACAGCATTACTGTTCATGTGTTGAAAGTCACTACATGATAGATGGTGCTCCACATAGATAACCCAGAACTTCACATCAGTCAAAATGAAATAAAGCCAAAGGATAGGCCAAGATGAAAATGATAAGAAATGTTCAGAAGAAACTTTTGAATTCATTTGAATTGCATTGTGACAGAGAAATGAACTGGGAACTAAACATGGAATTGTATGACTGTGGAAAAAAACCAAACAACTCAGGTTATCCTGAGGCACATTGACAAATAAGCTGTTGTTATATGAACATATCTCGCAGATTTCCAGATGTAAGATAGGCAGACTACTCAGTAATGGAAAATAACTTGTGTAGATATGACATTCACATAGATAATAGCAGCTTTCCGCTAGACTGGCTCCAAAGTGAGTTGAGCACATCTAATTCCTTGCAGCTCTGCCTTTGATCTTGTCTTACATCTGTGAGGTATTCTGTGTTTTGGGCGAGTTTGTGTCCCTGTGTGTACGCCTTAATTAATTGCAGCCTCCCAGTCCTTTGCTTCTCTCGCTTGCGATGACATCACAGGAGCCAACATGGTGTCTTCCAGACTGGCGTGGATGTTTGAAGTTCCACTTATAGTGAAGAAACCATACAGAGAGAAAGGCGAAGGGCAGAGCCAGTCCTAGAAGCTGCCCATTGATCTCGCCTCGCCGGCTACCCTTGAAAACCTTCTCTCGCCTTTAGTCCCGCCGATAATAATCTTTAATGAATCATTGTGTGCCACAGGAGTGCTGACTGATAGCGATCATGTCAAGGAGTGCAGGGTTCAGGTCTCAAATCAATCAGGGAATTCCATCTTAACCGTCTGGATGTCTTCCATAATGCCACACACTCTGTGATTGCTCTTGTAATGGACCTACACTGAAATAAAACTTGGCACCATGTAAGCATTCTTGCCCAAGTTCAACCCAAACCTTACGAATCCTCCCTCCCTCCCCCACCTCTACACCTCCTTACAGTGGTTATGAACGCTAACTGTTGTGCTGTTTTAGCAGCTCTTTGTTGCTGTGTTCTGATTTCAGGTTGAGATAGCTCTGTGCGAGCGATTGCCTTATATAAAATTCGGGATTGCGAGGATGGCGACTCCTGGCACAAGCACAGCTCCCTCTGAGTGCGTCTGAAAGGCCCAAATTGAGCCATTTCCCCGATCTCCAGGGAGAACCTTATCACCTGTTGGGGCCAGAGACTGTATATAATTTACTGGGACTAAATCAAGTTTAATAGCTGTGGAGGCCTAGTTAAGGATTCTACATTTTGTGCTTTTCCGATAAACCAGTATCAGGAACGTTTGACTGTTTTAAAATAAACTGTGTTGCTCATGGGCTATCAATCAGACAGTGGCAGCTGCCATATTCTGCTGATGTTTGTGGGCTGGCAATGTCGTGTCAAAGTGATTTTACATGCCTTCTTCACTTCCCTGGAGCAGATGAGCACTGTAATTACTCAAGTCTCACTCTGACAGGCTACCATCTCTTTGATTTATGTTGCTGTATTACCGTGTTTGGTAGCACCTTAGGCTTAGCCTGCAAATTTCTTTGTCACAATTGGTGTAGAAGATTGAGATAAATGGCAGTTAGAACATGAACACACCTCCGTTATTACTGTAATCACGGTCATTGTTGTTACTACAGTGATCAGTCGTTTCAAGAGATTACAGGCAGTTCCCCATTTGAATGAACAAAACGGTTAACAATTCCTATCAATTGCCCTCACTTCAATTTGAATTGCTGAAATATTTTTAAGAATAAAAAATAACAATTTAGTCTAACAATTAACAAATAGTGAATCTCAAAAAAAAAAAAAATAATAATGTGAAATCTCAAATAAGGATTTGTCCCAACTTCTGCTTCCTCTTATTTCCACTCTGACCTCTGTTAATTGGTGGTCAGTATAGAATTTCTTAACCAGGTGTATAAGAATCCTCCTATCTCAGTGAAGGTGAGATAAGCGGGAGAGCAGACACCTCTGAGGGAGCAGCTTTACCTGGTAACAGGCACTTACCTGCCCAAAGTAGCCTGGGCATAGCGATATCCCACTCCATCCTGCTGAGCCTGCCCCATAATAATGTCCTAGACAGCAGAGAAATGGCTCTGATCTGATCTGATCATCAGACTGACTCACTCTAATTGTCCTGGGTTCAACAGAGGTGCCACACCGAGAACCCCAGATCATACTAACTATCAGAAAATCATTGAATGGCAAATCAGTTTATTGAAAATTACTAAATTACTATGAAACAACCTGTTAATACATGTCAATGCCTGTTGTTACTTGAGAAATTGCAGAATTACTGCAGGTATAAGATCAACGTATTGTAAAGTGTTACTTATAATTCCAGTATATTCTGATTCAAGTGAGGAGGTAACAATCATAGTAGATCTAGTCACATTAATTGTGACAGGGTCAGAGATAGTATCTGCAGTATTTACATAGGGCTATCTCATCCTCTAGTGAAAAGTGATACTCTGACCCATCTAGCAGCACAAAGACAGCCACCATCCTCAGGTAGATAGCTCTAAAAGCTTCCCTCCTGAATCCCTTAACTATATATTGTGTGTCCCTCTTGATATTCTACAGCCTGCTTATTTACCTTCAGATCCCAAGGATTAGCAGTTTAGCACTTCTGCACAAGTGGTCAAATTTCACAGTCCCTTAGAGTGTTGGGAATCCTGGCATTTAAACTGTTTGAAAAGGTAAGGAAGATATGCGGTATACTGAGATTATTCATTTCTTCATTAAAACATTTCTGTTAACTTATTGCATGAATAGCAAATGTTATCTTGTGAGAATGCAATACTATAGAATACAGTGAACATATAGGATTCAAGGCCTCTCAAAATCTTTTGAAGCGCTTAAGGCTAATAATGTGATCATACTGCATCCCACTACTTCAATACACACTATATATATACAAGTATGTGGACACCCCTTCAAATTAGTGGATTCGGCTATTTCAGCCACACCCATTGCTGACAGGTGTATGAAATCGAGCACACAGCCATGCAATCTCCATAGACAAACAATGGCAGTAGAATGGCCGTACTGGAGAACTCAGGGATATTCAAAACGGCACCGTCATAGGATGACATCTTTCCAACAAGTCAGTTTGTCAAATTTCTGCCTTGCTAGAGCTGCCCCAGTCAACTGTACGTTCTGTTATTGTGAAGTGGAAACGTCTAGGAGCAACAACGGCTCAGCAGCAAAGTGGGAGGCCACACAAGCTCACTGGACAGGACCGCCGAGTGCTGAAGCGCGTAGCGCGTTAAAAGTTGTCTGTCCTCGGTTGCAACACTCATTACCGAGTTCCAAACTGCCTCTGAAAGCAATGTCAGCACAATAATTGTTAGTTGGGAGCTTCATGAAATGGGTTTCCATGGCCGAGCAGTCGCACACAAGCCTAAGATCACCATACACAATGCCAAGGGTCGGCTGGAGTGGTGTAAAGCTCGCCGCCATTGGACTCTGGAGCAGTGGAAATGCGTTCTCTGGAGTGATGAATCACGCTTCACCATCTGGCAGTCCGACAGACGAATCTGAGAACACTACCTGCCCGAATGCATAGTGCCAACTGTAATGTTTGGTGGAGGAGGAATAATGGTCTGGGCTGTTTTTCATGGTTCGGGCTAGGCCCCTTAGTTCCAGTGAAGGGAAATGTTAATGCTACAGCATACAATGACATTCTAGGTGGCAGGTAGGTGGCCTAGTGGTTAGAGCATTGGGCCAGTAACCGAAAGGTTGCTAGATTGAATCCCCGAGCTGACAAGGTAAAAATCTGTTGTTCTGCCCCTGAACAAGGCAGTTGACCCACTGTTCCTAGGCCGTCATTGTAAATAAGAATTTGTTCTTAACTGACTTGCCTAGATAAAAATATTTTAAAAACTAGACAATACTGTGCTTCCAACTTTGTGGCAATAGTTTGGGGAAGGCCCTTTCCTGTTTCTGCGTGACAATGCCCCTGTGCACAACCAAGGTCCATACAGAAATGGTTTGTCGAGATCAGTGTGGAAGAACTTGACTGGCCTGACCTGAACCCCATCAACACCTTTGGGATGAATTTGAACACCGACTGCGAGCCAGGCCTAATCGCCCAACCTCAGTGCCCGACCTCACTAACGCTCTTGTGGCTCAATGGAAGTCCCCCTAGCAATGTTCCAACATTTAGTGGAATGAGATGTTCGAAGAGCAGGTGTCCACATACTTTTGGTCATTGTAGTGTAGATTCCCATACAACATCACCGAACCAGCCTTCTGAATCCAATTAAGTGCTTTACCCAAACTGCAATTACTGTTGTGACTTCAACCACGTAGCAGCCCTGTGCAGCAAGCCAGATGAGTGCTAACATCCTCCTCTGTGGCTAGAGAAACGCTCTACCAGCCAAAATGGAAATTAGAATAAACTTTAACACGTCATCACGTTCTTATGTTATTTATTTTCCACTGTCTTGGATGGATCAGAGGCAGATGATTTCTGACAAAAAAGTAATACAAAAATCTTCCGAGCATAACATGAGACTTGGGTGTGTTTATATCCTTGGTGTTTTGGTACAGCTGTGTAACCCTGACAGGATTATCAAATGAGACATGTAAATGATATTACTCTGTGTGATATGGAGTGTAAAAGCTTTAAGTGAATCGCCTGTATGTTGAATATGTTATTTCATATTTCCATTTTTAAGCTTTTAGCGGAGGTCATGCATAGTGCACTAAATGAAGCGGAGATCTTTAATAAAGAGAACAAAGTAGAACTTGGTGGTCTGACTTAAAGCACTTATATGGCTTCAATTAAAAACAGTAACAAGATCACAAAAATATTCTAACCATGCAATATATTTTTTATTGCTATGGTTACACTTATCATCAATCTTCTCCGCAGCCAATGAAAAGCCCCAATGGAGTGTCTGCTTTCCCTAGGCTTGATCAAAGTGAATGGGCCTTGGGTGGAGTGACGAAGAGTAGGATTTTCAAAATGCGGGCACATTGACTGTGTGCACTGAAGGGAGGTATCTTCATCTGGGAGACATCCATATGGGTGGTTTTATTTTATTTTTTATTTTATTTCACCTTTATTTAACCAGGTAGGCAAGTTGAGAACAAGTTCTCATTTACAATTGCGACCTGGCCAAGATAAAGCAAAGCAGTTCGACAACATACAAAAACACAGAGTTACACATGGAGTAAAACAACATACAATCAATGATGCAGTGGTAAAGTGGAAGCTATTGAAGCTGGGCCAAGTGGAAATGTTATCTCACCATACAGGTTTTAGTAAAAGCCCATTTCTATGAATAGAGCGACTTAAAGTAGTGAGTGCATGCATTTGTCTCGTACTGGTCCCCCGTGGGAATCGAACCCACAACCCTGATGTTGCAAGTGCCATGCTCTACCAACTGACTGGTCTAATATCTGCATGCATCTACATGCACTACCATGAACCTGTCCAATGGAACACATCCTCTCTGGACAACTCTGATTGGTGTAGAACCTGGATCCCTCCCTCTTTCTTGTGATGATGCTGTTCTACCTTAGCGCTGACCTTGACATCTGTCACCAGCAGGAAGCACAATAGTGTGCCTATTCCCAGCCACTGACCCCTACAGCTGGCCCCACACAAATGGAAAGGGTCCGCTTCCAATAGCTGCACTCTAGAGGTAAACACAGAGCGCGTGTTCATGCTCATCCCTTTACCTCAACTTCTTCACTCAATCCTAAAGAAAAACAGACTTTTTGTCCCTTATGCCGAGGCAGAAGTGGGGGAAAAGGCCCACAATTGGCAATCCAATTGATGCCAATTTTCAGAATATGCGTTCATATTTGCCAATCCTGAATGAGGGTACAAAAAGAGACATCTCACACTTCCAGAATAGGACACTTATCTAACATGATTACTAATCCCTACCATGAAGACATGTAAATGTGCATGTTATGTTGTTGCATGCAAAAGGAGATGACCAAGAAAGTGGGTCCATTTCCTCTGGAACACACCAAGCAGACAGTGTTGTGCTGTGAAGTTTTTCCTTCAGTCTTGTGGTGGGCCATTTTTTCCAAGGACGTTAAGCCTAATCCATTTCAGCTGCCTTCATTCAAGGCTGGTAATGGACACCCCAAGAACTGTGTCTGCTGGTGTAACTGGGAGACTGCTTTTCATAAAGCATAAATATCTGCTAAGGGTCTGGGTATGATCCGCTTTTATGAAATGATGAGTAACATTTCCTTATTGCAGCTTGCACCCCATGTCCCTGCTGTGAGAACTGGCTGCCGCAGATATAACTCTCCTTACGGTTCTCTACAGAGGAATAGAGATGTGCATTGAAGTTCTCAGGAGAAAAACCTACCATATCAGCTTTCACAACAGGATATTTCCACTGTCCTGCCAAATGCAAACCATGATGTACAATCGACATGTGACAAATATTTGAGTTGTTTTTTGAGTTGTTATTTTCCACATTTTGATGACATCTCATGACCAATTCATTGATTGAGTTCCACTGACTGTGAAATGTAGATATACAGAAATACCCCACACTGTACAGTGCCTTCAGAAAGTATTCACACCACTTGACTTTTTCCAAATGTTGTTACAGCTTGAATTTAAAATTCATTACATTTTATTTTTTTTGTCACTGTCCTTCACAAAATACCCCATAATGTCAAAGTGGAATAATGTTTTCAAATGTTTTTACTAATTGATTATGAGGCCAATGGTGACTTTACAGAGTTCAATGGCTGTGATAGGAGAAAACGGAGGATGGAGCAACTACACTGTAGTTACTCCACAATACTAACCTAATTGACAGAGTGAAAAGAAGAAAGCCTGTACAGAATACAAATATTCCAAAATGTGCATCCTTTTTGAAACAAGGCACTAAAGTAATACTGCAAAAAATATACCAAAGCAATTAACTTTTTGTCCTGAATGCAAAGTGCTATGTTTGGGGCAAATCCAATCCAACACATTACTGAGTATCACTCTCCATGTTTTCAAGCGTAGTGGTGGCTGTGTCATGTTATGGGTATGCTTGTAATCGTTAAGGACTGGGGAGTTTTTCAGGATAAAAACTAAACGGAATGGAGCACAGGCAAAATCCTAGAGGAAAACCTGGTTCAGTCAACTTTCCACCAGACACTGGGATATGAATTCCCCTTTCAGCAGGACAATAACCTAAAACACAAGGCCAAATATACACTGGAGTTGATTACTAAGAGGACAGTACATTTTCCTGAGTGTCCAAGTTAAAGTTTGGACTTAAATCTACTTAAAAATCTATGGCAAGACCTGAAAATGATTGTCGAGCAATGATCAACAACCAATTTGACAGAGCTTTAATAATTTTGAAAATAATAGTGGGCAAATGTTACACAATCCAGGTGTGGAAAGCTTACAGCTGTAATCGCTGTCAAAGGTGCTTACACAAAGTACTGACTCAGGGGTCTGAATACTTATGTGAATTAGATATTTATGTATTTAATTTCAATAAATTTGCTAAACTTTCTAAAAACATGTTTTCACTTCTGGGATATTGTGTGTAAATGGGTGAAAAAAATCGATTTAATCTATTTTTTATTTAGCTTCCCCAAACTTGAATCTCAAGTGTTATGTTTGTATCGGGTTTGAAGGTAAGACCCAGATGCAGACAACGTTGAATTAACAATGGTTTAATAATCCAACAGGGACAGGCAATAGACAGGTCAAGGGTAGGCAGAGGTCAATAATCCAGAGGTGGGACAAAGGTACAGGTTGGCAGGCAGGCTCAGGGTCAGGGGCAGGCAGAGTGGTCAGGCAGGCAAGTTCAGAGTCAGGACAGGCAAGGGTCAAAACCAGGATGGCAAGAAAAAGAGAGACTGGGAAAAGCAGGAGCTGAGACAAAAACACTGGTTGACTTAACAAACAAGACAAACTGGCACAGATAGACAGAAAACACAGGTATAAATACACAGGGGAGAATGGGGAAGATGGGTGACACCTGGAGGGGGGTGGAGACAAGCACAAGGACAGGGATACAGATAAGGGTGTGACAGTTTGCCAGGTTGTAAAGCAGATTAAAGTGCTTCATTTTAAGAATTAAGCAATAAATATAGAATCATGAGAAAGCTGAGATCCTCTTTTAAATATTGGTCAGTCAAAACTTTGTTTTCACATGCGATTCCACAATGACTGGGCTTATAAGAACACATGTTTCACTAGGCCTATAGACTACATTTGGAGTTATTTGGCCACTTTAGTTGCCTTACTGTACATGCTGGGCATCATTCACAAGCGATAATACATCCTTCACAAGTGATAATACATCATTCACAGGTGATAATACATAATTTACAAGTGATAGGCTAATATTGTCACCGATCAGACTATCCTTAATTGAATTACTTTTCTTGTCTTTACATTTACATATAAACACACCTACTCATTCCAGGGTTTTCCTTTATTTTGACTATTTTCTACATTGTAGAATAATAGTGAAGACATCCGAACTATGAGATAACACATACAGTGGCTTGCGAAAGTATTCACCCGATTGGCATGTTTCCTATTTTGTTGCCTTACAACCTGGAATTAAAATGGATTTTTGGGGGGTTTGTATCATTTGATTTACACAAAATGCCTACCACTCTGAAGATGCAAAATAGTTTTTATTGTGAAACAAACAGGAAATAAGACAAAAAAACTGAAAACTTGAATGTGCATAACTATTCACCCCCCCTCCCACCCCCAAAGTCACTACTTTGTAGAGCCACCTTTTGCAGCAATTACAGCTGCAAGTCTCTTGGGTTATGTCTCTATAAGCTTGGCACATTTAGCCACTGGGATTTTTGCCCATTCTTCAAGGCAAAACTGCTCCAGCTCCTTCAAGTTGGATGGTTTCCGCTGATGTACAGCAATTTTAAGTCATACCACAGATTCTCAATTGGATTGAGGTCTGGGCTTTGACTAGGCCAGTCCAAGCCATTTAAATGTTTCCCCTTAACTTAAACCACTCGAGTGTTGCTTTAGCAGTATGCTTTGGGCCATTGTCCTGCTGGAAGGTGAACCTCCGTCCCAGTCTCAAATCTCTGGAAGACTGAAACAGGTTTCCCTCAAGAATTTCCCTGTATTTAGCGCCATCCATCATTCCGTCAATTCTGACCAGTTTCCTAGTCCATCCCCACAGCATGATGCTGCCACCACCATGCTTCACTGTGGGAATGGTGTTCTCGGGGTGATGAGAGGTGTTGGGTTTGCGCTAGACATAGCGTTTTCCTTGATGACCAAAAAGCTCAATTTTAGTCTCATCTGATCAGAGTACCTTCTTCCATATGTTTGGGGAGTCTCCAAAATGCCTTTTGGCGAACACCAAACGTGTTTTCTTATTTTTTTTCTTAAGCAATGGCTTATTTTCTGGCCACTCTTCCATTAGGCGCAGCTCTGTGGAGTGTACGGCTTAAAGTGGTTCTATGGACAGATACTCCAATCTCTGCTGCGGAGCTTTGCAGCTTCTTCAGTGTTATCTCCTTGTTGCCTCTCTGATTAATACCCTCCTTGCCTGGTCCATGAGTTTTGGTGGGCGAAATGAGTTTTGGTGGGTGACCCTCTCTTGGCAGGTTTGTTGTGGTGCCATATTCTTTCCATTTTTTAATAATGGATTTAATGGTGCTTCGTGGGATGTTCAAAGTTTTTGATATTTTTTTATCACCCAACCCTGATCTGTACTTCTCCACAACTTTGTCCCTGACCTGTTTGGAGAGCTCCTTGGTCTTCATGGTGCCGCTTGCTTGATGGTGCCCCTTGCTTAGTGGTGTTGCAGACTCTGGGGCCTTTCAGAACAGGTGTATATATACTGAGAGCATGTGACAGATCATGTGACACTTAGATTGCACACAAGTGGACTTTATTTAACTAATTATGTGACTTCTGAAGGTAATTGGTTGCACCAGATCTTATTTTGAAGCTTCATAGCTAAGGGGTTGAATACATATATACGGACCACTTTTCTGTTTAAAATTTTTTATAATTTTTTGGGAACAAGATATTTTTTTCCTTTCACTTCACCAATTTCAACTATTTTGTGTATGTCCATTACTTGAAATCCAAATAAAAATCTATTTAAATTACAGGTTGTTATGCAACGAATTCTAAGGGGGATAAATACTTTTGCAAGGTACTGTATGGAATCATGTATTAACCAAAAAAGTGTTAACAAATCAAAACATATTTTATATTTGAGATTCTTCAAAGTAGCCACTTTTTTGCCTTGATGACAGCTTTGCACACTCTTGGCATTCTCTCAACCAGCTTCATGAGGAAGTCACCTGGAATGCATTTCAATTAACAGGTGTGCCTTGTTAAAGTTAATTTGTGGGTTTTCTTTCCTTAATGCATTTGAGACAATCAGTTGTGTTGTGACAAGTTAGGGTAGTATACAGAAGATAGCCCTATTTGGTAAAAGACCATGTCCATATTATCAGGCCTTTATGGTCAAATTGCTGCAAAGAAACCACTACTAAAGGACACCAATAATAAGAAGAGAGTTGCTTGGGCCAAGAAACACGAGCAATGGATATTCAACTGGTGGAAATCTGTCCTTTGATCTGATGAGTCCAAATTTGAGATTTTTTGTTCCAACCGCTGTGTCTTTGTGAAATGCAGAGTAGGTGAACGGATTAACTCCGCATGTGTGGTTCCCACCGTGAAGCATGGATGAGGAGGTATGATGGTGTGGGGGTGCTTTGCTGGTGACACTGTCAGTGATTTATTTAGAATTCAAGGCACACTTAACCAGCACAGCTACGGCAGCATTCTGCAGCGATAGACCATCCCATCAGGTATGCGCTTAGTGGGACTATCATTTCTTTTTCAAAAGGACAATGACACAACACACCTCCAGGCTGTGTAAGGGCTATTTGACCAAGAAGGAGAGGGGTGGAGTGCTGCATCAGAAGACCTGGCCTCCACAATCACCTGACCTCAACCCAATTGAAATGGTTTGTGATGAGTTGGACCGCAGAGTGAAGGAAAAGCAGCAACCAAGTGCTCAGCATATGTGGGAAATCCTTCAAGGCTGTTGGAAAAGCATTCCAGGTAAAGCTGGTTGAGAAAACACCAAGAGTGTGCAAAGCTGTCATCAAGGCAAAGGGTGGCTACTTTGAAGAATCTAAAACATAAAATATGCTTTGATTTGTTTAACACTTGTTTGGTTACTACATGATTCCGTATGTGTTATTTCATAGTGTTGATGTCTTCATTATTATTCTAAATTCAGCAAAAAAGGAAATCCCTTTTTCAGGACACTGTCTTTCAATGATAATTCGTAAAAATTCAAATAACTTCATAGATCTTCATTGTAAAGGGTTTAAACACTGTTTCCCATGCTTGTTCAATGAACCATAAACAATTAATGAACATGCACCTGTGGAAGGGTCATTAAGACACTAACAGCTTACAGACGACGGTAGGCAATTAAGGTCACAGTTAGGAAAACTTAGGACACTAAAGAGGCCTTTCTACTGACTCTGAAAAACACCAAAAGAAAGATGCCCAGGGTCCCTGCTCATCTGCGTGAACGTGCCTTAGTCATACTGCAAGGAGGCATGAGGACTGCAGATGTGGCCAGGGCAATAAATTGCAATGTCTGTACTGTGAGACGCCTAAGACAGCAGTACAGGAAGACAGGACAGACAGCTGATCGTCCTCGCAGTGGCAGACCATGTGTAACAACACCTGCACAGGATCGGTACATCCGAACATCACACCTGCAGGACAGGTACAGGATGGCAACAACAACTGCCCGAGTTACACCAGGAACGCACAATCCCTCCATCAGTACTCAGACTGTTCACAATAGGCTGAGAGAGGCTGAACTGAGTGCTTGTAGGCCTGTTGTAAGGCAGGTCATGACCAGACATCACCGGCAACAATGTCGCCTATGGGCACAAACCCACCGTCGCTAGACCAGACAGGACTTGCAAAAAGTGCTCTTCACTGACGAGTCCCGGTTTTGTCGCTACAGGGGTGATGGTCAGATTCACGTTTATCATCGAAGGAATGAGCGTTACACCGAGGCCTGTACTCTGGAGCGGGATCGATTTGGAGGTGGAGGGTCCGTCATGGTCTGGGGCGGTGTGTCACAGCATCATCGGACTGAGTTTGTTGTCATTGCAGGCAATCTCAACGCTGTGCATTACAGGGAAGACATCCTCCTCCCTCATGTGGTACCCTTCCTGCAGTGCTCATCCTGACATGACCCTCTACATTTACATTTACATTTACATTTACGTCATTTAGCAGACGCTCTTATCCAGAGCGACTTACAAATTGGTGCATTCACCTTATGATATCCAGTGGAACAACCACTTTACAATAGGTCATCTATATCTTTTTTTTTGGGGGGGGGGGGTTAGAAGGATTACTTTATCCTATCCCAGGTATTCCTTAAAGAGGTGGGGTTTCAGGTGTCTCCGGAAGGTGGTGATTTACTCCGCTGTCCTGGCGTCGTGAGGGAGCTTGTTCCACCATTGGGGTGCCAGAGCAGCGAACAGTTTTGACTGGGCTGAGCGGGAACTGTGCTTCCGCAGAGGTAGGGAGGCGAGCAGGTCAGAGGTGGATGAACGCAGTGCCCTTCTTTGGGTGACAATACCACCAGCCATACTGCTCGTTCTTCCCATTCCCGCCAGAAATGTCCGGGCATTTGCAGGTGCCTTGGTGGAAGAGTGGGGTAACATCTCACAGCAAGAACTGGCAAATCTGGTGCAGTCCATGAGGAAGAGATGCACTGCGGTACTTAATGCAGCTGGTGGCCACACTAGATACTGACTGTTGCTTTTGTTTTTGACCCCCCCCCCCCCTTTGTTCAGGGACGCATTATTACATTTCTGTTAGTCACATGTCTGTGGGACTTGTTCAGTTTGTCTCAGTTGTTGAATCTTGTTGTGTTCATACAAATATTTACACATTGTAAGTTTGCTGAAAATAAATGCAGTTGACAGTGAGAGGACGTTTCTTTTTTTGCTGAGTTTACAATGTAGAAAATTGTCAAAATAAAGAAAGACCCTTGAATGAGTATACAGTATGTGTCCAAACTTTTGACTGGTACTGTATGTGTGAAATTTGTTTTGATTTAGAAGAGACCAGTACCATGCACCTGTCGGAACAGGGGCAGGGGGGAAAAAATACATGTCATCTATGCACTTCAATAGCGAATGTGTAAGGACAGACACTGGGAGGCGAGAAGCAAGTACAGTGAGTGAACATTTAATGAATAATGGACATGAAACAAATCACGGACAGCATCTGGACAGCGAAAACATAATGACAATAATGCTGACACGTGGATCAAACTAAGGAACAGACAGATATAGCGGGGGGCAATCAACAAAGTGAAGGAGTCCAGGTGAGTCCAATGAAGCGCTGATGAGCGTAATGATGGTGACAGGTGTGCTTAATGATGGGCAGCCTGGTGCCCTCGAGCGCCAGAGAGGGGGAGCGGGAGCAGGCTTGACAGGATGAAGGACGCTTTTCCCGCGGTTCATTTTCATGCCAGCCTAATAGGCTATACTCCTGTTGTAAAGCAAAGCAATGTGGTTAATATTAGGAAAGTTGAGAAATAAATATAGTAGGCCTTGCATATAGAAAGCTGATGCGATTCTCCTCTTTTTAATAGAGGCCATCAAAACTCTGCTTTCTCACTCAATTGCATAGTCTATAGAAATGTTGCGCAACATAAGCTCATTGTCACGTCCTGACCAGTAAAGGGGTCATTTTGTTATTGTAGTTTGGTCAGGACGTGGCAGGAGTGTGTTGTTTTGTGTGTTTCGGGGTTTTATGTATGTTCTATATTTTCTATTTCTATGTTCCTATCTATGTTGTGTATTTCTTTGTGTTGGCCTGGTATGGCTCTCAATCAGGGACAGCTGTACATCGTTGTCGCTGATTGGGAGCCATACTTAGGTAACCCTTTTTCCACCTGTCTTTTGTGGGAAGTTGTTTTTGCATTGCTGTGTGTTAGCCTGCAAAACTGTCTAGCTGTCGTTCATTTTCTTGTTTTTGTTTAAGTGTTCAATAAATGTCAAAAATGAATGAGCACTCAACCTGCTGCGCCTTGGTCCATTCACTACGACGGCCGTTACACTCATGGGCTCTCATGAAGTGTTTGATTTGATTTTCGATCGCATTTGCATTGATGTCAGAGTGATTAGAGGGACAATAGATTGCTGAGTACGAGGCCATTAGCGGCTGTCGGTAGACAAATTTGGTAGGCTGTTAATGACCATCAGCAGCATCAGAGCACAGTTTTGGAGAAGCCTAGTTACCTTGAATTTGACTGTGGTCATAACTTGTGAAGCCCGGTGTGGCGGTAATACGGTTACCGTAATAGCCCTAGCTGTAACACAACAAAATGTGGAATAAGGTCAAGGGGTATGAATACTTTCTGAAGGCTCTGTATATTTTCTACATGAATGTTGGCAAATAGAAACACCCAATGTGGGTGTTGAATAATTCATTTCTTAAGATAAGGTTCGCATGTAGTCATTGTAATAAATACTGCATAAAATGATCTTTAGTGGCAATAGTATTAAGATTTATATGTTGTATTTGGGAGTTTGCCAGTCTTTATGCGTTGCTTTACTAATTCTACCATTTTTCATTTTTGCAAATGTTAAATGTTAAATAAACACACCTATTATAAACGAAAGCTTCCTTTTCAAAATAAGCAAATTATGCGTCATCTTCATCATCCAGGATTTCTCCATATGGACAGCAATTCTGCTTCCTGGGATTCTGCAAACCGTCCAATGAGAGTATTTTTCCTGGATTCTAACGGCAGCGGTCGGGTATGACACTGCTAGGTATTCTAACAGATGGTGACTCAGTATGAATCAAGGCTAAGTACTGGCCAAGGCCTGAATGTGTGTGTTGGACTACACATCACATTTCTGAAGACCACACAGGTTCCACAAGCATGTCTAAATCTCTCTGCTGCCCTCTATCTTAGTCACAACATCTCACCATGGGATGAAGGTCACAAGTTCAACACCAGCGGGGTACGCTCACAGAGGCCAACACAGGCCATTTAGTGCTGCTAATTACCCCTCACAAACCATTCAGCTCCTATTTACCGGTTTGATTAATACGAAATGTGTTTTCCTGTCTGTTTTTTGGAGATAGGAAAGAATCATGAGGCCAATAGTGGGTAGAGCTCTAACACAGAGCCATGGGTACTGCAGGGGATTTTTTATTTGATGTAAATATCCGTGATTGACATTAGATTCTATTTTGACCCTTAGTGGCGTTCAATAGCCAGTGTGCTTCCCATCACTACTGTTTCAGCATCCTGCCCAACGTCTAGTTCCTTTATGTCAGCAACATATGCTCCCGACCTGCTGCCTCTCCTATATAATCTCAATGGCGTTTATTGGCTGGCAGAAAAATAACCTCAACTGTGTGTAAAATAACCCCCCAGCCAGTGATACCACAGCAACAACAACGTCCCCCCAGTCCATCGTATTCCTGTGCAAATATACAGATAAACAGATGATTTCATTACCTATGGGGCAGGCGTCTGAGCAGCAAAAGGAAAGGAAGAGGAAAGCATGAGTGATCTCATCCAACATGCTGAAGCCTCGCCGTTATAAATGAGTTTGTCATACCACCATGGTCGTCCATAAATGACCTCACCAGACGTGCTGCTGTAATAAACTAAACTAATAAGAATGTGCAGGAAGAAAAACACTGCCTGCAGTGAGCACGACTACTAAGGACCGGGACCCGGCTGCTAAAAACATAAATCCTGCCCCTAATAAATCTCGACGGACGGCTGTCACCTGACATGGCAAGTTGGAGGGAAGGGCGGGGTGAGTGGGTGGTGGGCGGTCAACGATAGAGATACTGACACCCTGGACATCCGCAGCCATGGAGGAAAGCCCCCTCTACTGTGAAAAAAGACTACATATGTACTTGTACCTTCTGTGACCCTTCAACCCAGAACAGATGTCCACAATAAATACCCTTGACCCATGGAGGCATTTCCAGCACACTATCGAGGACACTTTTTTTTGTAGTTTGCTGGACTTGCTAGTAGGATTCTGGCTGGTCAACACCTGACCAAACTGCGAGGTTTACAATATGGACATGTAAAGCTTCTTTTGTGTAATCCTGGACATAGGCATTGAGGAAACAGCAATACATTAATCGAATTGGGTGAAGTAAGAATTTAGCGTGCGTACACTGCTGACTCCCGTGGGAACAGTGTGTGAGCTGTTACAATCTGCCTCCTGTTACAAGGTCTGGTACTCAATTATGACCTATCCACTATCAGTTATAAACATCTGTAAGTAGAGATTTATCTGTCCTCTTGTAATTTATTGCTACATCTCTTTGGTTTCCAATCTTCTTGAAACTCCGACTGGGCCTAAGAATTGGGGAATCTTCAACATAAATGTGTAGGGTGTCTGAATTAAGCTAGGATGTTACTGCTTATTTTCAATCATATAAGGCCTGAATCTTACGACTATTCGACTGTGTTTAGACAGGCAGCCCAGTTCTGATAAATATTTTTTGTTTGTTTGTTTGTCTTTTTGACAGGTATGTATGTTGCATGAACAAACCATTATACATGTAATGTGTACAATTGGATTAGCATACCCTGAGTCAAAGGCATTGTGGGTAACCCCTGAGTCAACAGTAATTGGTCTTTTGACCAATCACATCAGCTCAGCAAAAGATCTGATGTGAGAAGATCTGATGTGATTGGTCAAAAGACCAATTAGTGGAAAAAAGATTAGAATTGGGCTGCCTGTGTGAATGCAGCCTCCTTGTCCTGGATCCCCTTGTTGACCCAGGCGTTACCAACAATGCCTTTGTCTATGTGACTCAGGGTATGCTAATGAAATTGTACACATTACATGTATAATGTGTTGTTCATACAACATACATACCTGTCAAAAAGACAAACAAATAAACAAACAAAAATTATATATCAGAACTATATCAAACACTATGATCTTGCGGAAAAGTCAAAAGTAAGTAATGGAGAGCCCAAAAAAATCAGGAACCCGGAGTCGAGTCCTCAATGAAGTTTACCATCTGATTAGCCTCATTGCGAGCCAGGTTTCCCTAAACATGTTGCGAGGCATCACTGATTTCCACCCCTCTTTAGCTGATTTCTGCATCCCCAAACCATTACTCTATGAGGTTCTTACTGTGGAATGCAGTGTTTGGTTTTCGCCAGACATAAAGGGACCCATCTCATCCAAAAAGTTGACTCAAGTTTACCAAAAAGCACCTGGAAGCACCTGGATGATCATCAAGACTCTTGGAAGAATGTTCTATGGACAGATCAAAAAGTATAACTTTTTGGATGACATGGGTCCCATTATGCCTGGCGAAAACCAAACACTGCATTCCACAGTAAGATCCTTATACCAACGGTCAAGAATGGTGGTGGCAGTGTAATTGTTTGGTGATGCTTTACTGCCTCAGGACCTTGGCAACTTCCCTTAATAGAAGGAACCAAGAATTCTGCTCTGTATCAGATAATTCTACAGAATGTCAGACCATCCGTCTGTGAGCTGAAGCTGAAGCGCAGCTGGGTCATGCAGCAAGACAATGATCCAAAACACACAATCAAGTCTACATGAAAATGGCTAAAAAGCAACAAATTTGAAGTTTTGGAATGGCCTAGTCAAAGTCCAGACCTAATCCCAATTGAGATGTTGTGGCAGGACTTGAAACAAGCAGTCCATGCTTGAAAACCCACAAATGCCACTGAGTTAAAGCCGTTCTGCATGGAAGAGTAGGCCAGAATTCCTGCACAGCGACGTGAGAGACTGATCAACAACTACTTGAAGTGTTTGGTTGCAGTGATTGTAGCTAAAGATGGCAAAACCAGTTATTGTAGCTAAAGATGGCAAAACCAGTTATTGTAGCTAAAGATGGCAAAACCAGTTATTGTAGCTAAAGATGGCAAAACCAGTTATTGAGCGTATGGGGGCAATTACTTTTTTACACAGGGGCATTGGGTGTTGCATAACTTTCTTTATACTTATGAAATAAGTATGTAATTGTTGTGTTATTTGTTCACTCAGGTTCCCTTTTATCTAATATTAGGATTTGTTTGAAGATCTGATAACAGTATCAAAAATATGCAAAAGTAGAGAAAATAAAAAGGGGGCAAATACTTTTTCACAGCACTGTATCTCCTGTAGCCTAATTGTCATTCCCTTATTTTCATACAGTACCTAAATTACAAGGGTTAGATTTGCACTAAACAATTTTTATGTCAGCACTTAAAAGGCATGTACAAAATCTGGTACATGGTTTGCCTAATATACATTATCTACTGGTATCATTTCACATTGAGAACATATAGCTCAAATTGTCTACAATGTGTGAGTTTAGCTATTCTCTGCTTCAGATGACAGATCCCATAAGGCCAGTAATGCCATTATACTGTAGGCCTATGGCTGCATTGGAGATGCATGCCATGTGATATGCTGCAAAATGGATTCAGATACCTAATATACTGAGACAGTGACAATCAAGTAAAACAGATTGGAGATCTTACAACTAGACAAAAATAAATGTTTGAGAACACAACACAGAAACACAGACACATTAGAGACAGAAGCCTTTCCTCTCTTTATTGCAGGATTGTGATCTGTGATTAATCAACATTGACCCTAGTTCATTTTGAATAGTAGTTTAACAATTAAAACAACACTTCAAAGAATTAACACTTCCTCACTACAAAATTTACAAATACGCTAAATCATATGTAAAGATTGGACATCTTAGTCTAAACAACAATAGATAATTGAGTAGTAACATGTAGGTTATTATTACTAAAGCATCATTTCAGGTGAACAGAAAACTCCATACCAGCGGTGGCCAACCTTGCTCCACTGATCCCTGATCTACTGGGTGAGCAGACTTCTGTTCCAGACCAGCAATAGCACACTTGATTTTCAATTCATTAGGTGTGATAAGTTAAATCAGGTGTGTTATTGTTTGGCTGAAACAGAACCCTGCACACCCAGCAGGCCTTCAGCAGGGTTGGCTTGCTCCTATTGTAATAGGTTTATACATTGTGTGTGATGTTTAACTGTATTTTTGTATACAACGTGCTAACATGGGTAGGCCTATACACATAACCCATTGCATATAGGTAGGCCTACCTATTTTAGTAAATGTTGTATACAAAAATATTTCTGGTATACAGAGTTGCTTTGTGAGAATGTGCTAAAGTTCACAGTTAGCCATTGTTATGTAAGTGCCAGCTGTAAAGTACCAGTGGCCTGGCTTTGGCCCCAAGTGAGAGCAGGTCCGCAGGAGCCATGGCCCAGAGATACGTGAGCCAGCCCACATAGATGGAAACAGAAAAGTCTGAGCATTTTGGGTAAAATACTGGGTTAATGTTTTCCTGTATGGAAACATTTTTGATACATTCATTGGGAACGCTCTCTTTATCTGCAAACACAGCCTTTTACAGCTTTCCATATCTGGAAACAGAAAACATCACAAAGAAACAGGCATCATTATACTCAAATTAGACAGCACTGAATATTATGTTGCTATTATCTCTGTCCTCAAAGTTTTTCCCTCTACGGACTTGAACTGGAGAATCTTTTCATAATGTCCTCCCACAAAGTTGTTCATCTGATGAACATTGAGATATCTGATTGTGACTGCCAATTGTGCATTTCAGAAGACACAAGTAGATGTTATCAGTGAACTGCCATTCCCTTTCTTTGGTAATGGTTGTCCGTTTGTGATCAACCATGCGAGTAGGTTAAAGACTTGTTCACATGCTATTAAATATCCAGGTTAGGTAAGTACGCTAATCTACTCAATATGTAAAATGTTTATTTTGTGGAGGAAGCTCGAACAAACTAAACCAGCATTTAATCTAATTTATCTTTAATTCTCTTGAGCACAATGTTGTCCATGACATTAAACCCTTGACGTGTGATGCATGAAACAAATGCACTTGGGTGCATATCTTGGGAACCATGTTGAGTGGCACTATTGTTTCTCCCAGGTAGACTATTTACTGGCAAACAAGGACCACGTATGGTAAGATTTCATAGGACATATAGGACATAAGTGTAGGCCGTCATTGTAAATAAGAATGTGTTCTTAACTGACTTGCCTAGTTAAATAAAAGTTAAAAAGAGTTGTAAAGTTTACTTAAAGCTAACAAGCTAAATGCTTGAGAATGGCCATGGGTAAAATGGGAAGCTTAACTTTAGCTCCATCAAGATGATCTTGAAGAGGTGTTGTTTGTATCAGGTCAGTTAGTCCTAGATGATCAATCAGATGAACTTAGGAACTTTCCAATCATCGCCCTGATCTTTAACTTACAGTACATCTGTGACCCCTGCATTACATTCTTGATGGTAGAAACCTTGGTGGTCCGTTGTTGGTCACTATTAAAACTGCATTATTTTTCTTCTCCTTGACCCCTGGAAATGTCTACAACACCAAGATGCCCTCTCTTAGAAGATGCAGCTGTGTGTGGTTACATAACAGGAAACAGCTGCCAGGCGTGAACTCTATGCATGGCTATCTAGGTCTGGGCCCAGACTCCTGTACAGGTTGTCATGTTTGTTTTCAGAACAAGCATGGTTCTATCTGAGGCGTTCCGGAGTCAATGGTCTGGAGGAACTCTAGGGTTCACAGGCAGATGCTTTTTGTCTGTGGGTAAGGGACAGTATATGGGCGAACAGATGATGCATACGGCACTTCTGTTCATATTAATATCCACATTCCATGTGTTTCATTTTGCTTGTAGATGAGTAATGTTTAATAATACTTTTTCGAAGATAATATATTTCAAGACACTATGATATATTACATATTCAATTTCCCTATCCATACTTTACTGTACACACTATTGACCATTGAACATATTCTGTAACATTCATGGCTAACAACTTTAAGTTTGCTTTGATGCCTCAGCTGAAGTCAGCTCAGACCCTTGACTTTTTTACTTTTCCGTGTGATGGAGAATTCCTAATGAGGAGAAAATCAAACCTTTCTGTAATCGGACACTACTGTACACAGTAAATATTCTTCAACTCCCCTGCCCCTGAATAACTTCCCTACCTGATCAAAAGATTGCTCAGGGTCATAAAAATTCCTCACCTACAGTCAAATTTACAGCAGCACTCATTAGTTGAAATAAAACAGATTAATACAAGTTCAATTAAATGTGACCTATAGGTTTAATAATGAAGTGGAGTCTACTTAAGCATGTCTTTTCCATTCTCTCCAGCCATCCTGGACTCCACATAAAAGCCTTTAATGAAAGTGCACTGGAAAAGGTGGTTGGGAGAGTGTTGAGGGGCTCTTAACTGCCCTCTGGCTCTGTTTGGAACCTCTAAATAGAAACTTGTGATTCAGACATCTACAGTATCCAGATCTGTTGACCAGTATGTCTGTTACATGTCATCAACTCTGTGCACTCCTGCTAGTCACTCTTAGTCTACTCTGTTAGAATAAGGTTGAAAAAAATCACTAATTAATCAGAAATATGACATTCTGTAAAAATGCTCCATTTATGGATTCAATTAAAAGTATGGAAATAAATTATTGTTACAGTTTATTTTATTTGAATCATAAATATGTTTCAATCCCAGGCCTCTAGCAAGTGTCAGTCTGATGTATTTCTGTTCATCTTTAGTGCTAGCCCACATCATGTATTCCCACAGGGACAGAGTATTAGTTCAGAGAAAAAGAGGACATTACCTCATTATAGGGCTAATTTTAGGCACCAGAAAAATATGTTTGGATAGTCTTGGCTCAGGAGTCAAGCGCTGAAGTACCCGCTCACTGCTCCCTACTCTCAGTGGGGAAGCAAGGGGGATTATGGTACTTGAATGAGCTTAAAGAAACAATTCACAGCATATACAGTACAACTTCAAAAGTGGCTTATCGGAACAGGCATCAAACATGAATGATGCCACATGAAATAGCAACTTAGTATTTACCGTAATTAAGGAAATAGTTTTTCCATTAGCAAAGTACAAATAAATTAACATGGCTTTAGTTGAGAGGCTGTCGTCTAACTGTACGTTTTATTTTCCTACAGGTTTTTGAAGGATTACTGTAACACGCCACACAAAATGCAATGTGAAACTAATGCAATTCAATTCAATGTAAAAAGTTTAATTTTGGATTCTGTTGTGATAGAAATGCCCAAGAAAGCATGCTAGCTTTACCTAGTTTACTATTTCAACAGCCTGTCACGATACTTATTTCTAGAAATAGTATCTGACCAGTCTTGAATCTGAAGATTTTCAGATGAATATCTGTATGATTACAAGTAAATAAAAACTTGAAAAGCTTGTTGAGTGTCAGAACTCTCTTAAATCCTGGAGTCGGCTCTGTGCTCACTATAAACCTGGTGGGAGCAGCAGGGGGACAGGGGTAAACCTAACAAACTCACATTAAACATGATAGCTGATTAATTGCAGATAAAACAAGTGAAAAGGACAGGTTCCAAGTAAATTATTTTAAGTAGCAGAGTCGACTTGTGAGATGTGGCGCCGTGCATCTCATAAATCTCTGTGATGTTTATTAAGTCTCGACCAATGTATCTTCAGAAGTATCCCGCAGGTTGACAAAATAGGAACAATATAGCCCTCCACTAATATCACTGTGTTGCAGTTATCCTGAGTAGGAAAAGGGTTGAGGGAAATTCAGTTGAAAGAAATACAGGGTTACATATTTTTTTATTTTACCAGTCTGAAGGATTAAACAAATTTAGTTTGGACTTATCATGCAATAAAGAAAAGTTAAAAATCTAAAATAGAATTTTCCCATAATCAAAAAGTATAGATGCAATATCCAATATTGCTTTTGAACTCCAAATATGGAAGCACAAAGGGGCATCTATGAGAAATCATCAGAAATCATAACCTCTGTAAGGACCTGCAATTTGGACCCATTGAACATTTTGTAAGTATGCTATATGACCTCATCAGGGTAGTTCAGCAGGAGGGTGAAGAGGAAAATGTTTGTTGTTCTATTATACCAGCAATTTAAAGCACACATTTCACACTGTATGTACATCATAATATGAGCCCCCCCACCCCCCACCACCAACCGGGTCAGACCACCCACCCTTGCAGTGTTGAAACGCAGTCTAGAGCTGGTCATTAAACTGTTTCCCCAGGTCAGTCAAATCAGACTTGTTAAAGCTGTGAACAGGGGAAAAGAGAGACCCGCTGGAGGCTGTCCAGAAATCTCAGGCCTCGACAGACTGACCCAGATTGATAACATTTCTGTTTGCTCCAGCTACAAAGAGCTTTGCATCGGTCCTCATCATTCCATCAGCTACCTAGTGTTGTGATGACCCTAAATATACTGGAGTGTGTGTGTGTTTGTATGTCTGATGTTGTAATCTCTTTACATATTTGTGTGTGTGTGTGTGTGTGTGTGTGTGTGTGTAAAAACTGTCCAGAGTGAATAGTGTATGCCTGAGTACAGTGAATGGTGTCTGTTCTGACATTAGTGTACTAGAGACCACTATGGCGCCGGAAGTTTCTATCAAGAGTTGTGATACAGTAAGCCATCACTGGAATATCAGAGGATGGTGGTGCAATGAGACAGAGTGGTCTAATGCAGTGTTTTCCAACTCTGGTCCTTGAGTACCCCTGGCCCCAACATTAGAGTTGAGAAACACTGGCTTAATAGTGTTAAAACTATGTTTAAAACTGGCAGTTTAATTGATTCTAAATATATAAAAACGTTAACGATGGACATTTCAGCTTCAACAGCTTCAACAGAAATTTGGTCCACATGGTCTTGTGATTTCCGGCTGAGTCTCAAATTGTGTTGGTGGAAGTTCTACCCACTTCCTCACTAAAATACTAATGTGATATTCATGTTGTCCCAGCCCTGTCCAAACCAGCAGAATGTTCTGGGCTGCATTGTGAGAGTGGTCAGCAACAAAGCCCATAAATCTCATCTGTGCTAAACAGTGGGATGACTTACTACAGCTCAGGGACAAGCATTTGCTGGAAGGAAATGGCAGGTAAATATAGGCCAAAATAGACCTCACAGAAATCCTTTAAAATCATAGCAATGGCAAACAGGTCCCATAGAGTGATTATCTGCTCTAATAACTAAACTGTTCTCTGGATGGCAATAATGCACTTTCATTTTATCAAAAACAATGAAAAAGACTCCAACCAACCCAATTCTCCCGAACCTCATTCGTAGACATAGAACTAGGAGTATGAGTATGGAGGGCTTAAGGAGATGAGTATAGGAGCGGTTAAAAGAGATATCATAACAATTTGGCACCAAATCAGACTATTTACATCTCCACAAAAATGACCTCTATGATTCTCCCTGTGAGTCCTAAATCAAGATGTTATGGCAGGATGATGAGGGGATTGGAGGCTTCACCCTCACACTAAATCATTTCACCCAGTGTTTTGGCTGTGAACCTGCTAAATCATTTTGTCTATTGGCCTGATATTCACACCGATAACATGGGAACGTTTGCATACCAGGGAGAAGTGTGAGGCGATTATTTTATTGTGCTCAAAGCCATTCAATAGACCTTTTTCACTTTGGGAGGAATTCTCTTCTGGCAGTGGCATAATCCATAAATAGGTTCTGGTTACAGATTGGTTGCACTCTGCTTGGTAAAGTATGGGTGTTTTTGGAACAACTCTTCATTTTAAACACGCAGCTATGAGCAGAACCTCATGTGACTACATTCTGGGTTCTCTTAAAGAGCAGGTCCTGATTGTTTTGCAAATCCTGCTTCCTACTTTTCAATTCTATTTATGATAAACACATGTAGGATCCTTCGCTTTATGTTTGAATACAGTGCCCCTCTCAATGTTGTTAACAAAAGTAGGCTGACTGACAATAGCATTGGCAGAACATTAGTCAATGGTTTTCTCCGTTGTCTCTCTCTTAGATTTTTGTATACTACATGTTATTTTTTTAAATGTATTATTATTATTAAAAATGTATTTATGTGTAGTAACAAAGTAACAAATAGCTGTTAATTGATCATATTGATCCTACAGCATTTCAACATTTTTCAAACTACAAAATTGGTTTGAGTGTCTATGTACCAACATGTCATTCCAGTTTCAAATCAAAAGTAATTTTATTTGTCACATACACAGTTTACAGCAGGTATAAAAGGTGCAGTGAAATGCTTATGTGCTAGCGCTCTCAACAATGCAGTACATTACTCAATAACAATAATAACAATAAAAAGTCAAATATAAAAAGTAATAGAACTAATAAGATTCGTAGTATGCATAGTAGTACTGGACTGTATTTACACATACAGTGCATTTGGAAAATATCGACCCATTGACTTTTTCCACATTTATTACCTTTTATTTAACCCTTATTTTACCAGGTAATTTGACTGAGAACACATGCTCATTTACAGCAACGACCTGGGGAATAGTTACAGGGGAGAGGAGGGGGGATGAATGAGCCAATTGTAAGCTGGGGATGATTACATGACTGTGATGGTATGAGGGCCAGATTGGGAATTTAGCCTGGACACAAGGGTTAACAACCCAACTCTTACAATAAGTGCCATAGGATCTTTAGTGACCACAGAGAGTCAGGACACCCATTTAAGATCCCATCTGAAAGACAGCACCCTACACAGGGCAATGTCCCCAATCACTGACCTGGGGCATTAGGATATTTTCTTAGACCAGAGGAAAGGGTGCCTCCTACTGGCCTTCCAACACCACTTCCAGCAGCATCTGGTCTCCCATCCAGAGACCAACCAGGACCAACCATGCTTAGCTTCAGGAGCAAGCCAGCAGTGGGATGCAGGGTGGTATGCTACCTTACAGCCTTATTTAAAAACGTATTAAATATTTTTATCCCTCATCAATCTACATACAATACACCATAACGACAAAGGAAAAACATGTTTTTAGAAATGTTTGCATATTTATAAAAAATATAAATATGAAATATCACATTTACAAAAGTCTTCAAACCCTTTACTCAGTACTTTGTTGAAGCACCTTTGGCAACGATTACAGCCCCGAGTCTTCTTGGGTATGACGCTACAAGCTTGGTACACCTGTATTGGGGAGTTTCTCCCATTCTTCTCTGCAGATCCTCTGAAGCGCTGTCAGGATGGATGGGGAGCGTTGCTGCACAGCTATTTTCAGGTCTCTCCAGAGATCAAGTCCCGGCTCTGTCTGGGCCACTCAAGGACATTCAGAGACTTGTCCCGAAGCCACTCCTCTGTTGTCTTGGCTGTGTGCTTAGGGTCGTTGTCCTCTTGGAAGGTGAACCTTCGCCCCAGTGTGAGGTCCTGAGCGCACTGGAGCAGGTTTTCATCAAGGATCTCTCTGTACTTTGCTCCGTCCATCTTTCCCTCGATTCTGACTAGTCTTCCAGTCCCTGCCGCTGAAAAATGGGTTTGAATACTTATGTAAATAAGATATTTCTGTTTTTTATCATTTGCAAACATTTCTAAAAACCTGTTTTCGCTTTGTCATTATGGGGTATTGTGTATAGATGGGTGGTCAGTGCAAATAATCTCTAAGGAGCAGATAGTCTCTGAGGTGCAAATAGTCTCTAAGATGCAGGTCTGTGCAAGGAGACAGCCAGAGTTAGCTGTTCAGCAGTCTGATGGCCGGGTGGTAGTAGTTGTCTCAGAGCCTGTTGGTCTGAGACCCGGTGTTATGATACTGCTTGACATATGGTAACAGAGTGAACAGCCCATGGCTCGGGTGACTGGAGTCCTTGACGATCTTTCAGGCCTTTCACAGACACCTCCAGGAGTAGATGTCCTCTACTGTCGATGACAATCGGTATAAAGGTATACGGGTCATTCCACTGTAGAACATTTTAGATCTAGGACAGATACTTCAAAACATACTTCCTTATTTAATATATTTTCTTACTGTTTTTCCATGTTTGAATGTGTTAAAGTTTTTTTTCAATGGGCTAATAGCAGTAAGGCCAAATTCAATGTTTCATCAAATACTTTTTAATATATTTTTTTATACCTACAGGGGTCCGAAAATTCTTATCAAATAGCTAAATGATCCTAGGTATGACCATCTTAAAGGTGCAATGCAGCCGTTTTTAATTTCAATATCAAATCATTTCTGGGTAACAAGTAAGTACCTTACTGTGATTGGGTTTAATTAAAATGGTAAAAAAATTAAAAATAGCTTCTTAGCAAAGAGCAATTTGTCAAGCATGAATTTTTGCTAGGACTGTCGGGGAGTGGTCAGAGTGGGGGGTGATTAAACTGAAAACCAACTGTTATTGGCAGAGAGGTTTGGAACTCTTTCTTATTTGTCTATTAACTAATTTACCAGCTGGTGGTGTCACCAGGTAGGCCAAAACTCCATCATACCAAAACAGGCTGAAATTTCTGCCATTTCTTTCAAACAGCTCTTACACTTAAAGGGCGTTATCATCATTTTCACAATTTCAAAGTATTATTCCAACCACATAGCGTAGAAATATATATATTAATATATTTATTTTTTACTGCACTGGACCTTTAAAACAATTATATATGTTAGCTTAGTAGAGACCCAGACCCTGGCCTTTAGACTCTAGGGGGTTTTAATGTGTGTAAAGACATAGAATAAGGATACTTTAACACAAACAACTAGTCTAGTGTAAATCATAACCACAACTCAACTAAGCAAAGGTCTAAACACTTAAAGTGATTTACTTCTAAAGTAATGCTGGCACCTTTTCGACACAACAATACGGTAATTAACAGAAATAAATACTCCCGGAGCCACACTGTAATTTTAGTTACCTGTGTAATAGTGATGTGTGACGTTATTAGCTATGGGTGGAGCCTTATTCTCAGATGCTATTTTTATAACATTGGCTATGAAAACATTTCGCTGCACAAGGATAACTAACCAGCCTCATAAAGACGCATGTGGTCGAAGGTAGACATATTGTTGGATTGCATGTTTTCTGTCATGCACCTCTTTGACCGTGTAATTGAAGTCGGGACCTTTAATTACTGGTATGTCTCAAGGGTTGTTATCTCATTGTTACCTTGTGTAAGGGGCGCGTAACTGGTGGCAGAGAAGTCAGATGCAGGAGAGCAGAACTGGGTAATAACCGGAGCAGTTTAATATACAAAACCACCGGCATCCAGAATAACAACGTATGGGTACAAAACCCATCGCGCACCAGACAACAATGTGCACAAGTACTTACAACAAACAATTTTGCACAAAGACAGGGGGGGAACAGAGGGTTAAATACACAACACGTGAGGGAATGAAAACCAGGTGTGTGGGAAAACAAGACAAAACAAATGGAAAATGAAAAATGGATCAGCGATGGCTAGAAGACCAGAACAACCAGGATCGTGGTGTTACCCTGTGAGGGAGGTAGATCGGTAAGGAAGTCCACCGACAGGTGCGACCAAGGCCGTTGTGGAACGGGTAAGGGGTGTAACTTACCTCTGGGCAGGTGCCTAGGAGACTTACACTGACCGCATACCAAGCAGGAGGAAACATAAACCCTCATGTCCTTAGCCAAAGTGGGCCACCAGTACTTCCCACTCAGAAAGCGCACCGTCCAACCTATGCCTGGATGACCAGAGGAGGGTGACGTGTGGGCCCAATAGATCAGCCGGTCACGGACAGCAGACGGAACGTACAGACGCCCAGCGGGACACTGGAGGGGATAGGGCTCTGCATGTAGCGCCTGCTCAATGTCCGCATCCAGCTCCCACACTACCGGCACCACCAGGCAGGAGGCGGGATCCATGGTCCGCTCCTCTGTGTCATACAGCCGGGACAGTGCGTCTGCCTTCACGTTCTGGGAACCTGGTCTGTAAGAAAGGGTGAAAACAAAACGGATGAAAAACATGGCCTACATTGCCTGGTGAGGGTTCAGTCTCCTCGCCGCCCGGATGTACTCCAGATTGCGGTGGTCAGTCCAGATGAGAAAAGGGTGTTTAGCCCCCTCAGGCCAATGTCTCCACGCCTTCAAAGCCTTGACGACAGCCAACAGCTCCCGGTCCCCCACGTCATAGTTTCGCTCCGCCGGGCTGAGCTTCCTCGAGAAGAAAGAACAGGGGCAGAGCTTCGGTGGCGTACCCAAGCGCTGAGAGAGCACAGCTCCTATCCCAGCCTCGGTCGGACACGTCCACCTCCACTATGAATGCCAAAGAGGGATCCGGATGGGCCAGCACGGGAGCCGAGGTAAACAGAGCCCTCAGGTGACCAAAAGCCTTGTCCGCCTTAGCCGCTGCAAACGTACCGGTCCCCCCTTCAGCGGTGAGGTAATGGGAGCCACTACCTGACCAAAACCCCGGATAAACCTCCGGTAGCAATTGGCAAACCCTAGAAACCGCTGCACCTCCTTTACCGTGGTGGGAGTTGGCCAATTACACACGGCTGAGATGCAGTAACTCTCCATCTCGACCCCTCAGGTGGAAATGCGGTACCCTAGGAAGGAGACGGACTGTTGGAAGAACAGGCATTTCTCAACCTTGGCATACAGGTCATGCTCCAACAGTCGAGCAAGCACCTTGCGCACCAGGGACACATGCTCGGCGCGTGTAGCGGAGTATATCAGAATGTCATCAATATACACCACTACACCCTGCCCGTGCAGGTCCCTGAAAATCTCATCTACAAAGGCTTGGTAGACTGATGGAGCATTCATCAACCCGTGCAGCATGACGAGGTACTCATAATGCCCTGAGGTCGTACTGAATGCCGATGTCTAGAAGACCGGTGATGTCGACCGCCGAACACCGCCCGAACAAGGAGAGGAACCAACTTCGGCAGAAGTCGTGACACCTTGTTAACTGCCAGACTTTTTGTATGATTCTGTAGAAAAAGATACCATTATAATTCATAACTAAGTGACATTGCCTTGGAGGATTTTCAGTATCCATAATAACATTCCTTGATGTAGCTACTACACTCAGCAAAAATAGAAGTGTTGGTCCCATGTTTCATGAGCTGAAATAAAAAATCCAAGAAATGTTCCATATGCAGAAAAAGCATATTTCTGTCAAATTTTGTGCACACATTTGTTTACATCCCTGTTAGTGAGCATTTCTCATTTTCCAAGGTTATCCAGCCACCTGACAGGTGTAGCAAATCAAGAAGCTGAGTAAACAGCATGATCATTACACAGGTGCATCTTGTGCTGGGAACAATAAAAGGGAACTTTAAAATGTGCGGTTTTGTCACACAACACAATCCCTCAGATATCTCAAGTTCTGAGGGAGTGTGGAATTGGCACGCTGACTGCAGGGATGTCCACCAGAGCTGTTGCCAGAGAATGTAATGTTAATTTCTCTACCATAAGCCATCTCCAATGTAGCTTTAGAGAATTTGGTAGGACATGTGGTCTGCGGCCTCAAAACAGTAGACCACATGTAACCACACGAGCCTAAGGGGGTGCTGAGGAGTATTTCTGTCTGTAATAAAGCCCTTTTGTGGGGAAAAACTAATTCTGATTGCCTGGGCCAGGCTCCCCAGTGGGTTGGCCTGGCTGCCAAGTGGGTAGGCCTATGCCCTCCAAGGCCCACCCATGGCTGCACCCCTGCTCAGTCTTGTGAAATCCATAGATTGGGGCCTAATGAATTTATTTCAATTGACTGATTTCCTTATATGAGCTGTAACTCATTAAAATCTTTGAAATGGTTGCATGTTGCGTTTATATTTTTGTTTAGTATATTTACTTCATGAACAGTTTAATCTGATGTCTTCCTTCGGGATATTAGGGCTTGCAAAACTTCGGAATTCCCTTGAGCCATCCTGATTCTCACTAAAGCCACGCAGGTAAAGAAGAGTTTATTTATTTTTTTGAGATGATTTATGGTGACTTCTGAATAAATTCATTGGCCCTTGCATCACTATGCAGGTAAATAAAATATAAGAAATGCTGTGCCAAGACGTTCACAGTCAGGGCATCTTTGCAAGAGACAACCCGTAATGTGGGCTAGCGATAACCAGAGCCTTTTTTTCTCCTCCTTTGGTAGAAGGTGAGAAGAACAGCGGCCAGCATTTCAGTCTTATTTGTAAGCAGAGTTCTTGGGATAGATAGTGGGGCCCTGGTAGCTAGGGGTTGTTATAAATTACCTGGCGATGAGTGTGATAAACCTTGTCAAAACAGCTCCCTGCTGGAATGGGCAGAGTCCAAATTGTCACCCATCTCTCCCTGCAATCCTTTGTCACAGTCAAGGAGATCAGAATCTGGATGTGGTTGACTTGGGGGCAAAAGATTGTAGTCCATACACTGGTTATTTGTAAGCACATGCAACACCTAGCTATTGTGTGCCTACCAAAGCTGTTCGCCCACAGGGAGGGACATTGTATGATGGGAAGAACTAAATGCTGTTCTTTGATCAAGTTTGATAGAAGCCTGGAGGGATTTGAGAAATAGTTCCATGTCATGCAATCTAAGCACTTTCCATATTCCAACATTACAAGGGTTCCAACTTTGTAGTTAGGGGTTCAGCAGCGAAGCTGGTGAAACCCTGTAATATTTGTTGGCATTGATTATTATTTTCCTTCTTCTGCCGATTTGGTGAAAATGCAAATTCCCATGAGATGCTAAGGCTCAGGAGGGTGCAACTTTGCAAGATGGTAAAATGCCAATGGCCAAAGCCTCTCATCCAATAAAATCAAACTTTATTTGTCACATGCGCCGAATACAACAGGTGTAGACCTTACCGTGAAATGCTTACCTACAAGCCCTTAACCAACAATGCAGTTCAGGAAAGAGTCAAGAAAATATATATCAAATAAACTAAAGTAAAAAATTATAAAAAGTAAAACAATAAAATAACAATAACGTGGCTTTATACAGGGGGTACCGGTCCCGAGTCAATGTGAGGGGGTACAGGTTAGTCGAAGTAATTTGTACATGTAGGTAGGGGTAAAGTGACTATGCATAGATAATAAACAGCGAGTAGCAGCAGTGTAAAAACAAAGGGGTAAATAGTCCAGGTGGCCAATTAATTGTTCAGCACTCTTATGGCTATGGGGTAGAAGCTGTTAAGGAGCATTTTTGGCGCACCGGTACCACTTGCCGTGCAACAGCAGAGAGAACAGTCTATGACTTGGGTGACTGGAGTCTTTGACAATTTTTTGGGCATTCCTCTGACACCGCCTAGTATAACGGTCATGGAAGGCAGGAAGCTTGGCCCCAGTGATGTACTGGGGCCGTACGTACTACCATCTGTAGCGCCTTACAGTCAGATGCCGAGCAATTGCCTTACCAGGTGGTGATGCAAACGGTAAGGATCCTCTCCATGGTGCAGCTGTAGAACATTTTGAGGATCAGGGGACCCATGCCAAATCTTTTCAGTCTCCTGAGGGGAAAAATGTGATGTCATGCTCTCTTCACAACTGTCTTGGTATGTTTGGACCATGATAGTTAGTTGGTGATGTGGACACCAAGAAACTTGAAACTCTCCACTACAGCCCCGTCGATGTTAATGGGGGCCTGTTTGGCCCGCCTTTTCCTGTAGTCCACGATCAGCTCCTTTGTCTTGCTAACATTGATGGAGAAGTTGTTGTCCAGGCACCACACTGCCAGGTCTCTGACCTCCTCCCTATAGGCCGTCTCATCATTGTTGGTAATCAGGCCTACCACTGTTGAGTCGTCAGCAAACTTAATGATGGTGTGGGAGTTGTGTTTGGCCACGCAGTCGTGGGTGAACAGGGAGTACAAGAGGGGACTAAGCACGTACCCATGAGGGGCCCCAGTGTTGAGGATCAGCGTGGCAGATGTGTGTTGCCTACCCTTACCACCTAGGGGCAGTGGGTCAGGAAGTCCAGGATCCAGTTGCAGAGGGAGGGGTTTAGTCCCAGGGTCCTTAGCTTAGTGATGAGCTTCATGGGCACTATGGTGTTGAACGCTGAGCTGTAGTCAAAGAACAGCGTTCTCACATAGGTGTTCCTATTGTCCAGGTGATAAAGGGCAGTGTGGAGTGCGGTTGAGATTGCGTCATCTGTGGATCTGTTGGGGGTATGCCAATTGGAGTGGGTCTAGGGTATCCTGGATGATGCTGTTGATATGAGCCATGATCAGCCTTTCAAAGCACTTCATGGCTACCAATGTGAGTGCTACGGGGCGGTAATCATTTAGGCAGGTTACCTTCGCTTCCTTGGGCACAGGGACTATGGTGGTCTGCTTGAAACATGTAGGTATTACAGACTCGGTCAGGAAAAGGTTGAAAATGTCAGTGAAGACACTTTCCAGTTGGTCCGCTCACGCTTTGGGTACATGTCCTGGTAAATTGTGATGTCATTAAAATGATCAGAAATACGTTATAACGGAAAAATTGTCACTTTAAGAGCTTTCACACTGTATATATCAGATTTACATCTAAATGTTGTAAAAATTATAAGATTAAATATGAAACTATTTTTGAAAAGATGGAAATGTGATTTTAGCCTTCTAAATGAGAATTGTGTTTCATGCAAACTTGTGCCCAGACAGTAGCCACACCCAAGTGAGCTCAGAGTTCGTGT